>NC_041739.1:25280141-25604516 GCF_004115215.2 Ornithorhynchus anatinus | reverse complement strand
CAAGGAATGGGTGAAAAGTAATTGTTTTCAAGTGTGCCCTTTTACAATCATTTGTTTGCTCTGGCTCTTTCGGGGACAAAGGCTATTGTTGAACACATCCAACTAAACAAATAACTCATCCTGGGGTCCCTTTAACAGCTGCCTTGGTACAATGATCTATTTACATATTAGCCTAAAATTGAAACTGAACTCTTTAATGACATAATCCAGCACTATAGCCCAGGAGAAGCATGTGTTCTCCTCAACAGCTGAACAACCTTGTAGGCGTAGGATTTTTAGAAATAACTGCATATAGACACCCAGGGAACTTCAGTGCAACATCTAAGGACTGCAGATATACACCAAGATCATTTAATGCATAATCTAAGGACTGCAAGGGAGTTTAATGCAGCATCTGAGGACTGCATGCATGTATACCAAGGGACCTTTAATGCAGCATCTAAGGTCTGCGTGTATACTAAGGAAACTTTAATAAGCATCTTAATATTTTATCCTCTAATTTTCCCTATCAGTTCTTAAAACCATGTAAGTTTTTATCCTCTTTTGCCTGGCTGTAACATTTTGGTATATCAGATAAGGGGGATCTCCAAGCATCCAGCTTGATTGTATGATTTTTTTTAACTATTCATAAACTGTATTCTAGATCTCACTGTTTTCTGTATTCCAGTAATTCTTACCTTTCTTCTACCAGTCTTACTTGCATTTGACTGAAGATTAAAGGATGACCTTACAGATGTTATAAATTAGTCAGCAGCAGGCATAATCATCACTAAGCATGCTGTAATAATGTTTCAAAGTTTTACATGGTTTCCCCCAGAATACTTGGTTTAAACCACTGTAATTTGATGGCTTCATCTATAGCTTTTTAAAATGGAAACAGGAAATGAGTTAAATGTCTTTTATAAGATTGAAACCGTTGTCAAATTTGAAGGTAAAGGTTTCTAATTTTTTTTTTTTTAATAGATGTGCCAAACAGAAGAAACAAATTTCTGTCACCTACACATGCTTCTCGGACTAAAATAACGTTGCAGCTTTGGGCTAAGTCAGTGTAATTGACTTAAGTAAGACGATTGGTTCATTGAAACCAAAGCTAGAATGATGGCTCTATCTATCTTCAAATAGGTATTTACACTGCAGACCTCACACAGAGCAAAATGTTACCATCCCGCTGTGCTGGAACAGCATGAAACTTAAAAAAGAATAATATTGTACTTGATTTCAGATAATTTATTGAATCCTATCCCTTAATCCTTTTGAGTTATTTTGTGGCCAATATGCATTCCAAAAATTGCAAAGGGCTAAATTCTACAAGCACTAAAATCAAACTCCTCATGGATGGCAGCTGGAAGGCTGGATTGGGATCCTTTTGTTTTAGTTAATAAAAATGGAACCAAACCTAAATGGTATACAATCAGATGTAACTGGACGGTTTCCTCAAAGTCAAAAAGGTAGCTGGGTTTCTTGTAATTCTGTTCTTTGTGCCCCATCAATCAATCACAGGCTGAAGCCTAGTGAATAAAATACACTGTCTGCCTTACCCTGTATTGGGTTTGTATTAATTATGCAGGTGATGCAATCAAAGCAATTAAAAATATTTTGAATGCAGGCATTGCTTTTGAGCAAATCTCAATTTTGAAAACCTTAATTATTTAAGCATGGTTTAAAAATACATCAAAAAATGACAAACCTTAAGAAATACAACTCTGACTTTGCAAAAAATATAGCAGACGTTGAAAAACAGAAAACAAATATGGCTTATCTTTTCATACTTAGATTATTCCTCTTTAGCGTAGTGTAGCTTTTGAGTGGATTTTCCTGTTTTAATGATTTGACACCCATATGTAACTATTTCAAGAATAAAATGTCCAAGTGAACAAATATATTTGCCTTCAAATCTTTGGTAAATTATGAATACATCAAAGAACGAGGGTACTCTAAAAACTCATTATTCAAACGATAATAGCACGATATTAGCTTTGAAAATAAAATAAGAGATATGTTTGGCAATCTACTGAGGTTGAAGATTTTTGTTGAAGTCTGTACTTAAGAAAATCCCCCAAAATCTTAATATAATGAAGTGTGGACTTAAACGAGTTATAAATATGAGCAATTCATCCTGTAAGATTATTGTAGTTCTTTTGTAGCCCCTATTAGGTCACTTTGATTATAAAAGTCAGTGTCCATAAAAATTAATATTTTAAAATATTTATATTGATGGTGATATCAAACGTTTGGTTTTGTTGAAAAGAGCTTTGAAGTTAGAGCCTCTTTTTTAACTGGTTAAGCCAGTGGTGAGCTGGAGCCCTGCTTTGTGTCTGTATAATGCCCTTCAATGGTCAAAAAAGCCAAATGTTTCTCAATAGGGTGTAGAAAGTGCATAATAGTGGATGACATTGCATGAGCAATAAAAAAGTATGCTGTTTTTCATTAAAATTCACTGAATGCTATGGCATTGCTCTCATTAAATCCTTGCGTTTACTCATGCGTGTAATATACCTGCTGCGACAGTTATGAAGTTTTTTCAGGCCCAAAGGCCCAAATGCAATGAATAGTAAGAAATGTACCTGGTAATGTTTGGGACTATTTGCTTCAGGTCTTATTTACTAGAAATCAAAAATTTTTTTCTGTTTTTTTCCACTGGGACACTGTCTCTATGAACTAGCCTAACGTATGAAATGAATATAATTGCATTGGAAATCAAAGGCTCCCCAAAACCCCATGGAGAATTCCCCAGGTCTTAAGAGGAAGATCAGCAGATGATTCAAGGGCGGCGTATATAATGTTGTACCTGGATATAATTTTTATCATGCCTTTTGACAGTGGGGAGTGTGTCGTTGTTCAAAATCAATATGAGACTTTGAGAATTTTAGGATTTTAAAAAAATTATATCGGGAAATAGATTAAATACTTTTAATTTGCAAAGGTAAGCACTTCTTAGTCCTCCGTCTACCCCTTTTCAAAAGAGCAGATGGTTTATTATTAATAGAACTGATGACTGCGTTCAATTCTTCTGTTCCTCAAGGTATTTTGTACTGTCATGCAATGGTACCGATAAACAACTACGCTGGTTAAATTAGCATGATTTATTTTAATAAATGATCTGTTTATGCCAAACAGGGAAGAAAGTTATGTGTTTACTTGTCTCTGGTTTATGGCTTGCAGATATTTTCTGTTATCAACAACACAGAATGTGTGAAGCTACTGGAGGAAATCCAATGTGCACACTGCTCACCACATGCTCAGAATCTATTCCATTCACCTGAGAGAGGGGAAGCGACTGAAAGAGAAATAGCTCTTCCCTTGCTGTGCAAAGACTATTGTAAAGAATTCTATTATACTTGCAGAGGTCACATTCCAGGTAAAAGCTCCTGCAGAATATTAGGATGAAAGACACTACATTTAAATGCTTGCACATGGTTTAGCTCACCATCCAAACTATGTATGAATTTTTTCTCAAAATGCCTATTCGTGTTGGGGTCTGTAGGGTTGTTTTTTTTTCCTCACTGCTTAATAACATTGTGACTTTTAGTCCTCTAAATGGGCCATTGGCTACTAAAAAATTAGCAGTGTTTGTACTTTTTTACCTCATTGTGCAGAATCAAAGTATGCCGTTGGGACACAACCAGATGGAAAAAAGTAAAAAACAGTCAAACTTTTCAATATGCGGAATTGTCTCTGGAGTATTTAAAAAGTCTTATTCAGTTAGTGCTGAAATAGTGGCTGCTATCAGTAAGCAATAAGGTGCTGAAGTTAAAAGTTGTTTCCTTTATACCTAGCATTAAATAATAAGCAATGTTTGTCCTGAGTAGATATCCTTGAGCAAAGACTGTTTCATTGTCAAAACTAAACAGGCGACAGTTTTAGTTCTACTGGGGAGAAGGTGCTGAGAAGTAGAGTAAAGCTAAATAGGGCATACTTGGCTAAAGTTAAGCAGCGTCACGGAAAATAAACGTAAACTATTTTTTAAGTGAAAATTCTTAAATTTAATTTAAGCCTTCATAAATTGGGAAAAACTTAAAGCAGAGTTTTAAAGCTACTTATGTTCACTCTGGTTTTGTTGTTTTTTTTAATACTCCCAAGAGTACATGGATTTTTTTTTTTTTGGTAGTGTTTTCTTATTGATTGAGAAAACATTTTGAATTGAATTGCTAGCTCCCTTTGGTGTGGTTAACATGTATCTAAACCCATTCAAAAATGAAAATATTATTATTGTCTTTATAAACTGCAGAGATGTTTCTGAGACTTTCTTAACCAGCTGTTTCTTACTTTTTATCACATTCCCCAAAGTGAAGCAGAATAGGTCATAGCTGCCAAGACTGCCTGCTGAGAAGGGATAACAGATTAGATATCATAAATGCTTGGCCCTAACTACAAGTCATGAAGATTTTTTCTGTCCACTATGTTTTATAAGCAGGACAAATACTTAACATCTTTGATCAATGTTCACATTTTATTTAAAGTCCAAAATTGTGGGGATTTTTTTTTTAAGATCCTAAGAAAGAAGGGGGAGAGGCTTAATTAGTACAGGAGCTGGAGTTTCTGGAACCTCACTCCCCAGATCAACATATGTGGTGACGAATGACAAATTTATTTTTCTACAAAGTTTGTGTATATGTAAAACTGCTGAAGTGCATCAAGATGTCAAGTGCTTTTTGTGGCCACCCAGGTTGCCTTGAAAGATAACCAGATGAAAGCATAACTTTAGCACTGGACAGAGCAGTGTGGCTTGCAGGAAAGAGCTCACATGCTTTAGCAACAACTAAACTAGGCTTTTTCCAACATCAATCAGATGCTAATAATCATTCTAAATACTTGTTCTGCAAGTGGGCTGTAATAACAGAAAGTTGGTGCATTACTTATGTTCAGTGACGTTAATTGATTTAAGCACAGTAATCATTGGCACATAGATTAACATTTCCTTCACCTATTAAGACATGGTTCCCCCTTTCCTCTTCCCCCTTATTACACACTTTCCAAGCAGTTTCTTGATAACGTCTTAAAGCCCTTCTTTCAAAAATAATTACCAAAGGTGTAACAGCATATTTGGTACTCCATCTAGCCATAATCGTGGACTTAAATTAAGGAATGAGGAAGTGCCTCAACTTCAAATTCTTAATAAAACAGCCACTTTTTTCATTATTCGGGCAAGAAATGGAAAGTATTTTAAGACCAATACCAGAAGCAGGTAGCTGTTTCTATAGGCAAAGTCAAAATCATTAGGAGGAAGTGTCCATATGTTTTGTTTTTTTCAAAGAAGGTGGGGAGAGGGATGATATGTGGTAAATTTCAGGTGTATAAGTATTTTAAAAAAACACGTGGCCAGGTCGGTTCATAGAAATCCAGTCTAGAGACAAGTTTCTCTTGGTAATGTGTTCAGGTTAACAATGGAAAGTTACACATTTTCCTCTTCTTAAGGGAGGGCCTTCGCTCCACTTGGCACTTAGCTTTGTATTAATGACAGGAAAGGCTTGGCATTGGGGAGCAAGAGAAGACCATACTCCATAGCTTCACTTTCAGAGCTCCAAGGAAGTGCTGCAAATGCACATACCAGATGCAAAGAAGTAGCAGACTTATTTCTCTGAACTGTGAAATAGGAACAGTGGGGCCTATTTATATTTCCAAAAGAAAAGAAACAAACAAAAGTCAGAAGCAAAAACAAAGGTACATTGTTTCAGGTTCTCCACTGCCTAAACAACTAACTCTCTAGATTGAGCACTTCTGGAAGGCTTCCTAATATTTTTAGGCCATTTCAGTGTCATTTAGCGAGTTACTAAGAATACTAATTGGTACTCTAGTATCAAATTCAAATAGCACCTTCACAGTGCTCTGCACATAGTAAGTGCTCAATAAATACTATTGAATGAATCGTGCTGTTTCAGATAATAGAATAGCCACTGTCTTATTATTGACTGATTTCTGTCCTGTTGAATCTCATGCTGCCTGGCCTGGGTGTACTTTAGACACCTTTGAACCTGCATCAGAGTGTAGCTATATAAACACCCCCCTTTATATGCAAAATAATGATAGTGAGTCTCCTCTTATGCCGTCGAGTCCTCTCCGACCCATAGCTACACCATAGACGTCTCTCCCAGTACATCCCACTTCCATCTGCAATAGTTCTGGGAGTGTATCCAGAGAGTTTTCTTAGTAAAAATACGGAAATGGTTTACCATTGCCTCCTTCCGAGTAGTAGGCTTGAGTCTCCACCCTCAGCTCTCTACCATGCCTCTGCTGTCCAGCACAGTTGAGTTTTGACTTGTAGCAGATGGCCTTCCTCTCGCTAGCCACTGACAAAGTTAGGAATGGAATGAATCTGACTCCGCTTGACTCCTCCAGAGTCGAGACTGGTAGAGTACTGGAAGCTCTCCAGGTGCAATCCTGAGGGGAATTATAGTGAAACCCTATGCCTGTAGCTGAGAAATCCTTGCAGAAGTGACTCTCCGTTCCACATCGTGTTCATGTGAAGATCGACCTTACCGAAACAGTGCAGAAGATCATAAAAAATGTCGTAATACGTCAGGCCCGTTCAATCAGCCCAGGATTCTATCTCTCGACTCTGTCTTCGACAGTGGTTCCAACCAAAGGCTGAGGGAACAGTGGAGGCTATCTTCAACATTCAAATCCTGAGATAGGAATGTACCTGTTCTTTACAATAGATTTTGGACTTTTTGTCCATGAATGTCCAAATATATTTTGAATTTATAAAGAAATTAAGTGGTATCTGGCAGCCTGAAAGAGTAATTCAACAGCCAGATTTGTCTCAAGTATATCCAAAGGATATATATGTTAGACCCTGGGGTTATATAGCTCACTTAAGCCTGCTTATTTTGTCAGACCTGGTTAAATATTGCCAGTCCCCCCTGCCTTTTTTTTTCCCTTCACAAAGCTATAAGGAGGGCTATGCTGCGCCAAATAATCTGTCTCTGACAGCGGCATCAAAGGCTACTTGGAAGAAGTGTGAGAATTGTCTTTCTTGAAATTTATGCTACTTAATATATTATGGGGCGTTCATAAATGCAAGTCTGCCCCAGTTTTCTTACTAGATTTTTCTCCCCCCCTTCGTCAATTTACATAAGGATGGTTATCTTTCAGCTGTAATTTTTTGTGTGAAATGGAAAAAATACATATTCTCTAGCTTTATAGAGAGTTGTCGTTATTCTCTCACACGATCTTCTTGATGTTGCTGGTCAAAAAGATTGTAGTACCTGAAGGTTGTCTTTTTGCCTGCCAAAGTTGTCTCTTATCTCTCAGCTGTGATGCCACATTAAGCGACCCTGCTCTTTCTTGTGTCCTTGTGTTAACCATAGAAGGTTAAATAACACTTAGGATCTCTGGACCTGCAGTTTGGTCTGATGGTTGATGCTCTCATTCACTCAAAGGAACTACTAGCCTTTTTAATTCAAATTTTCTACATTTGTCTATCTTTTCATCTCCTGAGAGTGAGCTGCTTAGATAACAGAATTCTGTGATGGCATTTGGTTTTGTCAGCCAATGAGGAGGTCTTCTCTGTGTAGGGTTTCCTCGGGGCTGATCCACAGCTTTAGTTTTCTTCAGACTTATTTGTCAATATGTCTATAATGCTAGGCTCCCCTTGCAAAATGGTTGACAATCACCTGCATGATGGTGTCTTTTTCTCGGGCCCAATCTCCTGCAGAGCAACTTTTAAATGACTTCCTCTTATACTCTAAATAAGGCCCAGAGGCTAGTGAGTGGAAGAATTTGCCTAGTAGGGCATCCTGACACCAGCATCTGAGTCCTTTTGCATTCTACAGTATTACGGCATAGAATAACTTGAACAGGACAGGTGATGGTGAGACCCTATCCATGTATGTGTGTACCTGAGAAATCCTTGCATAGGTGAATTTCCATTCCACATTGGCCAAAACAGTACAGAAGAACATAAAAAGTCATAATACATCAGACCTGTCCAATCAGCACTGGATTTTATCTCTTGATTCTGTCTCCAATAACGATGGCAGAGGGAACAGTGGAGGCTATCTTCAACATTCAAATCATGAAATTAGAATGTACTTTTAACTGTTCTCAGCAATCCATTTTGTCTACTAGGCAGCCCTGTTCTACATTATTAGTGATCCTCGATGACCATATCTTCCTAGAAACCTTCTCTTCACACTGCTCCTCTTTGTGAATTTTCACAACGAACACTTCTTCATCAATATACCCCAGCTCTATCCCAAGGAATATTGCAGAGCAATTTCAAAATCTTGATAAGCTCCTTCAGCAGCCAAATTTACTGTGCATTTGCTGGACACTGGATCTACTGACGGTGTCAAATGCTCTCATAAAGGTCTATGAAAGCAGAGAGGACTATTTTTTTCATGGTATTCAAGTGCTTTCTATGTGCCAAACACTGTTCTCTAAGTGCTGGGGAAGAACCAGGGTAATCCAGTTGGACATAGTCCATGTCTCACATGGGACTCAGTCTTAATCCTTGTTTTACAGATGAGGTAACTGAGGCACAGAGAAGTTGTGACTCGCTCAAGGACACACAGCAGACAAGTGCTGGAATTAGAATGCAGGCCTGTGCTCCAGACACTAGGCCGCATTGCTTCTCACTACCTGGTTCTGCTTTCTGCACTACTTCTGTATCTGACATACTGTGAAGATCACATTCATGGTGCTATACTGGTTTAAAGTCACATTTCAATTTTGGTAATACACCTTCAGTGATATTCTTCAGTAAACTTTCCTTAAAACCCTGAGACCACTATTATTGCATCTTGATGCTTTCTATGCTGGCAAGGGGGTAATAATGATCGTATTTGTTGAGCGCTTACTATGTGCCAGGCACTGTTCTAAGTACTGGGGTAGATACACGGTTATCAGGTTGGATGCAGTGCCTGTCCCACGTGGGGCTCATAGTCTTAATTCCCATTTTATAGATGAGGTAGCTGAGGCACAGAGTAGTAAAGTAATTGCCCAATTGGCCAGTGGCGGAGCAGGGATTAGAACCCAAGCCCTCCTGGCTCCCAGGCCCATGTTCTATCCACTATGCCACACTAGCCAGTCTGCTCTTAGGCCTATTTTCTTAAAGATGAGGATAATAGTCATTTTTTTTTTGACATCCTGGAATATCTCCACAAAGTTCTATTTATTGAGAAAAGGCTCGTGTCATTGTTTAAGCAGTGGGTACCTTCCATGTGCGTAAGTCTCAGGAGGTATGCTGTCAAGTCTAAATGCATAAGTGTTTTTCATGGCTTTGTCTGCAATGGCAAATTCCTCAGTAGTTGGGGAAAAGTATCATTCTCACATGTTAAGTTGTCTGTGTTTTATGGAGTATCCGATAGTCACAGCTGATGAGTTCAGAAAGGCTTGAAATGTTGTTATCTTGAGGATAGCTTCTTTTGTTCTCTTGAATCCATACTGTAGGAAAAGATGGACTTCAACACCTGCGAAGACCACTTTTGTTTCATATATGATTGCTTGAAAAAGTGCTCTAGCTTTTTGTAGTCAGGCCTTCAAAATTTAGGCAAATGAATGAGCCAGAAGACATCTGGAACATGCAGTTGATCATTAGTATATAATGCTTAACAAACCCGATCTTAGGGTGATCCAGGAAAACACTCGTGAGTGAAAATGCTCACCCTTGTGAGAGAGAGAGATACTCTTTCAGGCATAAGGATACCATTTGGTAAATTGTCTCTTCCCCAGCAATAAATGGTAGCCTTTGTACTAAAAAAAGTTCATTTTCTTGCATGTGTGGATCATTTATTGCCAAAATAATTTTGCTCACCCCAGCATCAGATCAACTAATTTGAATAGTTATCTTAATCATTTTAAATGTAATTCTCTCTCTTTCTCTCCCTCCTCTCTCTCAAGATTTTCACTGTGAAAATCTCTTCTGAAGAAGAAACCAGATCACATTGCCCACTGCATTTACATTAATAAATAGCTCTTGTAAATTCATTAAGAATCCAAGAAGACATCCAGTGTCATGATTCAACATCCTCATTGATTTATGAAGGGGAGAGTATAGTATTTTTTCTTGAAACTTGGAAAACTTATATGAATGAATCCCCATTAATCTTCCATTGTTCCACTTGAAAATTATTTCTCATTTCCTCATGACTGTCCCTTGCTAGTGCCTTTATAAATTGGAACCAGCCATAAGCATTGTTCACTAATTTCCCCTTAAGATGGTCTCAGTTTGCAGGCTATAATGCCGCACTATAAAACCAGATATTTTTCTAAAAGGAAATCTTGAATCTCTTATGGATTGCTATTTAAAAATCAGTGCCTACAGGCAGCTATCAAATCTTGTTTTTAAATTTTTATCGTTTTAACTGCTACGAGAAGCTCTGATCTCAGATTCATAAACTTCCAAATGCAAATTCTGGATCTATTAAGTTGCTAAAACTTGGCTTTTTCCAACACGGATTCACTTCTTCTGCCTGCTTTAAAATACTTATTTAAAGATCCTAGGCTGCTTGGAGCTGTGAATTTGTGGGAGTACTTTTAACCCTTAAAGCTGCATTTCCTAAGCATCAGGGAAGGGCTGGAGATAAAGCAGTGCCTCATCCCTCAATTTTCTCTTCTCCTCAATTACTAATCCCTCTTTATCCTTACAAAAGATCTAACCTCCTCCCAGCTGCTTTACCCCTCCCAGAAAGTATCCTTCCCAGCTGTCAGTCCTATTCTCTCTCTTCCCCCATGCCCTGGCATCTGCTTTCACTTGCCTCATTCGCAATGCCAGTTCCAACCCACTGACCCAGTTGGGAAGGGGTATTTGAAAACATTTGGGATTTGTAGAGATTTGCGAAAGTCTGCGGGACCCAGCAGAAAATATGAAGCAGAACTATTCAGAGGAAGATTTCTATACAGAAAACACTTAAAAGCCCAATCCCAGCTTTACATCTTGTGAATCTGTAACATCAAAATGTCATGATTAATAGAATTCATGAGATGACAAAATCATACTCTTGGTAAATTCTTATGACTGTACTCTCCTAGAAACCTGCTCCTCACTCTGCTTCTCTTGTGAATCTTCACATCAGGTGCTGTCTACCTAGACACTGACAGCTGTTTGAAGTAGTGCTTACGCTACATCTATTTTGTTCAGAAACTCAAGCCAAAATCAATTTAAAAGTAGGAGAGTGCCAGACATAGGGCATTATTATCATATGCTAATGACAATCCTAGTAATAGTAAAACCATTCTTTTAAATGCCTACTCTATGCCAAGCTCTTTATTAAATTCTGGGGTGGGGGGATTCTGATAAGAATAAGACATTGATCAGCCAGTCAATCGCGTTTATTGAGCACCGATTGTATGCAGACCATTGTTCTAAGTGTTTGGGAGAGTATAAAAGGCTTAGAAAAAATAATCTTTACCCTCAAGGAGCTTTTCAGTTTGGGTAGGGTGGGGAAGAAGGGAGGAAGGCAGACACTAGGCGATAGGAAGAGAAATAGAGCATATAAAACACATATATAAGTGGATGTGGTAATTTAAGAGCTTAGAGGTACAGTGGGGCTGAAGTTAGAGTTGGGGGATAGAAAATGGAGAGATTAGACATTACTGAAGGAAGGCCTGCTGAAATAGTTGTGATCTGCTGAAGTAGTGATCTCAGGAGGGTTTTTGACACTAACTTATTCGTAATTGAATAAGGAAACGTGATGGTCTGCCTCTCAAAGATTAGCACATTTTTCTGGTTGTGGACAAACTTTTTAAACTTAAGTTTTCGGGAACTAATCACACTGCTACTTTTCTAGCATACTGAAAGGCTCTTTCATTTTGGTGAATTAGTCTTTTTTAGAGAATTTGTTATTAGATGAAAAAAATTAAAGCAATCGTATTTATTGAGCACTTACTGTATGCAGAGCACTGTACTAAGCGTTTGGAAAGTACAGTTGGGCAACAGATAGAGACATTCCGCACCCAACAGTGGGCTCACAGTCTAGAAGGGGGAGACAGACAACAAAACCAATCAAGTAGGCATCAATACCATGAAAATAGATAAATAGAATCATAGATATATACACATATTAATAAAATAAATAAAGTAATAAATATGTACAAATATACACAAGTGCTGTGGGGAGGGGAAGGGGGTAGAGCGGAGGGAGGGAATAGGAGCAGAGGAGAGGAGAAGCAGAGGGAAAGGGAGGGCTCAATCTAAGAAGGCCTCCTGGAGGAGGTGAGCTCTAATTAGGGCTTTGAAGAGGGGAAGAGAGTTAGTTTGGTGGATGTGAGGAGGAATGCCATTCCAGGTGAGAGGTAGGACGTGGGCCGAGGTCTATGGCGGGACGGGCAAGAACGAGGCACAGTGGGGAGATTAGCAGCGGAAGAGTGGAGTGTGTGGGCTGGGCTGAAGAAGGAGAGAAGGGAGGTGAGGAAGGAGGGGGCAAGTTGATGGAGAACTTTGAAGCCAATAGTGAGGAGTTTTTGCTTCATGCGAAGGTTGACTGGCAACCACTGGAGATTTTTGAGGAGGGGGGGTGACATGCCCAAAGCGTTTCTGTTGAAAGATAATCCGGGCAGCAGAGTGAAGTATAGACTGAAGCCCCATCTCCCTATTTTGAAGTCCCTACCTTCCACATCACAACTAGAACAACTACAAGGTTTCTCCCCACCCCTCAGAAGGTGTGGTATTTATTAAGTGCTTACTGTGTGCAGAGCACCAGGCTACTGAGTGTTGGGAAATAGTACACAGGTGGGAATTAGCCACAATACTTATCCCTCTAGGGGATCCTAATCATTCTGCTCTTGGGAATTTGAGGACATTCCAAACAGTTACTAGGGACCACAATATATCATTCGGCTTCTTTAGTCCCTACACTTTGTAAGCGTATGACCTTTCTGGCCTCAGCGATTCACTGATCAAGTAGGCACATCCATACCTACATACCTCACAGAGTTGCTTTGGGCAATAATTGATAAATCCTTAAAATACTTTGGGCCCAACTCTCACTTTTTACCAGTAAGGCCATTTAGTCAGGGATATCTCCAAGGAGATGTCATTCTTTTACTTTCCTAGGGTAACACTCAGCTTTCCAGCATGCCGAATGGAAGAATCTGGTAGAATTTGCTTAAGGCTTAAAATAATTATTATCGTCATTGCCTATTAGAGTACTATAAGCAGAATTCAGCAGAAAGCATTCAATAACACCATTAATTATAATGACCTTCTGAAAATAGTAAGTTTTACTATTAGATCATAAATGATTAGCTCTCAATTTATACGATAACTAGAGTAACATTTATAAGGATACTTGCTTTACATCATTAGTTTTTTGATAGGTGTTCAGTTTGGTGCTTAAGAAGTAGTATTAATAAGGCCAAAAATGCTTACGGACAGCACATGATCCCTTTGGAGAGGATGAAAGTTGTTTTAACAATGCAGTTAATACTCCATTTCTTACATGTGTCTTGTTAAGAGTTTTCCAAAAATATCTTTCCTTAACATTCAGCTTTACTGCTATTTCTGTAATGTCCTGATCCAAAAAGAAAAACAGCAGAACCAAGCACAAAGGGCATATTTCAAAATTTTTAGTTATGTTGTCTTTACAGAAACTTCTACTGGCAAAATTTATGAGCTTTATTTGTGACTTAAGTTGTCTTTTCTTGAACCCGGTATGGTTTGATAAATCACTAAACATTTCTTATTTACACTTATGTTTTTAAGGTTTCCTTCTAACAACAGTTGATGAGTTCTGTTTTTACTATGCAAGAAAAGATGGTGGGTTGTGCTTTCCAGATTTTCCAAGGAAACAAGTGCGAGGCCCAGCGTCAAACTATTTGGATCAGATGGAAGAATATGACAAAGTGGAAGAGCTCAGCAGGTTCATAAAGATAAATGCTGTTTAATCTAAAAAAAACTGACAAATCTTTGTGGTTTTGACAGTGAATCAACTCAGTCTGTGCTTATGTTCAGCAGCTGTGTCCTCCAGATGTTTTTTTTTTCTTCTGCTGCTGGTTTGCTTTTTGAAAATCACATTAGCTCAAATGTCCTTTAATATTTAGGTTACCAATCATGTGTTATGAGCTTGGCTTCTCTCTGATTCATATGTATTTCATAGGTGTAGTTTTAAGCTTGAATTTTATGGTTGTGAGCTTTCAGTCTGATAGAACTCCTCAGGATAATCTTTAATTACTGGCAAATCACAGTTTATGCAACTTAAAGATTTTCTGTAAATTTTGGCTTATAAATCAAGTTCATATTTTTGTTGTCATATGCATTAAAAAGATCTGAGAAAATTAAAAAATGCACTTGTTGAACTCTAACTTCTTTCCCAACTATATTAATCCTTTCATGCCTGGTTTAAAAGTATTTCATGACTCTCAAAACATTGGTTTTTAAGGAGACATGTTATGAAAAAGGTGTTTGTTGCTTCAGCCAAAAAATTCTCACTGGTTTCCTTTAATTTGTTTAGAAAGCACAAACACAACTGCTTCTGCCTTCAGGAGGTTGTAAGTGGACTAAGGCAGCCTATTGGAGCCCTGCATAGTGGGGATGGTTCCCTTCGTCTGTTCATCCTTGAAAAGGAAGGATACGTGAAGATTTTCACCCCCGAAGGAGAAATTGTCAAAGAGCCTTTTTTGGACATTCACAAACTTGTGCAAAGTGGAATAAAGGTTGGAATTTTTTTAAACTTCATTAATTTTTTCCTACCTGTTGCTGTTTTCCTTTTTTGCTTAGATTTATCTTGTTGAAGGTTTTCTTTTCATGAAAATTAAAATCTTGTTTCCAAAAGAAATCATAGGGGAAGGGAGAAATATCAATGAAGTGATATTGGAATTCCTATTTCTTGGATGATTTCAGGATTAATTATGTTGCTGTGTGTTCTGGCTGTAGATTTCAAATTTTTAAAAGTTGAAAAAGTTTTAGCATCACTTATGTACGACTTGCAGCTTTCTGGACCTTATGACTCTGTTGTTTTCACTATCTGCTTTGTGCCATATGCGTTATAAATTAAACTAATTTATAAGTAATGTAAATGCCATTCCCAAATTTAGCCACCCATATTTATATACAGTAATATATGGATTATATTCATCTGCACTTATAAGCAGATAAGTAAACTTCTCTAAGTACTTAAATAATTGCAAACATTTTTCCGTGTCTCAGTTCTTGAGGCTATGGAATGAAAATGCTACATGTGGACCACACAGTGCAGTCATGGGTAAGTACAGTAAATCAGCCACATCCAAGGCTACTGGTCCAGTATTTCACTGGATCTGAACTGCTCTAGTTTGTTAATTATCACTTCTAGAGTTTCTCATGCAGAGTTTCCTCATTTGGACCTAGGCCTGTTGTGATAAGTGCTCAAAATTAAAATAGAATGTTTTGTAATCTTGTTTGGTTGTTAGGTGAAATAGTTTAAGTTGATATGTGAACAAGAATGGGAAGCATTGAGGCTTCGTGGAAAGAGCTTGGGCCTGGGAGTCGGAGGACCTGGGTTCTAATACCGACTCCGTCACTTATCTGCTGTGTGACCTTGGGCAAGTCACTTAACTTCACTGTGCCTCAGTGAACTCATCTGTAAAATGAGAATTAATACTGTGAGCCTCATGTGGGACGTGGACTGTGTCCAACCTGATTAGGTTGTATCTACTCCAGTGCTTAGAACGGTACCTGGCACATAGTAAAGGCTTAACAAACACCATTTTAGAAACAAGTACCTCTAACGTGTGGCATATTCCAGATACGAGAAACATCAGTATTCAAGTTCCACTAAACCAAAATATCAGCATGTGGGAAGAAACCTGTTTTCTAGACTGAAAGCTTGTTGTGGGCAGGGAATGTGCCTATTATATTGTACTCTCCCAAGTGCTTTAATATAGTGTTCTGCAAAAGTAAGCACTCAATAAATTGATTTTTCTCCTTTTAAAAGTGAGAATAAATGTGCAGTAGGTGGTTTGTTCTTTCATAGAGGTCAGCGAAAGACATCTCATACGTACAGTACATAACAAGGTGACTCTAGGATGTCCATGGTTGTTTGGGATAGGGATAACGCGGTGATTGTAATCTATAGGTAATCCCTAAATGGCGTCTTTAGTATATTTAAAAATATTTTTCCAAGTTTTTTTTTTTTTATCAGTAATTGCTAACGAATAACAGACTGATAATTAACTAACCTCCTAGGGTGGGAAGTGAGCAGCGATGTGGTTGGCGGCTAACTGATGGAAAGAGAAACAAAATGGTCTCACGACATCATCTACACCTCTATGTAGATGATTCTCAAATTTAACTCACTAGCCTAAGTTTCCTCCTTCTTTGCAGTTTTGCATTTCTTCCTGCCTTCAGGACATCTCTACGTGTATGTGCCGCCCGGACCTCAAGCTTAACGTATCCAGAATTGAATTCTTCCTCGTCCTTCGTCAATTCCCTCCTCCTCTTAACTTTCCTTTAAATACTGATGACAGTCCCATCCTCCCCGCCTCTCAATTCCCCAATTATCCTTGACTCTCTTTTTTTTTTCTCTCTCTCTGTTTTGCTCACTCCCTCTCTTAACCTCTAGATTCAGTCTGTCAGGTCTTTCTTCACAATAGCTCCAGAATCTGCCCCTTCCCCTCCATCCAAACCGCCGCCACACCTATCAAAGCACTTGTCATATTATTCAATAGTATTTATTGAGCGTTTACTATGTGCAGAGCACTGTACTAAACGCTTATCTTGACTACCCTGTCAGTTTCCTTGCAAATCCCCTCCCTGCCCCTAGACTCTCCCCTCTCTAGAGCATACTTCTCTTTGCTGCCTGGGTTATTTAAAAAAAAACAAAACATGGCTTTGTGCATGTCTTTCTACTCTTCCAAAATCTCCAGTGTCCTTCTGTTCCTCTCCGTATCAAGCAGAAATTTCTGACCCTTGTCTTTAAGACACTCAATCAGCTCTCTCTCTGCTAATTATCCTTGCTCCTCTCCCCCTACCACCCAGCTTGCATGCTCTGCTTCTCTCAAGTCAACCTACTCAGCGTTCCTCTTTCTCTTATCTCTCATCACTGACCTTTTGCTCACATCCTCCCCTTACTTAAAATTCCCTCCCCCTTCACATCTGGCTGTTCTTTCCATCTTCAATACCCTTCTGAAATCACATTTACTCCAGGTAACCTTCACTGACTAATCTCTCCCAACCCTATTTTCCTCTCTACCGTCATTTCAACACTTCTCGGTCACCTAAGAATTTGAATACTCATACTCCTTCCCTCATCTCCTAGAGCATTTATGTACATATAATAATAATTAATAATTATGGTATTTAAGTGCTTACTATGTACCAAGCACTGTTGCAAGAGCTGGGGTAGATACAAGGTAATGGGGTTGCCCCACGTGGGGCTCACAGTCTTAATCCCCATTATAGAGATGAGGTAACTGAGGGCCAGAGAAGTTAAGTGGTTTGCCCAAGGTCACATAGCAAACAAATGGAGGAGTGGAATTAGAACCCATGACCTCTGATTCCCAAGATTGTGCTCTTGCCACTAAGCCATCTCCTCTTTCGATTTGGTTGCTTCCCCCTAAGGTCTGTGGACAGGGTACATTTCTCCCAACTCTGTTATACTCTACTCTCCCAAGCACTTGGTACAGTTCTCTGCACACCGTAAGTGCTCAATAAATGTGATTATTTATAATTTTAGTGTGTCTCTCCCTCTTCTTGAGGAAGGGAATCGTTTTTATTGACTCTACTGTACTCTCCCCAATACTCTATGCTGAGCACTGTACTAAGCAAGCACTCAGTAAATACTTTTGAGTGGGGCACTGATGAAAGTTTTCCCAGGGGTGAGAACAGAAGGCCGTTCATCGTGTCGCTCTCCCAGTAACATTGAGTATCATCATCAGTGGAATTTATGAAGGTTTACCATGTGCAGAGTACTGTATTAAGCACTTGGGAGAGAGAGTACAATAGAGTTGGTAGACACGTTTCCTGCCTGTAAGAAGTTTAGAGTGAATAGGGGGATCTGGACACTAAACTTTTAAAGTCTGCCCATTTGACTTTTCCATTGCTTAATGGCACACTGTTTAGGGCATTGTTTTTGAAAATGCATACATTTCCACGGATAATCTTTTAAAAGACCAACAATGTAATTCTCTCCCATTGCTCTTGTTCCTCTCTCTTCCCTCTTCTTTTCCTCCCTAATTTGTACATCGGACTATAACGGTAATAGTGGTTTGTACTTTGGTATGAAATCAGTAGCTAATTGTCAGAACATCGAGAATTTCAAATTCGATTTGGGTATTCCACGTCTTAGCTCCTGTAGAAACTGTGGAAAACATCAGGATGAGAGTTTGGAATTCCACTTGGCATGGCTTGAGTGGTCGGTTGCGTAAGCAACAGAAGGCTAGCCTAGGCTTTACTGACATCTGGTAGAGAAGGAAAGTCTGCACCTGTCACCTGAAGCCCGGTGACAACAGGAAAGCACATTTATTTTCCCGTAGGGCCCAACATTTTCGTCCTTTTGGCTTGTTCATGCAGTGGACAAAGCAGAAAGACTTGTCTGTTGGTGAAATAGTGTTATCTGACTCTCACTCCTCTCCTTCTATTTGGATCCCTGTTTCAAAAGATGCTTTTTAAGCAGCCTTTTACCCTGGGGAGGAGAGGACGTATGGCCAGAAGCTGCTGATTAACTGGGTGACTGAACACATTGAGATTGGACTCCTGAGATATTGCAGTCGGGATGACCCCGAAGTCACAGGAGCATGTGCAAGAGAGGTGCATAGTGCACCAGGTCAAGCCCTTTTGGGCCAGCTCCTAGTTCCACGTGCATATAATCAAGTAAATCATTATGAGCGCCACAAGTTTAGTGACATTCAAATGCTCATCTGTCCTCTGGGAATAGAAGGTACAGTGAAATCTTCCCGACTTGTATCCAAGGACTGACTTTTTTCCATCTATTCCGTACCTTTGAATTTTATAGGAGAGAATGTGAGTCTTGTAAACTAGTAGAAAGCCAATAATCACAAGGATTTGGTTTTTATTTTATAAAGCAACATGAGTTCAGTAGCATGTGTGAGTGATATGAAGAGTATCCCGTATGAAAAATGTTTCAACTTAAATTTTTCTCTGAGGAAAGAGCAAAATATTTTCCAAAACACTCAAGCTCCCTGCTATGTTCTTGGAAATGGTGCCTATGCAAATCATAAAAAGAATGCTTTAACCTACTTGGTATGATGAGGACATCACAAGATGCAAGTGAGTAAATTTTAAAAAATGAGAAGAGCTGCAGGGGTGAACATGTACTATAATTAATACATACGGTATTATTGTAGTACAAGCAAGTTAAAGCTGAATAAGCATTTCCATAATAAAGCCTCCAAGCCCCTAATTTTTGTGGTTTAAGTTCTAGCTGTAGCAAATTACATTAGGCTAAGATGTTGTATACATTTTGAAGCAAAAACTTTGGATCTTAAAGCTTTTGTTGTTGGGGGAGGGAAGGCTCCAGGACAACTTATATGCCTTTTTTTAACACATTCTTTACTAAAGACTTCTTATTAAGTATATATATATATATGCATATATATATATATATATACACACACACACATATACGTATGTACTATGTACATATTATCGTGCCTCTCTTTGAAGTGCCTTTGCCTTACTGATTGGTTTGAAACTTTTAAAATAACCTGAAGAAAACATTTATATACATATGCAAATTATTAGTATGCTATTGCAAATTGCAAAGATAAAAGTTGTTACCAAACATATTTCTTTGAAATACTAAAAATAATAATAATAATGTTGGTATTTGTTAAGCGCTTACTATGTGCCGAGCACTGTTCTAAGTGCTGGGGTAGACACAGGGGAATCAGGATGTCCCACGTGGGGCTCACAGTCTTAATCCCCATTTTACAGATGAGGTAACTGAGGCACAGAGAAGTTAAGTGACTTGCCCACAGTCACACACAGTGCCTTACACTTTTCAGTTAAGAAGAAAAAACCTTCCTTTTTAATACTCTTACTAAGTGGGCAGTACTATCTCCATCTTTGTTCTGGAAAGGGTGGGCAAGAAAATGAAGCAGCATGGCCTAGTGGAAAGAGCCTGAGCTAGGAGTCGGAGGGCCTGGGTTCTAATCCTGGCTCTGCCATTTGCCTGCCGTGTGACCTTAAGCAAGTCACAACTTCAGTTTCCTCAACTGTAAAATGAGGATTGAATACTAAAACTGTGAGCCCCATGTGGGGCAGGGGCTGTGTTCAACCTACTGACTTGTATCTACCCAGGGCTTAGAACAGTGCTTGCATGTAGTAAGCACTTAACAACTACCATTTTTTTTAAAAGGAGAGTCTTTAAATCTGCTTGCTGGTGCCATTGAAGAGATGAAGAAATAGACATCGTGGGTTTCATCAAGCTTTTGCCACCTCGTCTATAATTGCTCATTTGAGTTGACCCGTCAGCCATCATTTCTAGTTAATGTTGCAAGTTCTAGGTCCAGGTTTACTGAAATTCCACAGTCACCCAAGAGGGTCAACACAAATGTCATGTCTCATGGGTTAGGAATAAAGCGGTGAAGCACTGTTTTCGGGAGTTTTTGAAGGCATGTTTACTCCACTGATGAAGTTCTATATAGACTGAGGAGGCAGTAGCAGGCCCTTTGAAACCTGTCACTAAGAAACAAAAACGAGAACTCTCAAGGGCCCCGACTAGCTTTTCCTTTGCACCTGTGGTGGCTTCAACTTGGGTCCTCTTCCGAACACTAATCCCAGATGGAAGGAGAAACTGAGGCTTGTAGTTAACAAAAACCATTGGGTGGTGACAGCGATCAGGTTTAAGTTTGGCTGTAGCCTGGATAGTGAGCATTGGCTGTATAGTTCCCCTTCAGAGATGAGGGAACAGTATAAGGAAGGATTTAACAATACGCTGTACGGATATGTGCTCAACGAATCAGTGACAAGAAGCCCAGCTTATTACAGGCTCTGTTTAAAACTATTTCATGGAATGAGGCCTCTTTCGATTAGCCCATCCCAGTCAGTGGTATGTGCATCCCCCAAACATTTCACCCCCTGGAGTTTGCGTGTGTAAATTGGAAGTGAGCGTGGCAGGTAGTTGTTGGATTGCTAAGTACCGGACGCCGAGAAGGTAAGTAGAAGTGGAATTGGGCTCAGGCAGCTATGCTATTCCTTGAATGAAAACTGAGGATCGGGGGGTGAGCGAGAAAGGGTTTTCTTCTCCATCCAAACTGCTGCCGTGCTGATCCAAGCACTTATCTTATCCCTCCTTGACTGTTGCATCAGTCTCCCTGCCACTTGTTTCTCCCCTTTTCAGTCCTGGATTGTTTTCCTGAAAAAAAAGTTCAGTCCACATCTCCCCACTCCTCTAAAACCTCCAATGATTGCCCATCTACCTCTGTGTCACACATAAGCTCTTTACCACTGACTTTATGGCACTCAATCAGCTCTCTCCCCGCTATTTTACCTCACCGAACCCACCCACTTCCCTCCTCTAATGCCAACCTACTCTCTGTATTCATTCATTCAGTCATATTCAATCCACCTCGTATGTCCTGCCTCTGATCCCTTAACCACGTTCGCCTTCTGGGCTGGAAATTCCTTCCACTTTGTATCTGGGGGACCACCACTCTCCGCACATTCAAAGCCCTCCTTAAATCACAGCTCTTCCAAGAGGCTCTCCCTGACTCGTCATTTCCCATACTGGTCCTCCCCTCTGGCCTCTTCTTCATACTCAGATCTTTACCCTTTAAGCACTTCATATCCACTCCACCCTCAGTCACATAGCACTTAAGTACATATCCTTACATTCTCTATTTCCCCTATCTGTAACTTATTTTAATACCTATCTTCTCAACTACAGTATAAGCTCCTTGTGGATAGGGATCCTTTCTACCAACTCTAATTTATTGTACTCTCCCAAGCTTCTAGTATACCTCTCTGCCCACAGTATTTGCCTGCTCTCCCTCCTATTTAGATTGTGAGCCCAACGAAGGAGAAGGACTGTGTCCAACTTGTTTATCTTCTACCTACACCAGCACTCAATACAGTGTTTGGCACATAGTAAGTGCTTAGCAAATACCACAATTATTATTTACTGTTTTATCCTGTTCCCTGCTTTATCTTTGTTCTTTCTCCAGGTTCACCTTGAGGATAAAATTTTGTCTCCACGATTAATTTCTTTTTAAAGTCCTTGATGTCAAGGAAGATTTGTCTTTCTAGTGTTGTACTCCTTTAATTGCTTAGTACAGTGCTTGAGCTCATTAAAGGCCATTTACCTGTGATACAGGTTTATGTTCTTGATGAATAATGTATAAAGGAAAAACTCACATTATAGTATGCACGTTTTGACTGCTGCACACATGTGCCCAACTTTTCTTTGGGCATCGCATCAAGTTGTACACTAATAATTGTGGTATTTAAGAGCTCACTATGCATCACACACTGTACTAAAGAACTGGGCTCAATACAAGCAGATCAGACATGGTCCCTATCCCACACAGGGCTCACAGTCTAAGGGGGAGGGAGAATGGATTTTTTTTATCCCTTATACAGATTAGGAAACTGAGGGACAGAGAAGTTAAGTGATTTGTCCAAGGTTACACAACAGGCAGGTGCTTGAACTGGGATTAAAACCCAGATTTCCTGTCTCCCCACCCTTTACTCTTTCCACCAAGCCACACTGCTTATTCAGATAAATGTGAGTTGTCAGAGGAACGTTACTAATTCTCTTTTTGCATTATAGGCTAAACATGTGGTAAAAACACACACTATGGAACGTTTGTGTGTGTGCGTGTCCATTTTTTGCTCTGAAATCTTAACAGAAATCTTTTGTCAAAATCAGGTTAACATTATTTTACAATGAAAAATATAAACCATAGAAAGTATAAAACACCTGTAAAAACATCTCTTAATACTTGGGGAAAATATTCATTTCATTCTTTACACAGTCAGCATGAGATTGGAGAAAATAGTTTTAGCAGTAAGCAGCAATATGAGTTATTACTAAAAATCTGAAAACCTTCTAAGGCTGAAGAGTTTCCCAGGTCTAATGCACAATCAGTCAATCATTTTTATTGAGCACTTACTCTTACTGTGTGCTGAGCACTGTACTAAGTGCTTGGGAGAGTATAAATAACAGAGTTGGTAGGCACAGTCCTAGCACACAGTAAATCTACAGTCAAGCAGATTAGCCACCAAGTAGCTAGAATGTAAGCATCTTTAATAATGATGATGATGATGATGGTATCTAAGCGCTTACTATGTGCCAAGCATTGTTCTAAGTGCTGATCAGAATTTCCTAGCTTTTGTGATATTGTACCCTTAAATTGGACAACATCATAATGGGCATTTGGTGTTTTAAAATATAGTTTATGTTTATATGGCATGTAGCTAGTACACTGCAAGATTTGACCAAGATCCAAGTAAGCATTTTTTTTTTCCCTTTGGCATCCCTTGCTCTAAGGGCCCGATTTAGGATCTCTGAGTAAAAGTTTGGATAGATTTGCAGGAAACTGAACATATGTCATGTTACAGAGATCTTACTACTAAGCAAATGTTAAAATTGTGAATAAAATTCCATGGAGCATGGAGAAAGAAAAGAGAAAGCTATTGAGGTCTAAAGGGTTTTTTTGTGCATTTTGTTTTTTTTAAAAATAAAAAGAATAGAAAACATATGTTAGTGAAGCGATACTGAAGATAGGCTATTAAGATTATGTGAGTTAGATTTGGTGACCTCAACCACCTTCTGCTTTCACCCCAGGCTACAAGCTCCTTTCCCTGTTACATTGACTTAACATTTTATAGAAAGCTTCCTAAATCTTAAACCACATCTGTTCTTTTGTTTTTTTCTAACTCTTTCTATCAGCCATTAAATAATGGATATTTCAAATATCATTCTGTGATTTCACATTTGAAGTGTAATATCTTTATCATTCTTGCTCTAATTTTATCCTTTTTAAACATTTTTAGTGCAATTCATTATTTGCATGATCAGCTAGTTTAAAATTTTTCTAAATGGAAGATTCAATATAAAACAGTTCTTTTTACTTTTCAGAATTGATAACAAGTGAAGATTTGGGGCATTTTGCTTTAAGCTGAGCTATTGCATTTGTAATTTTAAAATTAGGTTGAAATACTTTTCTCCAGCATTGACAGTGATTTGGGATGTAAGTTGTTTATAAAGAGGTTATTTGCTATATAACTTGCCTCTATTTGAAGGTATTTTGCTAAAATAAAATTGGAATATTTGTATACACCATGTACTGGGGGTAGGCTTATAGCATGTAATTTGCAGATATGCTGATATTAATTTATTAGCACACTTGTTACAAAAATGTACAGACTGCTCCTTATGAAACATTTTAAGATGGTAGTTTTCTTTGCAAAAAAGGAGATTTCACTATTAGTGAAATATAATGCATCTTATTGGGATGTAATATAGGCATCATTCGGAATATGTTGCCTCTTAGACTCAACTTGATTTTTAAAAGAAAATTAATCATTGTTCACATGGTTTAAAAAATCCTATTTTATCTTCCAAGGACATTTCACAAATTAACCTTTAAAATATTTTACTTTAATTTGACTACTTATTCAAGCCTTTTAAAGATGATAAAACTACTCTTTATCCCGATACTTTGGAGTCATGAAAGGCTCTTGTTGGAGAATCTTTTGAGAATCTTATAAGACACACAGAATTTGGCAGATTTTATTGCCAACAAATAATAGGGTACAATTGTGGGGGGTGGGAAAACGGACACTGAAACAATTGAAATTGTTTCTAGCTCTTTAAAATTACAACAACTACATTTATTAGCACTGTTCATTGTGAAGCTAGACCTTATATACGATACAGCAACATAAAAAGGGGCCGGTGTTATTTGAATTGCAGTTCTTAAAATATTTTTTCCTCTCCAGATTCTGAAAGATTCTCTTCCTCTCTAAGATTGGTTATACCTTTGGGCTTTTTTTTTTCCATTTCTATTGAAATAAAATCATAGATAATCATTCTCTTACATGGAAGACACTTTTAGCCTATAAGATCACAAATAACTTTTACTCTAGCTCCTTCCTGATCTCTATGATCTCTTTTAAAGACCATATGGCCAATAAGAGGAATTAAAGTACTTGTCTGTTTGGAAATCTGTCCATCTCCCTTTCTCTCCCTTCCCCCCTCAGCATCATATTTAGCACAAGTCAAAACTGCTTGAGGGTGAAAGAAAACTGCTAGGGCGGTAAAAGCAGGCCCAGTTACTTTTCCAGGCCCATTAAATCCATCCCCTTTTTGTAAAATGGCCTTAGGGTTCCAACTGAAATCTTCTTTTTGATGGAGACACGTGTCTAATAAGAAGTAGACCACGACTTAGCCTCCCCTCTACACACCTGTCACCAAACATCTGTCAAATTATCAATGGCTGACCTGGACCTCAATCAAACCCATGACCTGTAGGTGAAAAGCTGTTTATCCTATTATCAATCTCAGCTCTTCACTGCCTCTAATTTTCTCCTACCCTCATCAAAAATAGTCATCTTGAATGCGGGGGCAGTTTAAGAAAAAGCAGCTTAACTTTTGGAAGTTTGTGCTCGGAGACTATTTGTCCTTCCCCACCCCAGGGGAATTCTGAGCCAGGCTTTTCTGTTGAATTGGGTCAGACCAATTCTACCAGAGCCAGCGACCTCCTGCCCCTCAATAGGTGTGGAACCAAATGGAAATTAATAGCTAAAAATCCCAGGTATGTAGCGTGCGTTACTTCCAATTATGCAGAATGAGCAGCTGTATACTGGCTTGTCCCAGGTCAGTCTGCTGCCATTTGATGAACCCAGAAGCTGTTGGGTTGGGAGGAGATGTCTTTCGTCATCTCAACTACTTTTTGTCATTGCAGTATTTCAGGTCACTGTCAATCTGAGTGGTAATCTGCCCACTTTGCTCACATCTACACAGGGTAACTATTTATGAAAAATACTTTTCCTACAGAAAAATCTGTCATCGAATATATATTATATAAATATAGATGGCAAATTTAACATTTAGGAATCAAGAAGATTAATTAGCAGTGTGGCCTAGTGGAAAGAATGAAGACCTGGGTTCTAATCCTGCCCCTGCCACTTGTGTGCTGGGAGACCTTGAGCAAGTCACTTAACTTCTTTGTGCATCAGTTCCCTCATCTGAAAAAAGGGAATTTAATACCGTTCTCTCTCCTATTTAGGGTGTGAACCCCCCTGTAGGGCATGATATACCAGTGCTTAGTATAGTGCTTGACATATAGTAAGTACTTAACAAAAACCACTATTATTATCATTATTATTATTAATATTATTAAGGGAGAGAGTGTCTTTGGCCACTCAAGTCTACTACTAATGATATTTGAGAATGGTATTTGAAGCAAAGGATACATTTCCTGCCCATAAGGGGTATGTAATCTAATGCTTCTAACTCTCCCCACAAAAAAAAAAGTTAGTGACCTAGTTTATGCCCATGATTCTGGTCAAGACTACCCATAATGATCATTAGCTCCATTTTTCAATAAATTATTGCCAGCAGTATTAGACTTTCACTCTCAGTAAAGTCCTATTGTTTATGTTCATTCTTATATTTAAATTCCTTTTCCTTTCCTTTAAATTTCTCCTTTTCCTCTTAAGATGTTCTTAATGTAAATAGAGAAAGGCTGCTCCTCACCACCCATAGAATAAACCCGTCATCAGTGGTTTGTCGTGGATTTTAAAGAAATTCATGCACTGATAACAGAGCCATAGGATGATATTAAAAAAAAAAAATCAGTAAACTCTATTTTTCTCCTTCACCAGAGCTGGAAATCTTTCCTTTTTATGGTATTTGCTAAGTGCTTACTCTGTGCCAGACACTGTTCTAAGCACTAGATACAAGTTAATCAGTTTGGACACAATCTCTGACACATGGGGCTCACAATCTTAATCCCCATTTTACAGATGAGGTCACTGAGGCCCAGAGAAGTGAAGTGACTCGTTCAAGGTCACACAACAGACAAATGACAGGGCTGTGATTACAACCCAGGTCCTTTTGACTCCCAGGCCCGAGCTCTACTAGGCCATGCTGCTTCTCAAATATCTCTTAGTGCAAAGATTGGAGATTACTTGGGTCTGCCCAAGGCTAATGGCATTTCCCTCATGGTGCCAAGTCTATGTAGGCCAATCCCATCCATCACCCCCATGAAGTGGGTGCCTATAACACTATAACCACCACCCCCCGACACATACACCATTAGCCCTTCCTTCTCTAGATTTAATGTACCCAGTTCCTTTAGTCTACTCTAATAGGGCCTTTCTCAAACTCATTTGAGACCCAAAAGGTTTTTCATGCCCCAAACTTGCTAGTTGAATAGTGTGAAAACAGATTTAGAAACTATAGCTCCACATTTTCAGAATAACAGAGGAGAAATAAAATATTTACCTAATAAAGATGAGGAAACCCCCAAAATGTCATGTATAAAGAATAGATTAAGTCATAATTCTATTTTTAAAATATATAAAGAACACCATTGCTGGTGCATAATTGGCACGTGTAGAATCAAATTCTTTGACAAACAGTGGTATATTTTGATAAGGATAGTTATCACTCTATTTTATATGCCCAGAAACAAAACATGACCATCTTAAATCCATAAGAGAGTTATATTATGGGAATATATAATTCAGGTGAAAGAGATGCATACACTATGTACACGTGCACATATATATATATGAATGAAATATGGCACCAATAAGTGTGGGCCAATATTTTGAACTATTTCTCTTATTTCTAAATTTTTTTCCCCTAAGGGGAAAGTCAGTTGAAGAGATTCCAAAAACTAGTATATATATATATATATATGTACTTTTTTCAATCTGTGGTTTTAAGAGAGTTAGTAGTGCTTAATGATCTGTAGTAAGGAGACCCTGCTGCTTTACAAAGTTTTTTGCATATATTTTCTTCTGAAAATAACTTACAAAGTAGTCATTGCAGTTATACTGCCTATAATGATAATAGAGATTGAACTAAATTTTTAAAGTTGACATTACCAACTGAGGAACACAGTCTTTCAGTTGTAAACCGAGCAGGGAAAGCTTTCTGTTTATTTCGAAGGAATCTGATTCAACAAAGCATAATTTCAGTTGATTTTAGGCAGTGTACTAGCTTTAAGGAACAGAAAAAGGAAAGAAGATAATACTTTATCATTTAACTTTCACATGTGTAGATTTGTGTTCTGTGTTTCCTTGAGAGAAATCCCATGGTGCCAATTAACCTAAGTTATTCCAAAACAATTCTCTGTTTGGAAAGAATAATTTTCATTGTGGGTGTTCCTTGAAATTGTATGCCTCATACCCTGTTATTACTGAGATGTGTGCAGTGCAATTGAGAGTGCCAGCTTCTTTTCCATGCACTGTATAGATTATAGTTGTATCCCACACACAGTGCTAGATAATCCCTGTTTTAATTTGGTTATGTGCACAAATCCTTTTTAGAACATTTAGTAATTTTAAAAATGTAGAAAGGCCATCTCTGTTTAATACTTCAACTAAACATTTTATTTCAAAATGATGAAAAGCAGCAAATAGCAAGAGGTGTTTTTTGGTTTTTTTAATTAAAGAGAAACTATGGTTTTTCCTAAAATTCAACTTTCTAGTTTAATGGGGCCTTTTTTTCCTTTCTTTTGGAATCTCATCAACTGAAAAATAATTAGAAATAAGAGAAATAGCTCAAAATATTGGCCCACACTTATTGGTGCCATTTTTCATTCAATATTATTTATTGAGCGCTTACTATGTGGACAGCAATGCACACAGTAAGTGCTCAATAAATACGATTGAATGAATGAATTTTTATTATATAGCTTGTCATTTTTTGCATAGTTTATACATTTCAGTTGCTTCCGTTCTTATATTCAGTTTTGAGAAGAGAATATGTGATCTCTGGCATTCAGCATTTTTACATCTCTATTACGTCTTATTACCCTTACAGCCACCTCTCCCAATATGAAAAATAATAATGAAAGTAATTTGATTTTTTTTTTTGGTATGACTAGTTTAAGGGCTATTTTTTACCTTATCAGTAGTGCTTCTTAAAGTGGGTCTCTAGAGGAGAGACATACAGTGTTGTATGATAGGGAAACACCGTGTCTCAGTGGAAAGAGCCCGGGCTTGGGAGTCAGAGGTCATGGGTTTGAATTCCGGATCTGCCACTTGTCAGCTGTGTGACTGTGGGCAAGTCACTTCACTTCTCAGTGCCTCAGTTACCTCATCTGTAAAATGGGAATTAAGACTGTGAGCCTCATGTGGGACAATCCGATTACCCTGTATCTACCCCAGCACTTAGAACAGTGCTCTGCACATAGTAAGCACTTAACAAATGCCAACATTATTGTTATTATTATTGTAATGTGTTTTGAAGAGGAGTATATACCACCCTCCCCCCCCGCAACCCACTTCCCTACTTGTTTGTGAGAGGGTGCTTTACTTTGTGCTGCAGAATGTGTCCATTAGGCTGGTGAGGGTTTTTGTTGCTGCTGTGGTTTTTTGGTGGGTGGGGGGTTTTTTTGACCTTTGAATTTCTGGTTCCATCCCCAGAGTACACTGGGAGAATTCATGCTGTCTGTGTGATCCACTGGTGTTTACCATGCTGAATGGAAAATTCTCACCTAAACAGGGCATTTGACTCGAGGTGTAATACAGCAGGCATTTCCTTTTCAACTTGCATACACTCACGTCATACTTGCCAGCGATCTATCAGTAAGCTGCATAATTCGCCAATTACATTTTAAATACTCATTGGGAAACATTTTAACTATCAATATTTTACCTTAGGTACTAGTCATGAAGTCACTGAGTGGTTTCTTGCTTTGGTGGTTTGGTCAAATTTTGAGGTAGTATATGGCAAGCATCAAAGGCAGTTTATTGAATCTGTGAAATTTCCTAAATTAATACAGAACTCTGGGGAAAGCACCGTATGTAATTCCAAAATTTGGTCATTGGATATCGGGTTAATGAATGATGGGCCCTTGATTCAGTACTCTGTACGTAGCACTCAGTAAATATTGATTTAGTGGCTGGCTGCTCGATGTCCATTTTTAGATTATGAGCTCCCTGAGGGACAGGGACCGAGTTTAATTTTCACCTTTTGTATTTTCTTCCAGTGCTTAGTACATAGTAAGCCCTTAATAAATACTTTTACTACTACTATTAGCGCCACACTACAGGTTTAACCACTAAAGAAGTAGCCACACCCTAGAAGAGTGTACTGTTACTTTTGTCTTAATATAAGGCAAGTGGAAGGGCATGTCTTATCGTGGCCTTTCCCAGTAATCATCATTTGAGCATATTTCAGGTAGGAATTGAAATCCAACTTTGGATTCTGCAGTTGCAATGGTAACTTCTTGTAAGGATGGAGATTATCTCTTTCCTCTCTCTGTTGGTTATTCTTCTAAGTGAAAAGGTAGCTTTGTATTAAAAGTTACAAAGGTCTCATATTCATCGATCAATCGGTGGTATTCATTTAGTGCTTACTGTGTGCAGAGCACAATACTAAGCACCTGGGGAGAGTGCAGTACAACAGAGTTGTTAGACACAATCCCTGCCCGTAACCGTAAAGCCACGGTTTTTAACTTTTCTGCTTTTTTATCCTTGAAAATTCTTAGTAGAAATCAAATAGCTTGATGTTGACGATTTTGCCCTTTCCTGAAGAAAAGCAGTTCATGCCTCACTTTTTACTTGTAACTGAAGTGGGATAAGACTGTGTATAACCCAAAGACATGATTGGAAAATGGTTGGAGGTGATTTTTATGAAAATGACACTTCATCTCCTATCAGACATCGTTTAGGTATGTGTTAATGCACAGACTAAACCGTGAACACTTTTAAGGTCTGTTTAAATAAATTATTTCAGGTTATAGCCCAGGCAGTGCGGAGGATTTGGCAGCCTGCACCGCTGCTTTTCAGGCCCTCTGAGTGGATCGGCAACATGAGTTGGTAGGAGGCAATTACCGTTGCTTCAGTAGTTCTAACTGGGAAGAGATCGGCGAACTCTTTCCTGTAAACTGAAAATATGGGCGAAGATGGATTTGTAAATGAACTGAGCTTTAACTGTAGTTTAAATGTCACTCAGAAGAGATACTAAAACATTAGTAGTTGACTTATTTTTTTATGAATGAGGAGAAGTAGTTAATCAGGAGGAAAATAAAAAGTCTGAATCAAGTGATGGCATTTCCGTACCAAGACTCTTCTTTTCTTGATCAATTGATTGTAGAAGATAGTGTCTCGATGGTGATAATTTGGCTAACAGTTCTGTGGAGACCAGATGCGGTCACTGCCGTGAACATTGCTGAAGTTACACGTAGTTGTAGGCCTTGATGGAGGCTTGTAACCTCTTATTTGCTGCTGATGATTATACCCCAAACCTGCCTGGGTTACTGAACATCTTGGTTCTAATGTTTGTCAGTCAGTCCATGGTATTTATCGACCACTTGTTGTACACAGAGCACTATAATAGGTATTTGGCAAAATACAACAGAGTTTGTCCATGAGAGATTTGCATTTCTCTGCAGAAACAAGAACTCTGTAGAGGTCAAAAATGCCCAATCCAAGCAGAAGGTAGCATCTGAGGGTAGTCAGATTCTAGCTGGTTCAGGCACTGCTTGTAACCCCTGCTCCTCCCATCATTCTAGAGAGGCCTGATGAGGCCCCATGATTGACCCGTATTTGATTGGCTTAGGTTGGGTCTCTCTGCAAGAGCAGAGAACAGGTGAAACCAGACCGCAGCTACTGTCCCATGTTCTTAACACTAAAATCAGCAAAGCTTTCCCAGCCTTTCCGTTACAAAGAGTAAAAAAGAAGGTGCTGTCAGGCATGTATATTAAGTATTTATGTGTCAAGCACTGTTCTAAGTAGTGGGATAGATACAAGTTAACCAGGCTAGATACAGTCCTTGTTTCACAATAATAATAATGATGGCATTTGTTAAGCGCTTACTATGTGCAAAGCCCTGTTCTAAGCGCCGGCGAGGATACAAGGTGATCAGGTTGTCCCACGTGGGGCTCCCAGTCTTAATCCCCACTTTACAGATGAGGTAACTGAGGCCCAGAGAAGTTAAGTGGCTTGCCCAAAGTCACACAGCTGACAAGTGGTGGAGCCGGGACAGTGGGCTCACAGTCTAGGAAAGGGAGAGAAGGTATCGAGTGCCCATTTTGCAGTTAAGGCAGCTGAGGTACAGAGAAGTTAATGACTTGCCCGAAGTCACACACAAGTCAAATGGCAGAACTGGGACTAGAACCCAGGTCCTCTGGCTCCCAGGCCCGTGACTGGGTAGGAGGCAATTACAGTTGCTTCAGTAGCTCTAACTGGGAAGAGATCAGCGAACTCTTTCCTGTAAACTGAAAATTTTGGCGAAGATGGGTTTGTAAATGAACCCACTACCACTAGGTCATGCTGCTTAGCCTTTTATTCACTTCCTTGTAAAATTCACTCACCCTTTGCATTTATAGTATTTTGAATACTTTGGAGGATGGAAAGGAAGTAAATTAGTGAAGAGGTTAGTTTTACGAAACCTGTTATGTTAATTGGAATTTCAAACCAAAATCTCTCTTTTCCATATCCAGAATTATGAAACCTGATCATTTTGCGTCAAACTTTTTGCATATACTGTGGTATTGTAGTTGCAATTTACTGTGTGAGAAAAATTGGCGGTTGGATTAATCAGAGTTAAAGAGATTCCAAAATCATAATATTGGCTCAGGATAAATAAGCTAAACAAATTCCTTCTTGCTTTTGTTACAGTGAAAGAGGGTAATACATTTATTGTGTAATATATTGCAGGAAAGCTTTAAAAATAAAATTTGTATCATATTTTGAATGATTATTTTTAGATTTTTAGTAGTATTTGAAGTAGGGAAAGATTGCTGTGGTAACAGTGGTTGACTCCAGAAATTAAAACTAAGATTACATCAAATTACAATTATGTTTGAAACTAAAGCTAATGTAAAATATTACACAGACAATCACATATATATATATATATATATGTTCTTAATATGCAAACCAAAGAATTGTACACATGTCGCATGACATTATGATGTCCTAAAAGATCAATTAAATTTTGTCTTTGCATACATTTTTACTTCGGGAAAGTAATTCAGATAACTAGAGTAATAATAATGTTGGTATTTGTTAAGTGCTTACTATGTGCAGAGCACTGTTCTAAGCGCTGGGGGAGATACAGGGTAATCAGGTTGTCCCACGTGAGGCTCGCAGTTAATCCCCATTTTACAGATGAGGTCACTGAGGCACAGAGAAGTTAAATGACTTGCCCACAGTCACACAGTTGACATGTGGCAGAGTTGGGATTCGAATCCATGACCTCTGACTCCCAAGCCCGGGCTCTTTCCACTGAGCCGACTTTGAGCCCCAAACATTTGCATGATGTGAATATATATACATATATATATTCTAATTCATTCAATAGTATTTATTGAGCGCTTACTATGTGCAGAGCACTGTACTAAGCGCTGGAAATGTACAAATCGGTAACAGATAGAGACAGTCCCTGCCCTTTGACGGACTTACGGTCTAATCAGGGGAGACAGACAGACAAAAACAATAGCAATAAAATAGCCATCTAATAGCCATCCTTGGTTTTGTGAAGATGGCGCAATGACAGCTCAGCGCTTAGAACAGTGATTAGCACATGGTAAGCACTTAACAAATACCACATTTATTATTATTATCCTATCCATGATCTCTGCAGGGAGTAGCATGAAGATAGTAATGTTGGTATTTGTTAAGCGCTTACTAGGTGCAGAGCACTGTTCTAAGCGCAGGGGGAGATACAGGGTCATCAGGTTGTCCCACGTGAAGCTCACAGTTAACCCCCATTTTCCAGATGAGGGAACTGAGGCACAGAGAAGTGAAGTGACTTGCCCACAGTCACACAGCTGACAAGTGCGAGCCGGGATTCGAACCCATGACCTCTGACTCCCAAGTCCGGGCTCTTTCCACTGAGCCACGATGCTTCTCACTGTACAGTTTTCACTTCATTCAGTTGTATTTATTGAGTACTTACGGCGTGCAAATCACAGTACTAAGTCGCTTGGGAGAGTACAGTATAACAACTAACAGACCCATTCCCTTCCCACAGACTTGACACCATCATTATATCTGAACACTGGAGACCGCTAATTTGTTTTCCCTGAAAAGTTTATTAAGAATCTGAGAGTTTTCGCCCAGCATGCCTGGTTGGGTCAGACCTGGGCGTGTACTGTCTGATTCATTTCCCATCGCCAGTGGGATAAAGCAGCGTGGCTCAGTGGAAAGAGTTCGGGCTTGGGAGTCAGAGGTCACGGGTTCGAATCCCGGCTCTGCCACTTGTCAGCTCTGTGACTGTGGGCCAGTCACTTCACTTCTCTGTGCCTCAGTCCCCTCATCTGTAAAGTGGGGATTAAGACTGTGAGCCTCACGTGGGACAACCTGATTGCCCTTTATCTACCCCAGCGCTTAGAGCAGTGCTCTGCGCATAGTAAGCCCTTAACAAATACCAACATTATTATCCTGATATTCATTCTCTTCCGATGCCCTGCCTAGCGGGGCTTTGTTACTGGGGTGGTGCTTCAACGCTGACGGGTTGACTGCGTTCCAGGAGCTCATAGCTGGTAATCTCGACGTTAAGAGTGGTTTGGAGGTGGAGCTGGTGAAACTGCTCTAGAAACTGGTCCTTGACACATTGTAGTACTGTGTGCTTACTGTGCGCAAAGCACTGTACTAAGCACTAGGAGAAAATACACAGGTGGGGATTAGATATAGTAATAATAATAATATTGGTATTTGTTAGCGCTTACTATGTGCAGAGCACTGTTCTAAGCGCTGGGGTAGATACAGGGTAATCAGGTTGTCCCACATGAGGGTCACAGTCTTAATCCCCATTTTACAGATGAGGTCACTGAGGCACAGAGAAGTGAAGTGAGTTGCCCACGGTCACACAGCTGACAAGGGGCAGAGCCGGGATTAGAACCCATGACCTTTGACTCCCAAGCCTGTGCTCTTTCCACTGAGCCACACATATAATAATGATGGTATTGTTAAGCGCTCACTATGTGCCAAGCACTGTTCTAAGCACTGGGGGGAATACAAGGTAATCAGGCTGTCCCACATGGGGCTCACAGCATTAATCCCCATGTTACAGATGAGGGAAATGAGGCACAGAGGAGTGAAGTGTTTTGCCCAAAGTCACACAGCTGACAAGTGGCAGAGCCAGGATTAGAACCCATGACCTCTGACTCCCAAGCCCGGGTTCTTTCCACTGAGCCACGCTGCTTCCGGTTCCTATCCGTCAGAGAACTCCCAGTCTAAGAGTAAGGAAGCATGTGGGACATGGACCGTGTCCAACCTCCAGTGATATTTGTTACGTGCTCACCGTGTGTCAGACACTGTTCTAAGCGCTAGGGTGGATACCAGGTAATCCGGTTGGACACAGTCCATGTCCCTTATGGGGCTCTCAGTCGTAATTCCTATTTTACAGATGAGGTAATTGAGGCACAGCAAAGTGAAGTGACCTGCCCAGGGTTACACGGCAGACAAGCGGTGGAGCGGGGATTAGAACCCCGATTCTTCTGACCCTCGGGTCTGCCGGGCCGCTAGCCGAAGATATGCTGGAGATTGTATGGGATTATATGCTAGAGAAGCAGCGTGGCTTAGTGGAAAGAGCACAGGTTTGGGAGTCAGAGGTTGGGGGTTCTAATCCCGGCTCCGCCACTTGTCTACTGTGTGACCTTGGGCAAGTCGCTTAACTTCTCTGTGCCGCAGTTACCTCATCTGTAAAAATGGGGATTAAAAAAATGCGAGCCCCACGTGGGACAATCTGATTACCCCGTTTCTATCCCAGCGCTTAGAACAGTGCTCGGCGCATAGTAAGCGCTTAACAAATACCATAATTATTATTATCATTATTAGCCGAATATGATTTTCCCTTGGCATTACGCTGTGTGTTTGAGTAGTTTTACAACAGCTCTTTTATGCCAAACGTGGAAGTAGGGGAAGAAAGGAAGGCGGTAGAATGTGCTGTTGAAGAGTTAAACTAAGGAATTCCTTCCAAAGAGGGTGGTGAAGTCATTCCTCAGTAATAACAATAATTAAGAAGGTTATGAAAAGTTCAAAGATTTTTTCACTTTTTGATTCTCTGCATATTGAAAGAAGGCTAGTTTAGCTCTGTGTGAAGATATGGAGCAAAGGTGTTGTAAACGTAGGCAACTCACTAGTTTATAGCGGCTTTACAACCCCCACACACCTGAGCGTGTTACTCTTGGAAATGTGGGACGACTGAACTGATTATCTCACTGACCTCATACCATTCCCATAAGGTTGGTAGAGGTAAGCGTAATTAACTTCATTTATAAAGATATGTAGCTTACCCAAGGGCCCAGAGTTAGTGACAAACTGGGCCTGGAGCCCAGGTGTCATTCTGTTAGACTCTTTCTTCCTTCTTCCAATACCAGCCATTCCCGCAAAGGGCAAACTTAAAATCAGATCGACAAAAGAATCACGGAGTTGACCCTCTATTTTAACGGTCTTGATAATGTGCAGCTTAAAGAGCCCGGGCTTGGGAGTCGGTGGTCGTGGGTTCGAATCCCGGCTCTGCCACTTGTCAGCTGTGTGACTCTGGGCAAGTCACTTAACTTCTCTGTGCCTCAGTGACCTCATCTGTAAAATGGGGATTAACCGTGAGCCTCACATGGGACGAGCTGGTTACCCTATATCTAACCCAGCGCTTAGAACAGTGCTCTGCACGTAGTAAGCGCTTAACAAATACCAGCATTATTATTAATAGCTGAGAAGCAGTGTGGCCTAGTGGAAAGCTCAAGAGCCAGGGAGTCAGAGGAGCTGGGTTCTAAACAGAGATGGTCTGCTGTGAGACCTTGGGCAAGTCGCTTCTCTTTGTTAACTCATCAGTAAAATGGGGTTTCAGGACCTGTTCTCCCTCCTACTTACTGTGAGCCCCATGTGGGACATGGACTGTGTCCAGCCTGATTAGCTCGTATCTACTACAGTGCTCAGTTCAGTGCCTAGCACATAGTAAAACATTTAACAAGTACCATTTTTTAAAAAAACAAAACTAAAGTTAGGGAGATTGTACTTTTGGGGGGGTGGAGGGAAAGTGGGTCACGATTTACCGTGAGAATACTGGAAAGCATTAGGTAGAACTGCTGTGAGGAAGGAATTTTAGTTTTGTTTTTATGAGATTGTATCTTTGAGCCTGCCTCCTGTTAAGTCCAGGAGTCAGGACAATTAAGAGTTGCTGCCCAGGAGTGCTGACAGCCCTGGGTATTCTCCTCACTTGCTAGGCAATCTGCTCGAAATCTCCAGTTGGCCCTGGGGCCATCCAGAGTGGCAACAGGATGGGGAGGAAAGGGAAAGAATTTTAGGTGGGGGGAATGCTTCTGTTTTATCAAATGGACACGATGTCCCAGTTTCCAGGACTGGCTCAAGGCAGGAAGAGCAGTACAGAAACATGGTCCAGGTATGCTACTTTATAATCATCCCAAGCTGATCAAGGCCAAAAATGTAATTTTCTACTGAAAAGGTGTGTCAAACAATATTAAAAAAATATTAAAGCCATTGGGTTTTCTAAAAGCACGTTTCAGTGCTTGTGAAAATATTTCTAGAATCTTCTGCCAGAATTAAATCCATATTCACCTACTAGGATTTTCCATTTTTTATAGAATTCACCTCTTATTTATCAATCAATGGCATTTGAGTCCTTACTGTGTGCAGAATACTGTACTGAATGCTCGGGAGAATACCATACAAAAAGGTTGGTAAATATGATTCCAGCCCTCAAGGAGCTTACAGTCTAGTGGGAAAGACCGTCATCAAAATCAATTACAGCTAGGGGAAATGGCAGAGTATAAGGATATGTACCTAGGCACTGCGGGACTGGGGTGAGATTAGTATCCAAATGTTGTCCTTAAATAATAGAATTATTTTAGTAATTGTAATCTTGACTTAATTTATCTGTTCATATTGGAGCCACCAAAATGCTAAAATCGAAGGGATTTTAAAAGTTGAAGGTGCTCTGTGGAAATTGGTTAATTCAGCTGAGTCAAATTGAGCACTCTGCCTTCAGTAAAACGGGCTAGAATTTATGAAAATCACAAACAGGTGTATCTGATGGTTTGCATACGCATGATTTTTTAGGTCAAGACCATTTAACTTATGCAACTCACTCTGTTAAGCAATCACTTTTCAGTATTCCCAAGGTTTCCAGTAAAATTAAACTTGACCTTTATAAAAAAAAAAAAAGACCAACTCTACTAGGTGCCTAATTTCTGCTGGTCTCCTGGGTGGTCGCAGAGGCAGATTTCCTTGTGTAGCAACACACTCCCTTCCTCGAGGCCAGCTGAATGTTACACTGGGACGAGGCTTGGAGAAACAGTTTCTCAATACTATAAACAACTGCTTTCTTGGAACAGCTTGTTACTAGCATGAAAAGAGGCTACTCTTGATTTAGTCCAGGGTAACTTATGAATTGGTTAAGGAAGTAAGTGTGGTTGACCCACCAAATTACAGTGACCATAATATAATTAAGTTCAGCATCCTCCCTGGGGATTCTTTCTCAGAGGTAGCATTATGACACTAAACTTAAAGAAGGAGAGTTTTGTTTTTTTTAAGTGAGGAAATTGGTTAGAAACAGCCCAAAGGGAATGCTAGGAAATCATGGCCGTTTGGCATGACTGCTTAAAAAGAATACTTTAAAATGAATGCATCGTAGTTCAGTGTTTCCCAATATACGCGGGGGGGGGGGGGGGGGGGGGGGGGGGGGGGGGGGGGGGGGGGGGGGGGGGGGGGGGGGGGGGGGGGGGGGGGGGGGGGGGGGGGGGGGGGGGGGGGGGGGGGGGGGGGGGGGGGGGGGGTGGGGGGGGGGGGGGGGGGGGGGGTCTTTAAGGCCAAACAGTGCTGCTAGGGGAAGAGAGGAGGAATTGGAGACTGGAGAAACAGTGTCTGAAGAAGTATGGGATGGAGAACAGAATAGGGCTTAACTGAACTCTGTGGGGGGAAAAAAATCGGAAAGAGTAGGGTGTTGTATTCGTTAAGCACCCATTTTATGTAGAGGACTTAGTTTATTGCATCCCGGTGGAGTTACAAGGAAGGTTTAAAGACCAGCCCTTGCCCTTGATGAGTTTTAAATCTAGAAGGGCTATCGACTGTAGGCATGAACTTCTCTGGGACTGAGCCATGCCTTCCTGTTTTTAGTGTATGTTCAACCAGAGAACCGGCCAGGGATTGGCCGGTCAGATGTCGTCATGCCAGATGGCCAGGGTACTGGGAGATCTCGCGTCTGTGGCCCTTTGTGGATTCCTCCGAATCAGTATTAGCATAAAACACTGGTCTCACATTTCCAGTTAGCTGAAAAGTGGGGCTCAGAGCATATATTTAGAAAATGGTATGTAAAATGCTCGGGTCATTCTTCTAGGTGAAAATAAAAATGACGATGGTATTTAGTAAGTGCTTACCACCTGCCAGATATGTGCTAAGCACTGGGATAGATATAAAATAGCTTGAACGTGGCCCTCGCCCATCATGTGATTCACAGTCTAAGAGGGAGGGAGAACAGCTATTTAATCCCCATTTTACAGGTAAGGAAACTAGCACCCAGTGATGTTAAGCGACTTGCTTAACAGATGGCACAGTCAAAACTAGAACTGAGTCTTCTGTCTCCTAATCCCATGCACTTATCACTAGGCTGCCCAAAATGCAATGAGATATTGAACCAAAGAAGAGGAAAATATAGTTTTAGAGATGTGTTGAAGGGGGAAGATTAAATTCCTCCCACAGACACACATCCCTCCTCTCCTTAAATGGCCTGTTTCTCCTAAGTGACTGGGCAACAATCACAAATACACTGAAGGCAATTTAGACCAGGGCAGAGGCTAAAGATTCATAACAAAAGACAGCAAGGTATGCGGGCCAGTCAAAATCTGTTGTGGTGTGGTCTTTAACACTGCACATTTGGGAAGCAAAATTGTATTGTTAGATTACTTTTGCAGGCTGTGAAGTACAAATCTTGTGGGAGATTATGACTTCTTCAGTCATGCAGTAAAGAAACTACTGTATCCATTTCTGTGTTCAGTGAGCATCTTCTAGAGAGTGTGGTTCGCAGCAGCTCATAAGCTTTTCATAAACTGGTGAATTGATTCTTATATCACTCCTGGCCTGACAGGTTAAAAAAACAAAATAAAAACCTGACATTCACAAAGATGATTTGAGTTCAAAGAGATTCTGTTAATGGATTTCATTCCATGTAGAAGGTGTTCTTTATAATAAACAGGAAGAATCGCTAAATAGAAACCCAAGTTTGAGCAATGGAAAACTATACAGATGATGTCACACATTGCAAATATTATTTGTACTTGCAAGTTTATTTCAAGAAATCATTAGAATGACATCATAATGATGACTGAATTTTACTAGTGTTTTGCTTTGAAATCCTAGACAAGTAGTTATGTAGAAAACAAGTTCTATACCTGTTACCCCTTAACACCCTTGCTGATGTTTTTCTGTTGAAATGATTAATGCTATGCAATAATATAAGAATTGCTATCATTTTTCTCTTACACATTTGACATAAAACATGAATTCTGTTTGGAAATCAAGAATTATTTAAAGCGCATGAAATGGGAGATAATTACTAATGATGATAATTTCTAACTGCACCTTGGATTAGCCGAAATACGCTTTAACTCTTTTTGTAGGCATTTAATTTCTGCAGTAGAATTAATAATGCTTATAAAATTCCAGGGGACGTTACATTTTTCCATTGGTTTTATCCATTGCCCTCCAATGCCATGGTATTTTCAGTATTTTCTCAATACAGAATGAGCATCAAAATTTTCTCTGGTGCCTATTTCTTCCTTTAGTGAGAAATTGAATTTTCAGAGAAAGTAGGAGGCGGGTCATGGGAGAAACATTGGCTCGACAGAAGAGAGTAGTCAGGAATCTGTTTGGCCACCAGCTCGTTGGTTCTTTGGAGGACACAGGACAAATAGGCTGTTCCAGGTCTCCTAATGTAGCCTTACCTCAACCCAGACTAATGCCAGGTGGGAGAAGAGGGTTATCTGGTTCAGTTAAATTCAATCATATTTATTGAGCGCTCACGGTGTGCAAAGCACTGCACTAAGTGCTTGGGAAAGGACAATATAACAACAGACACATTCTCGTCCCACAGTGATCTTACAGTCTAGAGGGTTGCCATCAGTCACTTTGACGATACACCCAAGCTGCCATTATTTCGGCTGCATCGTCTACTTCTCTGTTTATTTACTACACGACTCCCACAGTAAATGTGATTGAACTGACTCTTTCTGGGCACCTGAAAGGTAAAGGGTTAAAATCTCAGGGGATATTTCTTGAACCATCACGTTTCTGTTAAAACACCCCAATACCATTCCTTTGTGTAATTAAACTTGAATTTGTCCTGGAACAATCCTAATAGAATATTACTTCCATCCTATTCTCAAAAGTGAATTTGGATAGAAAGTTTAAATGTTGCTTCCCCAAGATGTCAAGAGGTGGAAGAGCTATCCTTCTCAAATCAAGTTCCTGATATAAATTAAAATGATTTTTTGACATGAAATACATTGACTGTACCCCATGGACATTAAACAATGAATATTTTCCAAGTAAGAATGAACACAGTAAATAATGAATCATTCTGTCTCTTCTCTTGATATAGACAATTCCATTAAGCTTTGTTTTACAAAAATGACTGTCATATATATTTTATCAAGTTTCAGAAGGATATTAATTTGATATTTCGAAAACCATGCCTTTAAGTTATTGATGTGTTATATAAATAGAAACTCGAAATATCTCCTAGATAAAATGTACCATTGTTTTTTAAAAAAAATTATGACCCTTATTTCCCAGCAATCTGTTGCATAACTTTTCAGGGGAAATCACATGGTGGAAACCTCATATTTCCTCAAATTTATTAATGTTCCTTGGTGGTCTTCAAGCTTTTTCATAACATTCATTTTCAAGAGTAGTTGTGGCAATTATTCAATGTTTACTCTATCAATGGTTGATTTAACTCATATTTTAGATTTACATTAGAAAATACCTAATGTCGGAACGTAGAAAGCCTAAACTGTAAAGTCAAGGAAACCCGTGTTAAGTTTCGTTATAATGATGTGAAGATAATGCTTTTAGCCGCATGACTACTGTATTAGCTACACATCATAAAAAAAAACTTTATGAAAGCAAAAGGTCACATTCATTAAAAACAATTATGCACTCTGCCACAGCCATACATTGTCTTCTTATAGTGGCATGTATTTTTTCAATTGAAATAACCAAATTTCCTGCTGGGAATTAGTCTTTATTGACAACAAAGCAGAAAGGTGTGCATTAACCAAAAGCAAGCCCAACTCCATTGAAATGATATTCTGCTTAAAAGACCAAGCTTTTGTATCTATGAGATTTACGTTAATGTAGACCTGCTTTTACATCTTTTGAGTTCTAATTAAAAAATCACATTTGAGAGGCCTCAAAAAAATACAACTTTCAGCAGGATAAATAGAAATACCAATTTGTACTATAGAAGCAGTGTGCTTAGTGGAAAGATCCTGGGTTGGGAGCCAGAAGTCATGGGTTCTAATCCTGGCTCCACCACTTGTCTGCTGTGTGACCTTGGGCAAGTCACTTAACTTCTGTAGGCCTCTCAGTTCCCTCAACTGTAAAATGGGGATTAAGACTGTGAGCCCCACATGGGACAACCCGATGACGTTGTATTCATTAATTCAGTTGTATGAGCACTGACTGTGTGCAGGGCACTGTTCTAAGCGCTTGGGAAGTACAATTCAGCAACAAATAGACACAATCCCTGTCCAAAACGGGCTCACAATCTATCTACTCCACCGCTCAGAACAGTGCTTGGCACATGGTAAGCACTTAACAAGTAACATAACAATAATAATAATAATAAGCAGCATGGTCTAATGGCAAGAGCATGGTCTTGGGAGTCAAAGGAGGTGGGTTTTAATTCCTCCTCTGCCACTTGTCTGCTGTGTGACCTTGGGCAAGTCCCTTCACTTCTCTGTGCCTCACTTCCCTCATCTGTCAACTGGGGATTAAGACTGTGAGCCCCATGTGGGACAACCTGATGACCTTGTATCTAACCCAGCGCTTGGAACAGTGCTTGGCACAGAGTAAGTGCTTAACAAATACTATAACTTATCATTATCATTATTATTATTTATCCACATAGGCTACTGTTGTTGGTTGATAGGTAGTTTTGTGGGAACTCTGACCCCAATTCTTTGCTCCCACCGTGAGGATAGTGGATTTCCATTAAAGGAGAGAAGCCTCACTAAAGCTTGATGCAGGAAAAGGAGACCTATTCTCTCCCCTGTCTCCCTCCCTCACCACCCTCTCCCAACACACAAACACACACACACAGAAACACACACACAGAAGTGCACCATGGCACATGTCAAGAGGGATCTGGGTGGAGCATGGTGGGGGTTGGGGGAGGTCAGATGGAATGTGAGCCCTAGATTTTCCAGATGTGGTTTCTAACTGGCTCTAAGCCAGCACTGGTTTTAATATGAGCACACAAAAGCACATGCAAGTGAAAACCTTGCCGTTGGATGCTACTACTTAGCCATGGAGGAACATGCGAACATGCTCACTGTATATCAGGAGCATCTCTGTTGGCTAAGTGAAGGAGAGGATATGGGAGAGGACTTCAGGATGTTTCTCTGAAAAGCCTAGCGAGTTCCCTCAGTCCATTTCATAAGTCATCACTCCAATGAACTGACATATTTGGAAGGAATTAGTGTACCTCTTAGTGTTCATGTCATTCACTCAGATACCAACTACAGAACTTAATGCATTTTTTTTAACATTTAAGATTTAAAAGAAGGGATTTATTTTTCAGTATTAATTTTCCACAAAAAAGACATCACCCAAAATACAAAAAAATGTTACGGCATCCCGTATACGGTGAAACAAAATCTAGCAGAGTCGTTAGGGATTGTGTCTCATTCAGCATGCACTCAAACATTCCTTGAATATTTTTCACATTCTTACTCTTCTTTCATATCATTATCCAGTCACAGCTCTGTTTCAGTTCAAGGAATACCAGGCATATGAAAAGCAAAACAGGCTATCCATTGCTAAATATATTTATTCCTTAGTTACAGGTTGTGCAACTGTTCATCAGTGTCAGAGGCATTCTTTTCATTATTCTTGAAGCCCCACCCATAGAGAATGCTTTTTCTCTGGGAATGTCACCACTGCTACGGGTTGCCATCGTCACTCTGGTTCACGCACTCAGAGCCTCAGTGTGTTTGGCTTATGCCCACAGTCTCTTCTTTTTCCATTTAGTGTAATTCTTCTACTAAGGACAGCAATGTATTAAGGGTTGGGGACAGTACAGTTGAGTAAGACACCCTACCCAAAGTTCAGAAGCACTGTTCATGCTGTTTGAAACTGAGAGAAGGTAACAGTCTTCCCTCAGAAAAAACAACAACAACAAAAAAAACCTCTATGCTCCTGAAATGTAACAGCAAGCATATTTTAATTTGGAACAGAAATTCAGATTGCATCAAGTCTTTGGCGGGTCATTCATCGACAACCACTTGTAACACATGCTCTCTGAAAGTGTTAGAGTTACGTGGCAGATCCTTATCAAAACTACATTGGGCATCGATGCTAAATATAATCAGAAATATGCCTCTCCATCCCTCCAATTTGCTATAGTTCAAAGGTTCTCTGCATGATAGGCTGCAAGATAATGCTCAGTTTCCTCAACATAACTTGCATGCATTCTTTATGCATTGAATAGGTCATGCTTTACCACATTCACATTGCCTTCCCTGCCCCCTTCCTACGCTTACTATTTTTGACAGTTGCATTCTTGAAGGTGATTAAATTCTTACTGAGCATGATCCCCCCCAGTTTATATACAATTTGCTAAAGAGATACCTCTTACTCATGAATAATAACGCTGAAGATGAAAAGCTGGAAGGGATCATTGGGCTTTTCCTCTCATTTTGTGTCACCTTTGCAAAATAGGTTGTGCTCTGAAAAGCAAGATGGAATTTGCCTACAGTTTCTTTGCTCTCCTAAAGGCCAACTGACTGTTTGAAAGATGGTAATATTTTACCAACATGTGAATTAATTTTCCCGACTACTTTTACTTACGTAAATTTGTCGCTTTTCATAAACTTAAAATGATATACAAGCTTCAACAATTTAAGTAATAAGTAAAGGTATACTTTTTTGTTTTTCAATTAACCAAGACAATTATTCATAGTGAAGAGGCCAAACTTTCTATATCCATTTTGTTCTGCTGTTTTGTTTTTTTTAAGAACTAATTCTGTTCACTGAATTACTGCGATCTCTATGTTTTAAGATTGAAATTTTCACCCTGCATTTATTGAAGTGGTTGTCATCAATCAATGACATTTGAGCCCTTACTGTGGGCAGAGTATTGTACCAATCACTTGGGAGAGGACAATAAAACAGAGTTGGCAGGCACTTCCCCTGCCCACAGGGAGCTCACAGTCTAGAGGGGGAGACATGCATTAATATAAACAAATCAGTTCTGTGGGGCCGAGAGTGGGATGACTGTAAGTGCCTAAAGGTATTTACTGAATGCTTTCTGTGTGCAGAACACTGTTCTAAGCACTTGGGAGAGTACACTGTAACAAAGTTGGTAGACATGTTCCCTGCCCAAAGTTTATCATGTATCCATTAGTAACAGTGGTCGTGAAAACTGAGTAGCTGAGGGTTTGAATGGTGAGTTTTGACAGTCTTTTCCACTTGGTGCAGATTAATGCGCATACAAGCAGTGAGACTGCCTTAGAACTCACCAGTCCAAATGCACATTGCATTCCAAAAAGAATATGCAGAAAGAAATATACCAAATTTTATTGTCAAAGTCATTTACGGTGGTAAGATAGATCATACAGTGGTACGATAGGTAAGATAGGCAATTAGTGTGAAGCATATTCATTATTTTAGGCCATTAAAATTCCATTTTGTCAGTGCATGTCTGCCACTCTCCCCTCCTCTCAAACATCCCTTAGAGCTGGTCTTTGCTCTAGACCGACTCTCCTGTCTCCAACCGGAAGTGAGTGCCAATTTTTCATTTTGATTTGAGGCTAAACTTGGGAACAGAGTGTGTGGGGAATTGGAGTGGGGCTTTGAAGGGGATCAGAAAGGAAGAGATACGGTGGGGAAGCGGGGAGAAAAGGGACAGGGAAAGATGGAGAAAGAGGAGGGAAGAAGAGGAGTAGGAAGGGAAGGGGGGGAAAGGGGAAAAGATCCTATTCAACTCTGTCTTCCCTCCTCTTCCTCCTCCTCCTCCTCCTCCTCCTCCTCTACTCTTCAAGTCTTCAAAGGGCACTGGTGCTACCTGCCTCAAACTTGCCTGGGCAGCCTAGGGGATCCACTGAAGACTTGAGGTTTGATATGAAATAGCTGTGGCTATGCAAATCCAGCCTCCTTGGGGCCAGAATCCAAGGCAACAGCAAAGGAGCTGAGTTGCTGCCATAGATCCTTTCCCCAAAACAATTCTGTGGTCCTGTGCGGTGCCTGCTTTGATACCCATTTTTTTTTGCTAAACTCTACCTCCCAAACATCAGGCTGATTTTTCTCGATTTGACTTTTCAATTTCTTTTCCTATGGCGTGTAAAAGTTAGGGTACAAACTAGGTAGCAGAATTTAGGGGCAGCATTAAATCTTTGGCTTTGAACAGGGTTTTCTTGGTGGAGATTTTTATATAACTGCCAACTTCGGACTTATTGTCAATCCAGAACTGTATGTTAATTCCTTAAAATGGTTCACAGTCACCTGCCTGACAGCTGCATGCACCTCTAGCAATTCATATGGCAGTTCCTAGATTACTGTTTTATAGGCAGTTGATGATGGTCATAGCCTGTTGAGTGGAGAAAGTTTTCAGAGAAATTGGAAATAAATTCTGATTCCAACTTTCTGGGCTCTAATCATATTGCTCTGCTAGTGATTAAGGGAAGTGACAGGCAGAACTCAGTATACTGTGGTTGTAATCCTGGTACTCTCTTACATTCAACGATGAAGAATATGGGCTTCTACATTATATCTACTCTTCTTTCAGATATAATAATAATAATAATGTTGGTATTTGTTAAGCGCTTACTATGTGCCAAGCACTGTTCTAAGCGCTGGGGGAGATACAGGGTCATCAGGTTGTCCCACGTGAGGCGCACAGTTAATCCCCATTTTACAGATGAGGTAACTGAGGCCCAGAGAAGTGAAGTGACTTTCCCACAGTCACACAGCTCACTAGTGGCAGAGCTGGGTTATCATGCACCTCAGTGATAGAAACAGCTTAGGAAAATATGGTCATTTACAAAAGATAACCCTGATGTATTATCCTGACTATGGTTGGTCCAAAACCTGTTATAATCATAACGTATTGAAAATGTGAAACATAGTGTTTGATTCTTTTTTTTTTACAATTACAATATGCAATGACCAAAGATAATGTTTTAATATGAGCCAAGAAATTGGAAAACTGGGTCTCCAAATAAAGCAGTCATCCAGTATCTGACTGCTAAGAGGGAGTTAATCTTACATCTAGAGTGTCTGAATTCTTTGGTTGTGTGCATTGTCAGGGGGTGGGGATGGGAATGGGTTGGCAATATTGAGAAACCGCCACTTCTGGCACTGATGGTGAGGAAAAGTCTGCTATGCAGATGACTATCCTTCACCATGAATTTTCTTTTTCTCTGATCTTCACTTCTGATCATCACTTTGTCTAATATTCCCTTCCCCTTCAAACCTTCGTACAGAAGGTAGTAGGCATAAAACTACAAATCTGGATAAAGTCGTGACATGAACCAATCTCACCACCTCTAGTAATCACATTCCCAGTAAGTTGATGCACTTGTATGAGTCTGAATTACAAAGTGCCTTTTAGCAGCTTTCCTATTTCATGTGAAGCAGAACAGATGTCTTTACTACGGGAGTGTGATTGGGGGGGGGGGGGGGGGTGGGGGGGGGGGGGGGGGGGGGGGGGGGGTGGGTGGGGGGGGGGGGGGGGAACAATTTTATGTCCCTGTCTAGATTTGTGAATTTCATGTACTTTAGTTAGGAGGAGGGAAACAATGGATAATTACCTGTCAAGACAGAAATGAGGCCTTGAAGAGGAAAAGCAGAGCCTCTGAATTGAGTTATCTGGGAGATCAAGAGAGCTAATTGGATTAAGTTAAAGACTTGTCCAACAGCCAAATCCGGAGTAAAGGAATTATTAAAGAAATGGAGAAAATTAGGTCCAGAAAAGTGGCAGGTCGAGCATATAGTGGTTGACTTCATCCCCAGAGAGCAATGAAGGTAAGAAAAGCAAAAGGAATGTTATAAGTTGAAAAGATGTAAGAGTGTATTGCATCTTAGAAACTTAGATTAAAAATAACTTCCAAAGTAATGAGTTTGAGGGGAAAAATCATTGTGATATTCCTTTATGTAAAAAAATCACTTTAATATGACTGAGCATACCGAAAAGGGCAGATTTTCTTCTAAACCTCCCTGAGAAGGAAAATTGACAGTGTCATGTCTCAAACTAACCTTCCTGAAAATCACCATACTTTTATTCCATAACTAATTGCCTAAAAAAATGGGTTCTTCTGTTTAAGTACTACAAGACTCTGAGAGCTCACCTCCTCCAAGAGGCCTTCCCAGACTGAACTTCCCCTTTTTCCTCTGCTGCCTCTCTACCCCCCCTTCACCTCCCCTCAGCTAAGTCCCCTTTTCCCCCCCTTTCCTTCTGCTCCTCCCCCTTCTCCCTTCCCCTCCCATCAGCACTGTGCTCATCCGTTCATTTGTATATATCTGTATTACCTTATTTATTTTGTTAATGAGATGTACTTCACCTTGATTCTATTTATTGCTATTGCTTTAATGAGATGTCCATCCCCTTGATTCTATTTATTGCTATTGTTTTTGTCTGTCTGTCTCCCCAGATTAGACTGTGAGCCCATCAATGGGCAGGGATTGTCTCTATCTGTTGCCGATTTGTACATTCCAAGCGCTTAGTACAGTGCTCCGCACATAGTAAGCGCTCAATAAATACTATTGAATGAATGAAAAGACTCCTAGAGATAAGGTAAAGCAGGCAGGAGAAAATAATCTGGAACTCAGGAAAATTTTCACAAGTCTCTTCGGCCTCAGAGTTACCCACTGAGGTTTCCCTACCCTCTCTCCCCTGAGGTTTACTACAGCCCTTTATGTTCACAATTCCACTCTTATCCAAAAGAAAAAAAAACCCAGAGAAACTTGCACAAACGTACCACCCTTAGGTTGAGAGTCCCTAAGGGTCAGGGACCAGGTATAATTCTCACCTCTGAATTCTCTCCCAGTGCTTAGTATAGTACTCTTTACCCAGTAAGCACTTAATAAATACTATTAATACACTATTATTCATTCATTCAGTCAGTCATATTTATTGAGCGCTTACTGGGTACAGAGCACTGTACCAAGTGGTTGGAAAGTACAATTCAGCAGTAGAGAGTCCCTGCCCACAATGGGCTTACAGTCTAGAAGGGGGGAGATAGACATCAAAACAAATAAACAGGCATCAATAGCATCAATATAAATAGAATTATAGCTATATACATATCAAAACAAGTAAACAGACATTAATATAAATAGAATTATAGATATGTAGATATATACACAAATGCACTACTATTACTAGAAGCATTTTCAGAGGGTGGGGGATGGAGGGTTGGATGAAGAGACCAGAAACCACAATGGTAAGGGAAAAGGAAGGGAAAAAGCCCAGGTGGAAGAAAGGCAGAACAACTCTAAAGAGTACACCGGTAAAAAAATAATTAGCATCTGCCAGCCCATTCTGGTTGGCGTGGACTTTTGGGGGGGACTTTGGCTGTTTGGTGCCACCTCAACTGAGGGTTCCATGATGCCACAAGGACCGGGCTGCTTTGACTGGCTTTTGGCCCAAGCAATGGCCTTGTCCCCAAGGCAGCACCGGCTCCTCTGAGGCCATGGCACAGGACCCAACTTGTCGTGTGCCAGGCAGCCAATGGCCACCAGCACCTCGGAGGGTCCCTCCTGGGTGCAGACTGGGGTAAGCTAGTGCACGCTCTTTTGGCTCTATTCTTTCAGCCGGCAAGATTACCCCTCTGGTTCGCTTCTTCCGCAAAGGGCTGCAGCTGGAGTTTTGAATGCCTTGCTGGGCTCTCTTCCCCCTCTACATGTTACCCGCTCTAATTTTTTGTTATGGTATTTAAGTGCTTAGTATGTGTCAAACACTGCTCTAAGCACTGGGGTAGGTGCAAGTTAATTAGGTTGGACACAGTCCTTGTCCCACATGGGGCTCAGAGTTAAGTAGGAGAGAGAACGGGTACTTAATCCTCATTTTACAGTTGAGGGAGCTGAGGCACAGAAGAGTTAAGCGACTTGCCCAAGGTCACACAGCAAGCGGTTGGCAGAGTCAGGATTAGAACCCAAGTCCTCTGACTCCCAGGCCCATGCTCTTTCCACTAGGCCATACTGCTTAAATAATAATAATGTTGGTATTTGTTAATCGCTTACTATGTGCAGAGCACTGTTCTAAGCGCTGGGGTAGATACAGGGTAATCAGATTGTCCCACGTGGGGCTCACAGTAAATCCCCATTTTACAGATGAGGTAACTGAGGCCCAGAGAAGTGAAGTGACTTGCCCACAGTCACTAATCTGACAAGTGGCAGAGCCGGGATTCGAACCCATGACCTCTGACTCCCAAGCCCGGGCTCTTTCCACTGAACCACGCTGCTCCTTTAAATACCTTAAAACAGACAGGTATTTAAAGGTGCCTGGGCCCCACCCCTCATCCTGGTATAGGTCACTTTTTACTCTTACTCTGGGAGGAAGAGGAAGGGAAGGAAGAAAAAGCGACTGCAAAGTGTCTGAGGGAATGAGGCAGCTCCTCGACACTCCCCTCCAGGAATTCCAGAAGGAGCTTTGAAAGCTTCACAGCTCTTCTACTCCCTTATCCCTCTGCGTCCAATAATGTTCTGACTCTCCAATGGTTCAGTAGTACATTGGCTACTAAGGGGGGTAATAAGAAAGGAAAGAAACTGAAGGAAGGTAAGAAAAATGGATGGACAGCATACGTTTAACCTATCTTTAAGCTTGGATTTATCGAAAGCAAATTAATAAATAACATTTACTAAGCATCTACTGTAATAAGGATTATGGAATTTATAAAGCACTTACTCTGTGCCAAGTACTCTCCTAACCTATAGGGTAGCTACAAAAATTCAGATTGGACACAGTCCCTGTAGAAGGACAAGAGGAGGGAGTAGGATTTAATCCCCACTTTATAGATGAGGAAAGTGACTTGCCCTAGGTCACCCAGCAAGCAAGTGGCAAAGCTGGGGTAAGAACCAGGTCCTCTGACTCCCGGGCCTGTGTTCTATTAGGTGTCCCCTACTTTGAGCCGAGCCACGCAGAGAAGCAGCGTGGCTCAGTGGAAAGAGCACGGGCTTTGGAGTCAGAGGTCATGGGTTCGAATCCCAGCTCTGCCACTTGTCAGCTGTGTGACTGTGGGCAAGTCACTTAACTTCTCTGTGCCTCAGTTACCTCATCTGTAAAATGGGGATTAAGACTGTGAGCCCCACGTGGGACAACCTGATTCCCCTGTGTCTACCCCAGCGCTTAGAACAGTGCTCTGCACATAGTAAGCGCTTAACAAATACCAACATTATTACTTACTTCTTGAAAGAGTACAATAGAGGTAAGAGGCACAATTCTTACCCTCAAGTTTTTGAAGTCACATGATACTGATCTGCTTCACTCCCCTGTTTATTGAAATCTCAGCCAGGGGCCAAAACCCAACCCCCAGCACTCCCACCAGAAGAATCTGTCCATTCTTTTAGCTGTATACCTGCTCTGCACAGTTAGAAAATTCAAATTCCATACGTTTGTAGCCATAAATCCAGAATATAAAAACACGCATTCAGCTGTTGTTGGTACACTGAAGAATCATTACTTCCAAGTTTAAAGTTAAGTAATAGAATACTTTGGGAAACAGCTCTGGAGGCAAGAAACTATTTGATGGACGATGAGAAATATCAGAGGGAAGAAGTTCAAGGGAGATAGAAGGAACTATTAACATGCCTCTGATCAAATAATCATTTAATGATATTTATTGAGCGCTTAATGCGTACTTGGGACGGTACAGTAAGATAGAGTTGGTAGACAGGATCCCTGCCCACAAGGAGCTCACGGATTTCCAAAGACAAGTTTGGTGAGAGGCACAGAAAATAGTTTAAGATCAACGTATTTCAATCACTTCTACAAATCCAACCCTTATTACACCACAGCAATGTTGACAGCTATGTGGGAATTTTAGTTTTTAGAATTCCAGGCCCAAGGCTTTCTAGCGAAGGGCTTCCTGATTGTAAAGAAATAATTAGGCTAGATAAATATGGTTTTCAAGTGGGTAATAGCATTTTATTTCATGGAAAATGACTCAGAGGACAAGAATTTGTCACAGTACTTTGGAAAAAAAAAATTCATGGATTTGCAGGCTCATTCTTCCCACATGCGAGTTTAGCTATAAAAAGACATCATGAAGAGGCCTCCGACATGTCATAAACCAAACATTAATCCTGTAACCAAAAGATATTTCAGGAATGAATGGTTTCAAAGGGCAATATCTTCTTGTTTTTTACTACTGTGAAAGATAACGTCTAATTAAATGTTTCTGTACGGGACCTGACACACTTCTAGTTTCAATAAATATGAATAAAGCATAATAAAATGTTCCATTTCTGGAAAGATGAAAGGAAACGGTGGTATAAAATGAATATATGAAATGGGATTCAAATATATTTGTACGTGGTATAACAGTTTTACTGCTGAAAGCTTTTTAAGTTCTGGGGGAATAGCTTTGAATTATGAGATCCTAAAGGCGGCCTTCACCTTTAACATGTAACATTGTATAGAATACAACTTACAGGTTTAAAATCATGCTGTTTTACAATTTAATTGATTTTTCAAGATAATTGGACTAGAAGCTACTTCTAGAAGAGGATGGATAGAAGCTGCATGCAATCACTTGAGTCCAATGATATTTATTGAGTGCTTACTCTGTGCAAAGCTCTGTAATAAGCACTTGGAAGAGTACAGTAGAACAGTTAATAGACAGATTCCCAAATATTGCCACCCAATGGGTGGAAAAGTCGTGATTGTGGTTCAACATCCTTTCAGAAAAGTAGGGGAAGTAAAATTCAACTTTTACTTTGTAGGCCCCACACCTAAGGAATCTATCGAAGATATTTTGGTTGGCAGATTGACTTTTCTCTAAAATGAAATTTGACATTACAACCCAGCTAACTAACACCGGTGGAAAAAGATGTGAGGTTGTTGTGGGGAAAAACAAAACAAAACTGGTTTTTAAAAAAGGCAATTTCAGATTAATCCTGAAAAAAATAATCCTAAAAACTTTCCTATCGACAATAGCTCATTGATAAATCATAATCTCTCTGTGAGCTTCTTTTACCAATGAGGTTTTTATCTTTCCTCATTTGTTAACATAAAAATTAACAATATTGAATCGTGGTTTCTTTTTAGAATTGAGGAAGGCCTTTTATAGTTCAAGATTTTTGCTGCTTTTTCTCAGGATTTTCATATTATACAAGAGTTTTAATTTTGCCTCCTAGTTTGTAAAATCAAGAAAAAAATGTTTCCTTAGCTAGAAAAACCTTCTGTTAACAGCATCCCTGAAAACTACCAGGTTGATCTGACTGGAAACTCAAATCTTATGTCTACCGACAACGTAGAACTGAAAAACTTTCCCATGCTGCCCTAATGGCATGCTGCATTCTAGGAGAAAAGACAAGGGGGTATTTCAGTTTTTGTGCAGGGCGATCCTGTGAAAAGGGCTCTGTGCAACTCAGAGGAGTCCAGGGACCTATTCCCAGCTCTGAAACTGACTCAATGAGAGGCCTCTGACTATTCACCTAAACTCAATGCACCTAAATTTGCCTGTTTGTAAAAGGAGGATTAAAATCATTTGCCTTCTCCCCCACCAGGGTATTGAGGTTTTTAATCAGGTAATGGCTGCAGAGAGTTTGGAAAATTAATGTTATAACAACACAAAGGGTGACCCTAGGGCTCTCAATTTTTACTTCTTTGAAAATAGAGCCGGTCCTAATATTGCAATTTTGGATTGATTGTTCATCGGTCGGGATACCTGTTATTTAAAGGCCTGGACTGAGATGATTCATTTGAACACTGAATGCTGGACAGTTAAGATACAGTAGAAGAATCAGGGTGAGGGTATTTTTAGACACTTGACCATTATTATAGAAATGCTCCTGGGTTGCCATGTGAAAAAGATGAATATGAAGTGTGTGTTTCATCTCTGAAAGGCAAATGAAAATTATACGCTGAGTTGACAGAGTTGAAAATGGAATAGACTCAATTTTTTTTTTCTATTTCAGTATATGCTGATATTTGCAGCGTTAGGAGTACATTGTATACGTTTGCTGCCTAACATACATAGCATTAATCTTTGTGGTCCGTGTAATAACGAAAGAAAGTTGTCTCAAGATTTTCTATTTTTATTTAAAAAGTCCTGCAGAGAGAGCAGGCCACATGTTAAACGAGGCTTTCTACACCGGGAGGGACTCAAGGCTGCTTATTACCTACAGTGAGTTTAGCTATGATGAACAGACCACCATGGTTGTGACAACTGATGTAGATGCCTCCAGGGTAAAACAAAGGTTTACATATTACACAAGCAATTTAACTGTTTTCTAAACATATTGCCAAGACAGTGGGAGTTGGCAGCCCACACTGTGTTTTAGGTTTTGGATACTTGGATTAGAAACGACTGCTGATTATGGACCCTTTATTTGTCTCCAGCGAACTACAAGCAACCTAGTAACCCAGCAAAGAATTCTTCACAGCACTTAAACTTGTCTTCATGGCTTCCCGAAGATTACATACACAAATCACTCCACAAAAGTGGTGTAAGAGCCTTGCGCATAGATAACCACACAAGACAATTGTCTTCTTCCAACTCCTAAAGAGTTACAAAGTGAAACGTTTTATAATCCTTTTTGTGCAGTAGTCAAGGAAGAAAAGAAAAGAGTTTGGGCAAAGATTATCCAGAAGAAAGAAAGAGACTTTTTTTGGGTTCCAGCGGAAACACAATAAAGAACATAATTAACTTCACAATTCTTTGTGTTTTTCATTTGACTGCAGGGAGGAGATGAAGAGAGACTGCTAAGCCTTGCATTCCATCCCAATTACAAGAAAAATGGAAAGCTCTATTCTCTTTATACCACAACCAAGAACGGTGGGCCATGGGTCCTCATGACCACATTCTCAGGGTTGTGAATACACGGTCTCCAGGTATCGTTAAAAATGCTACAAGCTTTAAATGTCAAAACTCTCTGTTTCTCATTCTCCTTTTGTGGCCTCTGTTTGAAAGAGAAAAGCAAAGTAGCTGTAGAGCTCAAGCTTCCGGCATATTTTCCTGCCAGAAGCAGTTCATCCACGACTTTAAATAGAGAGCGAAGTTGAAAAAAGTTGAAAACATTTTTTCCTAGAAGCAATCTTTTAAGGTTGTTGGCTTTGATAGAATTTAGAATATCTCGAGTTTTATATAAATGCTGCACAATTGCAGATCAAGCATTTACTAGATATTTCCTGAATTGTTCTTCTGGGATTAGCATCAAAAAGCTAAGGGCATGTCTCTGTGAGACACTGAGCTAGGCACTATTCAGAGTGAGTTAGCAGACATGGTCCCAACACTTTTGGAGCAATTAGACCTTCAGATGGAGACTATCAACAGGGATATAGAAAAGAGAGAGCAAACACTGAACAAGAGCCAAGTGAACTTGGATCTTTTCACTCGACAAGTGAACAACACCGAGACTGCCTTCTTAGTCATAGCCCCCCCTCCAGGCCCCCTCCCGGACCCCATCCTGCCACTCCCTCTCCAACCCGTGCACACTGTGGTCTAGCGATCGTTCGCTTTTCTCTTGTTCTGAAAGTACAAAAAAGAAGGAAAAAAAAGGCAAACCGGATTGAACAGTGGTGCCTGCTTCCACTATCCAGTGGCCAGCAGGCTTTCCCAGTGGGGAGAGGTGGGTGACAGCCGCGGTGGCAAGTGGTCTTCCCCGGGTGGGTGGGTGTGACAGGGAGTGTGTGTGTACGCATGTATGTAAAAGTTGGGCCAACTGTTGCCAAACAAACCGTTCCAGGACTTTCCTATATTGGAGCTGTGGTCCAACCAGGTCTGGCTTACGTCCAGCTCCTCTAACTATGGGAAGGAACTGGACTGGATCTGAACAAGCTGAGTGGGGAGAGCATCCAGTGAGGTGGTGAGCAAACGAAAGTTGTAGGAATTTCATTAACTCAAATTTGGGTCTTGCTTCTTTCCCCGATGCAGAAAAAATCCCCATCAAGTTGATATGAGAACAGCAAGAGTGTTCTTGAAGTAGCGGAACTACACAGAAAACATCTAGGAGGACAACTGCTCTTTGGTCCAGATGGTTTCTTATACATTTTTCTTGGAGATGGAATGATCACATTAGATGATATGGAGGAGATGGATGGTTTAAGGTACAAAAAATATCAATGCTCAGGCTTTTTTAATAACCATTGTTTCCTTATCCCTCAATTTTAATAGTAGCTGAGTACTGACCGTTTGAAGCCTGAATTCCAGGCAAGCACTAATCTAGCAAGCTATCTGGAAAAATCAAGGGAAAAAAATCACTTTGGCTGTAAATATCAGGATATTTTCAGGCAGAATAATATTTGGAGTGAAATAGCCAAATAAATGAGCAAAGATGGAATCCATTGGCATTAGCTATCATGATCATTTTCTAGCATTGTCCCAGTTTTACATCCAGCTCCGGGTGAACCACTCTGAGCTTTGGTCTCTCTCTATGAGATGAAAGTAATCCTTGTTTCTGTTGTGAAATTCTTCAAATGTCACTGTATGAAAGAGACAATAGAAATAGGAGCCCCTGTTATAATTTTGGATAGTTGCTATGATCGAATACTGTGTATTCTAGACAATACATTTTCCTGCATGTGAATCAGGAGAGTGATAGAACAATAGATTTCAGATGATATCCCAAAGTAAAGATGCTTCTTCCTCAAAAAAGAATGTCACATCTACCTATACAAACCAGCATGTTCAAGACATGCCCTCCTCAAGGAAGGGGAAGTATTGAATTCTCCCCCCGGCAGCCTTACACTCTTGTCCCGTAGTCACTGGTTACACAGACAAAGGAAAAAAGCAAGTTAATATTGGCCTCCTCCATCTCCACCTCCATCTTTTGGGCTGGTGCTGTTCCCCTGATTGTGGCTCCTCCCTCTTTCAAGAATAGCTGTACTTAGTCGTAGTGACTGAAAAAGAGCTGATGCATTCAGATAAATCATTTCATCTTATCAGTAGAAGCATGAAGCCAAAAAAAATATATGGCATTGGGATCTCAGTAGCAGTGCATGACTGACTGTATTCCAATGATTGGGTTGGTACAATTCTAGAAGTTCTATAATGGGAAGATGTGAAAAGATTCCTTCCCCTATTTCATTTTCATACTAAATCTTTGCATCTCTTGACTAATTGGTGCAAAACATATCTCTTGCAATAGTATTTCATATATTGAAATAATTACAGTTGATCAATGAGCTTTTTGCTTGCATAATAATTTCCAAAATGTGCACCTCTGTAATCAGATTTTAGCCTAGAAAATTACACATATACTCACAAAAAGCAAATTACAATACAAATATACTGTGTTTTTCATATATTCTGCAGATATCTAAAACTCGAATTTAAAAAGTAGCCTTTTAATAAATTGACATTTTAATTTTGGCATATTAATAAATTAACCTCCATGTGCAAAAATTTAGTAGGCTGCTTCCCCGCTTCCTCCCAGCCCCCGAACCACCGTGCAATCATTTAGTTAAAATATATCAGCTGAAAGCACTTGAAATCAATTATATTGTCCTCCAACTTTCTCAGTGATTTTACAGGTTCAGTGTTGCGGCTGGAGGTTGATACTGACATGTGCAATGTGCCTTATTCCATACCAAGAAGCAACCCACACTTTAACAGCACTAATCAACCACCGGAAGTTTTTGCTCACGGGCTCCACAACCCAGGCAGGTAAGAAGATGGACTTGTTTAATCTTTCCCTCTCAAATTTCAGTGCCCATCAGTGAGATTGGCCTTGGTCACTAGCTGCCTACTTGGGCGCTCTGCTCCTGTGGGCTCTTTGCGGCGGTGGGGAATGTAGCAGCCGCAGCAAGTTGTAATAGTATTTAAGCACGCACTGTGTGCGAGCACTATATAAATGCTGGGAAGGAACTCACAGGTGGGTCTTAAACATGCTTTCTCTTCCTCTGTTCTTTAACTTTTTGACTCATTTACTGAAGTGAAGGAAATGGTGTAGGTCTCTGGGCTGGGGCGTCTCCATTAGTCATTAGTAATATTTTCAGCTTTTATTCATTTGGCCAGGTCCTCTACCTAGAAATGAAAGCCTCTCTGTTATATTTTTCAAAACGCATTACTGCATGGGGTTGTGGAAATGGGTAAGCTTTTATTGTGTATCGAACACTGTGCTATGTGCTTGGGTAGATACAAGTATACGAGATCAGAATGCAGGGCTGAGAGGTCAGTGACTTGTTAGTTCCCACCCCAGGAAGAGGCAGACCAGTTTCAGAAGCCCAACCACCATTAATCTGACTGAAGCTGGAACTGTTGACATTTGCTCTGTACAGTTCATGGGAATGTCATAACAATAATTAGAGTTAGCACCCTTTTGGGAAGGATGGGCTTAGAGACCAGGGGGCTGTTTAGCTTTGGTTATTTAAAGCAACATTACAACATATTTCCTTCTTGGAGGGAGGGCGGTCCCCTTTAGAAGTTAAACTGGGAGAATCCACCAAGGTGGGGAGGAGAAGAAAGCGATTATGTACCATTTTCGTTGTTCTCTTTTGGGAGGGCAAGAGGGTATTTATTAAGTACTTACTCTGAGCCAAGCACTTTGCTCAGCACGGGAGTAGGTACGATCAAATCAGGCCCAAGTTGAGCCTTGCCTGAATTGAAGCTGCCATGAAGATCATGAGAGGATCTCCAAAATCACATTAAAGGCCTTAAGAAGCACTAAAAGCAGATGGAGTACAAGGAAGGGAGAAAGGTGGATCTGAGGTGATTCTAAAAATCTAGTTAAAAAGCATTTTCCTCCCATTCTAAATTTTCATTCACATCTGCACTGGGCATTCCCAAGATTTGTGAGCACTTTCTCAGATTGAATCATTAAACCTTACAATATTCTGGGGATATTTTTAGAGGGATTAAAAAAGAATTACTAAAGAATGTGTTGAGGAGAGAATTTGACTTATGCTGGTTTCCCTCCTGCATAACTTTATTATGTTATTGGTAACTTTAAATTAAACACTTTATTCATTCAAGGACAATATTGATATTAGATATTAAGAAAAATTTCAAATGGTTTAACAAAAATAAATTATAGAGTTCAGAAAACTCAGTGTCAACATCAGCCCTGTTAAAGGGAAAGTTAATTAATATTTTCCAGCACTCAAAAATGTTGAGGGGGGGAATATAAATCAAAAAAAAAATCATGATTTTTTGCGGGGAGGTGGGGAGGATCAAGGAAAGGAGCAATTGGATGTAATCAGATAAATACTATATATTAGAATCCTACAGATCATTCTGCAGACTTTACACTGGAAACTATCCAATATACACACTTCAGTGTGGTAATCGTTTAATGACAGAGTATATAGGAAGTCTTTTGAGCTGTGCCACTTTGCCTGCTGTGGGACCTGGAGCAAGTCACTTAACCTCTCTGTGCCTCAGTTTCTTCATCTATAAAATGGGGAGATACCTGCTCTCCATACCTCTCAGATTGCATGCCCCATATGGGATTGTGTTTTGATGTGATTGTCTTGTACCTCCCCCAGCAAGGTGAGTGACCTATAGTAAGCCCTCAATAAATATGCAGTTAAAACTACTACTCATGCTTATCCCATGCTGTCATCTACATGGTCCCCTGGCTCAATAAATACATAATAATTGAAACTATTAATCACGCTTTAGCCCATTCTGTCATTTATATGCTCTCCTGGCTATCAGCTCCTATACATCCTGCCTTTCCCACTCCTCCTTAACACTCAGTCAGTTAGTGTTACTTACTGAGTGCTTACTATGTAGGTTCTGGCTCTTCCAAGTTTCTTTGCCATATATCAGTCTCTTTCCTGGGTTGCGATAAAAGGCACTGCATTGCCTCTTCGGGAACAATTCGATATCTTCTCCAGTCGGACGCAGGCTCATTCAAGAAAAAAATCTGGACTAGAGATGTCAATTTGGGTCATCTTAGAGAATGATGACAAAATTATCTCACTTAATTTTACTCTGCCATTCCTCCATAAATAATCATAAGACACCTCTGATTTTAGACTCAAGTCAAAAAGGGGTTTGACTCCGGAATCTGATCGATAGTTTTGCTTACTGCAGCCTAACGCCGAGAGACGTAATCACTCAGGAGCCCACCACTATGGACCTCTCGTCAGCTGTCTCCTGAAACTCTCCTTAGCTACACATTTTTCTTTACAAAATGTTTCTCCGAGGCCAGCTCTCCCTCCAACTTGGCCTCTCTTCTCTTCCTGTGCTCCCACCGCCTCCCTTTGCTACTTGCAGTGCTCCAGCTCAAATGAGAGCCTGGGTCAATCTCCCTTTTTCCATTTCTCCTTCCCATCCACCTTTCCGCAGCAGCCTTTCTATTCTCCTCTCTTACATCCTCCCTCTTTCCCAACTCCTCCTCTGGCTGGAACTCACCCTCCTGCTGGTTCTGGGGAACTGGAATCCAATCCCACCCAGTAAAGGAGCCTGCTGCTGCTCTTTCTCCATTTTATGTTCAACCAACTCTCATTAACTAACTTCAGCTGCCGCTCTGGTTGGATCCTTTTTACATTTTACCTCTTATGAGTCATCTCTGCACATTTCATTCCATCCCGGCAGAAAAAGACCAGGGTCAGGGAGGCTTGGGAGCAGACCACCGCTGTCCCTTCCCTTTTCTGTTCCTGTCCCATCCCTGCAGTTTTGGGGGGTTAATTGGAGCAATAAAAAGTGAAGTTGGAATAGGTGGGATGAGATTTTTTTTAAAAAACCTTGTGCAGGTCTGTTTGGGTAAGTGGGGCCGGGGTCAAGGAGGGTGATGGGGAAGAAGAAGTTTGAGATTTTTGAAGTGTAGAGAAGTGGCAGCAGTAGAGATTTCAAAGAACTGTTAAAAGGGTGAGGGAGTAATATTGGCTGGCAGGGAGGAAGGATTGGACAGGTAGGAGTTGAGTCAGTGGGACGTGGGTGACCAAATGGGGAAAATATGGAGAGACATCATATGTGCCTGAATCATTACTAAGAAACACGTCCTGCAGTCGTGGAATTCATCCAGATAGTCTACTTGAATACCAGTGGGTATGCTGATGCAAAATAAAGGAGAAAGGGTCTATTCTGGAGGTTGAGTGGAACCGTTACTTTTCAAATCGAAAATGCAGATTCTAAAGATGGCAATCTAAGAAATGTGTAGAGTTTGGGATGAGTAGTATTACATTTCTCTTTGAAGTCATGCTTCAAAAAAAAGCCTAGAAATTTCAGGTTTCCCTCATTTTTTACGGTCTACAGTCTGCAGAGAAGCAGCATCAGATGTAGTTGATTGATATTTAGTGAATGGCCACCAAATACTTGGCATTGTTCAGAAAATACACGTGGCATGGATCTTCAATTTGTAATTCTCTTCTGCACTATACACAGTGGATTTTCAGCTACTATTGGTGATGGGTTGTCTCGTTAGTGGGTCTTTTCTATCAAACAGATTCTATATTGCATTATCCAGTTAGATTGAACATTAACATACATAAAAATTAATATCTTATTTATCATTTGTTATTTAGATGTGCAGTGGATCGCCACCCCACAGATGTAAATATTAATTTAACTATACTCTGCTCAGATTCAAATGGAAAGAATAGATCGTCAGCCAGAATCCTACAAATCATAAAGGGGAAAGATTATGGTAAGCACAATACAACTTGATTTTTTTATAAAGAATATGGAATGAAAATGAAAATGAAATCCAGCCAAATGGTCTTGTGGGGGAAAAAAAGAAATAGTAAGCCTGATTCTGCTCATGAGCAGGAGTAAATTGCTCACATTTTGAAGGTCCAATAAGCCCCACAAGCCCTTAGGGTACCATTTTATGTACTGGAAAAGGTAATTAACTAAATGATACCCTAGAGGCAGAAGAGAGATAATGGACCTGAACAATTTACTCCTTGGGTGCCAGTAAGCTTATCTGTTTAGAACAAGATGAGAGATGTTTTAACATTTTATACGAAGAAATATTGAAAGTATCATTCACAAGAAACTTCTTATACTATGGAATGCAAGTTGAGACAAATATGAAGTATAAGAGGGAAATTTTATCATCAAAGCACCTTCAACCAATCAAGCAGTGATGCAACTGCATTGAATATGTTTAATTTTGAAAAATTATTTAATATGACTTGTGTAATCACGGCATGCCTAAATTACGGCAGTGGTGCTAACTAGATAGAATTGCATTTAATGTAAGGAGTAAATACTTCAGCTGCTGAAGCATTTAGGTGGCATTTAAAATTGTCAGGATCATTTTTCTAGATCCTGACAATTCTAAACCTTTAAACCTCACATCGAAAAAGCAAAACAAAACCTCCTTACCATTAGTTTTAAGGCACACAATCGCCTCTCCCCCTCCTATCTTATTTCGCTGATATCCTACTACAACCTGTAAAGTCAGTGTCATTTATCTCCTTGCTGACCCCTTGCCCATGTCCTCCCTTTGGCCTCGACTCCCTCCCCGTTCCTATCTGACAGACTACTACTCTCCCCAGCTTCAAAGTCTTCTTAAAATCCCATCTCGTCTAAGAGAGGCTTTCCCCGACGAAATCTCATTTCCCTACTTGCCCTTCCTGCATCACTTATACCCCCTAAGCACTTGATATTCACCTCACCCACAAAGTACTTGATATTCACCCGACTCTCAGCCATATAACACTCTTCTAGACTTTAAGCTCTCTGTGGACAGGGCTCATGTCTACCAACTCCATTGTACTACACTCTCCCAAGTGCTTAACTCCCGTGCTATATACACAGTAAGGGCTCTATAAGTACCATTGATTGACTGTATATGGTTGGGTAGAAATGAAGCACCCTGTTGAGTTTGCAAAGACTCAAAGAAAACTGGTTTTTACTGCCTGAAATGTTATCATTGAGCCTAATTCTTACCTTTGTGAGGTATCTAAAGTCCTAGATTCATACCTTATGGAGGTGGACAGAACACCCTCCCATCTCTGTCACAGAGCAGAGAGATACTCTTAAGAAGCATCATTCAGGGAATAGCCAGGGATGTGATTAAGTTTAAAGGAGTGCCACAAGCTACAATTTTAAAGGACAACGTAATGTTAAAAGGAATCAAGGCTTTTAGACTAACTTTAGCCTCTGCTTACCCTCTTGCAAGAACAGAGAGGGGTTCCACATGCTCCTATGAAAGGCTGGTCATTGGAAAAGCACAATTGTTCATACTTTCCATATTTCATGGACCCTGTGTGTGTCGAACTGGGAAATAATGCTTGAAATGATTCACTCAGCTTTAGTGGAATTTTAACTGAATCTAGAAATCTTTATAAACTAAGAAATACGTTTCTGTTCAATGAACTTCATCCAAGCTTGTCAATATTAACAACCGTGCTAAGGTTGCTCCCTTTTCTTTTGAAAGGATCTTTTACCACGTTTCCCTTGATTATGTCACCCAGTAATGAGTCACGCTATTAGGAAAATCCACTGTAATCCCAGTTTTCAAGAATAGCAGAATTTCTTTAGAAGTGATCCCTTAAAATGAAGGGATGATGGTAAAACTTCACTAAGAAATGATCAGGTTGGACACAGTCCACGCCCACATGGGACTCACAGTCTTAACGCCCATTTTATAGGTGAGACAAATGAGGCACAGAGAAGTTAAGTGACTTGACCGAGACCACACAGCAGACAAGTGGCACAGTCGGAATTAGAACCCAGGTCCTCAGACTCCCAGGCCCTTGCTCTTTCTACTGGACCACACTGCTAATGCAGTCTAAGCCTACCAGTAATTTATTTTAGTACCTGCCTCCCCCACTAGACTGTAAACTTCTTGAAGGCAGGGCTCACATGTAATAACAGTATTGTACTCTCCCAAGAGCTCAGGGCTGGGCTCTGCTCGAAGTGCTCAGTAAATCCTATTGGGTGCTTGATTGATTTAGGCAGATATATGTGGTCTTCTCATCTTGGAGTTCTGCCTACACTTTCCTCCAATTAATCACAGATCTCCCTATCTTCAAAGGGCTCTTCCAGACTTAAGCACTAATTCATGTACATATCCCCTTTTCCTCTTTCCTCTTAGCTGTAAATTATTCATTCATTCAATATTTATTGAGCGCTTACCTACGTGCAGAGCACTGTACTAAGCGCTTGGAATGTACAAATCGGTAACAGAGACAGTCCCTGCCCTTTGACGGGCTTACAGTCTAATCGGGGGAGACAGAAAGACAAAAACAATAGCAATAAATAGAATGAAGGAAATGAACATCTCATTAAATTACTTCGATGTCTATCCCCCGACCACAGTAGAATGTATGCTCCTTGAGAGCCAGGATCATATATAGAAACTCTATTGTCCGAAGTATAGTTCTTGGCACACAGTAGGTAATCAGTGAATACCATGATTGATTATTCGTTTGAGTTTAGTTCTGGTCTGGCAAAAGACAATTATAGCATAGTTGGCGATTTTCCTTCCTCTATATTCATTATGTTTATTTCATAAAATGACATTTCATTTGATCTAATACTATGATAGTTTCTTTTTAGAAAGCGAACCTTCACTTTTAGAATTCAAGCCATTCAGTAATGGACCTTTAGTCGGTGGATTTGTATACCGAGGCTGCCAGTCTGAAAGACTTTATGGAAGTTACGTGTTTGGTGACCGTAATGGGTAAGTCCCCTGAAATTCCAACTTATGATTTAAAAAAATATATTGGATAGCATCCATTGACTAGGATTCTAATAACCATTTCCTGGTTTTTAGCAATAGAGGATGCAAATTTACCTTGTGGCCCCCAAAGGTACTTAAAATTATTCTTTGGAAATTTTCAATCTGAGTGGGAATCTGTTGTTGTGGTGCCTCTAAGATTAGGTTCATGCCTTCATCCGTACTTTTGGTAAATGGGATTCCCTTAGAATGATCAAAATTGGAGTGTTCAGTTCCTGAATATTTTGCCTGAACAGTGAAGTTTCTCTTTTTGCCAGATTAAAGATTTCACAGAGGGTCTTTGCCAATTTACTGGGACTCTGGGCAACCAAACTCAGTTTCTGTCCGCAAGGACGGATGTTGACAGCATTCTTTGAAAGTTTAATTTTGTTTTCATTCTAAGCAAATCACAGTTTTGCGGATGATAGGAGACGCTCTGTTTGGAAGCCAGATTGAAACCCCTGTTTCCCTTTTCACTGGCCTACAGGCACACTGCAGAGCTGATAGGCTTGGTCTCTGAAAAGAACTAGAGAGGTGTACTGATCCCATTGCTCTTCCCCCTGCCCTTCTCTCTGATTAATAGAGCAGCATGGAATCTAGTCCTGGAGAGGAAGTGTCATGCTCTGGATGAAGGGGAGGGCTTTACCCAAATTCAGGTACTCGTAGCGCCCCCGCACCCTCCCGAGAAAAGTATATTACTTTTAAAATATTTTCATTCCACATTGGAATTTCAGTATTCAGGGTTCACGCAAGGTTGGGGTTGTTGTATTTTTCCCCTCAGAGATCAGCATATGTAGCACACAGTCTATTGATTAAAATTGCAATTCTTACTATTCTGTACTCTGTTTTCTATGCAAACGCAATAAAAAGTTATTTGGTGTGTTTCTCTTGCAGAAATTTTTTAACTCTCCAACAGAGTCCTGTAACCAAGCAGTGGCAAGAGAAACCACTCTGCCTTGGCAGCAGTGGTTCCTGTAGAGGATTCTTTTCAGGTCACATATTAGGATTTGGAGAAGATGAATTAGGTATTGTACGAATACTCTTATTGAATTACTACCCCTCTTTTTACTCCTCGTGTTCTAATATGGCTAGTCGAAGAGGAGCGTCAGATAATCTCCTCCCCTTTCACCTTTGACAAATGAAGTCTTGGAGCAAAGAACAAAATAGCCTTTGCTTGCTGTAGAGACACTAGATGGTCAAATTGAGGCTTCTGTTTCAGGATGGATTCACACTTTTAGTTTGCGAGTAGTCTGCAGTGCAGCTGTGTATCGAACAGTGCAGGTGTACGTCCTAGAAAGAGGGAAAACATTTGAGGTTAGAAAATGGTGTGTCTATGAGGGAGAGGGGGTAGAAGGTATGACAGCAAGTTTCTAGACATATTCAGCCACCCAAGGATAAAAAGGGCTTTCCTATCAAGTAGAAGCAGTAGTAGAGAGACAGGGAGCACACAAATGTGTGTGATCAGCTTTTAGTTCTGTAGGGAAGAGATCTAAAAACTTTCACAAAACCCTTAAAAATGGTTGGAGACTGTGCTCAGCATGGTTTCGAAGGCACTGTTATCTCGAACAGTGCTCTGTAAACAGGATGCCCTCAAATACAGTAGAGTTAAAAGTGCTCAGGAAAGAGACACAGCGCTTAACATATAAATACTTTTTTAAAAAAATCATTGATCACCTAGATCAACCGCTTCCTAACAAGCTAGGGATATCCTGCCTATTGACAAAGCTGGACTGTCCCCAGAAAGCTTCTTCATTCATGCCTCACATGCTGATTTGCAGCACACCATTAGAGCTTTCAAGAGCATATCAACCCTCTTATGGACCTGGAAAATACAAAGACGCATTAGGTGTCTCTCTTCCCTGGCTAAAGTAGCATAGTAGAAGCATTTATGCCCATTTAGTATGATGCAGTGTACTATATTAAACTTGAGAAGTACAGAATAATGAAGTGACGTTTTCTTGCCCACAAAAAAAGGCAGTGTGGCCTCGTGGAAAGAGCATGGGGCTGGGAGTTAGAGGGCCTGGGTGATCAATCAATCAATAGTATTTATTGAGCACTTACTGTATGCAGAGCACTGTACTAAGCGCTTGGGAGAGTTTAATATAACTAACGGAGTTGGTTGACACATTCCCTGCCCACAATGAATCTACAGGCTAGAGGGGGAGAAAGACATTAATATACATAAATTAGGGATATGTACATACATGCTGAAGAGGTGCGGGAATGAATCAGGGAGCAAATCAGGGTGACACAGAAGAGAGTGGGAGAAGAGGAAATGAAAGTGTAGTCAGGGAAGGCTTCTTGGAGGAGATACGTCTTCAATAAGGCTTTGAAGGTGGGGAAAAGTAATTATCTGTCGGATATGAAGAGGGAGACCCTTCTAGACCAGAAGCAGGACATGGGTGAGAGCTTGGCAGTGAGATAGAAGAGTACAGTGAGTAGATTGGCATTAGAGGAGTGAAGTGTGCCAGCCGGGTAGGAGAGCAGTGAGATGAGGTAGGAGCGGGCAAGGTGATTGAGTGCTTTAAGGCTGATAGTAAGGAGTTTCTGTTTGACGCAGAGGTGGATGGGCAATCAGTGGAGGCCCTTGAGGAGTGGGCAAACACAGACTGAACGTTTTTGTAGATGTGTGATCCGGGCAGCAGAGTGAAGTGTGGACTGGAGTGAGGAAAGTCAGAAGGCAGGAAGGTTAGCAAGGACACTGATACAATTGTCAAAGCAAGTTAGCCTAAGTGTTGGAAATTATGCGGAAGCAGTTTGGATGGATAGGATACGGTGAATTTTAGCGGTCGTGAAGGTTGAATTGACAGGATTTAGTGATAGACTTAATACATGGGTTGAATGAGAGAGATCAGTTGAGGATACCGCCAAGGTTATGGGCTTGTGAGACAGGAAGGATGGTGGTGCTGTCTACAGTGATGGGAAAATCAAGGGGAGGACAGGGTTTGGGTGGGAAGATGAGGAGTTCTGTTTTGGACATGTTGCTTTTGAGGTGACGGCAGGACATCCAAGTAGAGATGTCTTGAAGGCAGGAGGAAATGTGAAACTGCATTGACGGAAAGAGATCAGGACTAGAGATGGTGGATTTAAGAATCATCTTGGCAACTGTGATCTTGGGCAGATCACTTAACTTCTGTGTGCCTCATTTTCCTATTCTGTAAAATGGGGATTAAGACGGTGAGTCCCATTAGGGACAGTGGCTGTGTCCAACCTGATTGTCTTGTACCTACTGCAGCGTTTAGTGCAGTGCTTGACACATAGAGACAACTGAGGGAATATTTCCCAGATCTTTCTTCCCTTACTAAACATCTTTTCAGACACACAGAAAAAAGGTACAGGTTGGAGATTAGCTGTAAAGGGCATGTAGGCAGAATTACATCAGACTACCTTATGAAAAAAAAAACTTTTGAAGGCATAAGCAGGTATCAAAATTTTATTTCTTAGAGTAGGCACCAGTAATGAGTGATTTCTGTCCATACCTATATCTATCCATACCTATCAATCCAAATCGCCCTAATTTGCTCCCTCTACTCACCACCCCCTCCAGTCCCACAGCACTTATGTACATATTTGTAATTTATTTATGTTAATGTCTGTCTCCTCCTCAAAACTGTGAACTCGTGGACAGGGAACCCATCTACCAACTCTGTTATATAGTACTTTCCCAAGCGCTTAGTACAGTGCTCTGCACACAGTACTCAATAAATATGATTGATTTAGTTGTGGAGTGGCTGCAGTGAATTCTGTCTTTCATCTCCATCCCAGACCCTGTGCATATAATTACTACTGTTATGCCACAGCCCTGTCAATACGAGCAGAAGCGTTGACACCAAATTGACATCCTTAAAATCAAATTAAATGGATTTACTTAGTTGTTTTAGGTCTAAAATAGAAAATACCAGTCTGGAAAAACACATAGAGGAGATTTGAAAAGAAAGACAAGAATACAGGAGAGTCAGCTAGATTTATGAATAGTTTATAAATCACATGATCCAGGAGGCAATTTCATTTCCATGGTCAAGCAGCTTCCCCAGTTTACTTCCTGTAACCAACTAAAATTTCCAGATAATAATGATAATAATAATGTAGTATTATACCCGCAGTCTGGCAGTGAGTATAAGAATTAGAACTTGTGAAGTTTTTTTTAATAAGAATTTTTGCAAGTGTAACTGGAGAACAAGGGACCACAGTTGATAATATTCTGTCTAACTGGCCTTCATTTATTTTCTCCTACAGGTGAGGTTTACATCTTATCAAGCAGTAAAAGTATGACCCAGCCTCACAATGGAAAACTATATAAGATTTTTGATCCTAAAAGGTAAGCATTTTTCATACGTATTTAAATCAGCCAAAAGCACCGATGTTGTAGTTATGTCAAATTAATCACAAGGAAATGAACTGAAATGAGCAATAAAGGTAAGCATTCACCGAAAGACTCTACAACCTCTGTTGCAAAGAGGATGGGTCTTATTAACTCTAAGCAGTTTTATTGTGATCTCCACATTGTGAGGTAACCAGCTCTTTCAGTGGCTAAATATGTGACCTCCACTCTGGCATTGTCTGCTTCAGTTTTTCAATTCATAAAAGTAATTGTTTACCACACAGATAAGTTGGTGATGATAGTTAATGTAGTAGAAGTCAAGGTCTTTGAACTTGTGGATTGAAAGGTGCTGTGGCTTAGTGGAAAGGGCATAGGTCTGGGAGTCAAGGGAAGTGGGTTCTAATCCCAACTCTGCCACATGCTCGTTGTGTGACCCTGGGCAAGTCACTTTACTTCTCTCTGCCTCAGTTTTCCAATCTGTAAAGTTGGTACTCAATACCTACTCTCCCTCCTTCTTAGACTGTGATGCCCTGTGTGGGACAATGATGATATCTGACCTGATTATCTACCCCAGCACTTAGAAGAGTGCCTTGCACATGAAAACCATTTAACAAATACCATCATTATCGTGGCTCAGTGGAAAGAGCACGGGCTTTGGAGTCAGAGGTCGTGGGTTCGAATTCCACCTCGGCCACTTGTCAGCTGTGTGACTTTGGGCAAGTCACTTAACTTCTCGGTGCCTCAGTTACCTCATCTGTAAAATGGGGATTAAGACTGTGAGCCCCACGTGGGACAACCTGATTCCCCTGTGTCTATCCCAGCGCTTAGAACAATGCTCGGCACATTGTAAGCGCTTAACAAATACCAACATCATTATTATTATTACTATTATTATTATTATTATTAATGATGTAAAATCCGGGATTCATTACTATTATTTACCTTCAGAACAAAACCTAATGAGCTAAATTAATCTGTGTGTAACTAGAAGAGTGACAACTGTTATTTTAAAGTCTTTTGGACAGTATTATATAGATCTGACCACATTTTTGAAATGGTTCTGAGGTTTGGGACACCTTGTAGAACTTAACCAATATTTCCCTGATGAATTTGAATCTAATCCCTTCCTTTCCTAGAAGAGCACTCTTTTTTTAATCTCAGAATTCTGTCACATGTAACCCCTATGAGTCACGCATGCTTTCTGCATTGATTTATCAGAGCCAATTTTATCATCCAATGTTGGAAGATACTAGTCCAGCTTCTTAGGCAAGACAGTAAATGATATCGGAGAAGAAAAAGTGGAAGTTCTTGTTCAACCCATAAACAAGTTTTCCCTTGTGAAGAGTAATTCCAGGGAAGCGAGTGGTTTTCTGACTAGAGAAGCTGAAGCAGTCTAAGTGAATAATGAATTCGTCTTTCTTCTGTCTTTAATACCTTCTTTCCTATGGAAACAGATGTGTCCCCATATAAATACCTATATGGGTATTTATATGTACCCCTAGTACTTAAGCTATTATCTTGAGCTTACATTCACTATACCCATGAATTAATTGTGATTTATTGAGCACTTACTGTATGCACAGCACTGTATTAAGCACTTGGGAGGGTACAGTACAGTGGAGTCACGACAGGATCCCTACCCTCAAGGAATTTACAATCTAAATAAAATAAATTATAGATAGGGTAAGCGACTGAGTATAAGGATAGGTTCACTAAGTGCTAAGGAGGTGGGGTGAGTTTCAAAGTGCTTAATGGGTTCAGATCCAAGTTCATAGGTGAAATAGAGACTAGTGTGGCAAGATGGGGAAGGCTTCTAGGAGGAACTGTGGTTTTAGTAGGACTTTGAAGGTGGTGGCCTGATGGGTATAAAGAAATAGAGACTAGTGTGGCACGATGGGGAAGACGTCTAGGAAGAACTGTGGTTTTAGTAGGGCTTTGAAGGTGGTGGCCTGATGGGTATAAAGAAATAGAGACTAGTGTGGCAAGATGGGGAAGGCTTCTAGGAGAAACTGTGGTTTTAACAGGGCTTTGAAGGTGGTGGCCTGATGGGTATAAAGTAGAAGGGAGTTCCACACCGGAAGGAGTATGTGAGTAAGGGGTTGTATGAGGAGATTGAGGAGCAGTGAGTAGGTTGGTGTTAGAGGAGTAAAGTGTAAGGATTGGATTTTAGTGGGAGATCAGTGACGTATGGAAAGAGGGGGAGAACTGATTAGGTGCCTTAAAACCAGTGGTAAGAGTTTCTGTTTGATGTGGAGATGCTTGGATGGGCAAAAGTGGCCACTGAGGAAAAGAAGGTAACCATACCATGGTTACTTTATTTACTAATGATTGGAAAAGGAGTTTTGTCTTTGCAACTACAGACAAACTTTCAGATAATTGATGACCACCAACTTTGTGATGAAGGAATCTGAAATAAACATATAATTTTATAAATTCATAAATTACAGACAAATGCTAATGACAATTTCCAATGAGCTAATTATAAAATGGACGTTGCTTCTTCAGGCTCTCAGGCAATCAAACGCTGAGTGTCCGCTTTAATGGTATTGGTGCATTTCCCTTCCTCTCTCTCTCCGACCTCCTCTCCTCATGCTTGCTGTCTTCATTTGAATTGTTTAGTCTTGGTTTGAGTTTTGGTGAATTTTACACCTTAAATCCATTATTTGGATCTAATTACTGAGGCTGCCTTGCGTGACCTTGGCTTTTGTGTTTTGTGGCCTTGACTAGTAGGGTGGTCTCCAAATAACATACCTGAGAGGCCAGACCTCCCATTACTGTGCTCCTGCTTAGTTATTTCACATGGGGGGCAAGGGTTAAGATTTGTGTTTGGTTTCAGGGGAGAAGAAACCAGAGTCCTAAAGACACTGTCCTTGTGCATAGGCATAAATTAAAAATTCAACTGATTGTGGCAAAGCAGCCACTTTTCCATAAACATTTGGTGAGAAACTCATGCTGTTTTGATTTAGGCACCAAAGTTTATTATTGTAGTATTTCTCCTCAAATGGGTTGAAGTTATATATAAGCAGACACTTCAGCATGTGAACAAGGTTACATTTGAAACACTAGCTAATTGGTTGCTCCTAGTAGCATTCAGGTGCTCTGCTTCAGAACTACATCTTTTTCAAAAGCCTTTGAGAAATTTTGTTAATACATTGCTTATTTGCAAAACCAGCTAATGTGATTCTAAATAATTATCTCTTCATAGGAAAATCTAGTCACACTGAACTCTTCGTTTAAAGAGGGATTCTAGATTTGCTCACGGTTTCATACCTATCAACCAAATCAAATGCTGTGCTCTGTAGGGCATGTGGAAGGACTGATATCCTTGTTGACTTTGTGATTTATGTCTATTTCTGCGTCAGCCTGGTAGGTGCTAGCAGCGGCTTACTGAGATCTCATAGTGGTTCTCAGCTAAGGACTGGTCACCGAGAGGAGATTCTAGCTTGCCAAATTTTCAGTCAAGTGAGCGGTTTTTTACGGTTGCACTTGGATCTGTGACCTTTGGGCATTTGCTGTTGGCTGAGAAGCAGTGCTGAGAAGCAGTGTGGCTCAGTGGAAAGAGCCTGGGCTTGGGAGTCAGAGGTCATGGATTCGAATCCCGGCTCTGCCACTTGTCAGCTGTGTGACTGTGGGCAAGTCACTTCACTTCTCTGTGCCTCAGTTCCCTCATCTGGAAAATGGGGGTTAACTGTGAGCCTCACGTGGGACAACCTGATGATCCTGTGTCTTCCCCAGTGCTTAGAACAGTGCTCTGCACATAGTAAGCGCTTAACAAATACCAACATTATTATTATTGCTCTTCACCCAACGCTCAACCCCCCAATACTGATGTAAATACTCGTAAACATTATATATTTATGTATATACATGCGTCTCCCCCTCTAGACTTTAAGCTCTCTGTGGGTAGGGAACCAACACTGTTGTGTTGTACTCTTCCAAGTGCTTAATACAGTGCTCTGCACACAGACAGTGCTCAATAAATACCATTGATGATACCAAATCAACTGGATTTGGATGTCCAGATCAAAGAGCATCGGGCCATGGAGCATTGAATAAGGAAATGAATGGTCTATTATGTAATTTAAATGCTACTTTACTAGGAAAATAGAGAAACAAGGCAAAGTAATTGATCCAAGGTCACTTGGGGGTTAACAGGCCACCAGGGAATGCTCAATGCTTCCAATTTCCCTCTGAGACTTTTCTAGCCAAAGCCTGCCAAAAAAAATTACTGTCCCAAAGCCATTGAGGCATTTTCCCGATGGCCAGGGTTCAGTTTTGACCTTATTTCATACATTTTCAGAGAGGAGATGGAGGGGAGGACAGAATGTGACTTAGACGATGAGCCCCATCTGCTTGACATGTAGTGAACACTTCACAAATACCACAATTATTACAGTGACAGCAGCTTCATACCTTTTCCTTTTCCAAGGACGCTTTATCAGTCTAGCGTACTGGTTGGAGGAAATCCGATCCTGTTGGTCAGTGTAGGGAAGAATCTACCTGAACACGGATCCTGCTTCATGCAGGGTGGAACACCCTAGCCCATCCTGAGGTTTTTTCTATTTCATATGCAGAGGCCAGCCAAAGCAGAACTGTGCACCCAATTCATCATCCCATGACATCAAAGGAGGGATATGGGCTAACTCAGAATCAACAGTAACCTTCAGGAGCTCTACCTCTGGTGCTTCTTCGGTCTAGTAAGCCTGGGAGGACAATTTCAGCTGACATGTATATAGAAATCCCTCTACCCTGAACCTAAAAGAATATCACTGATTCCTAGCACCTTGTGCTATCAGCCTGTATTCATAAAATTGCTAGTTCGGTTGCTGGAACTGGGAGAGGATCCAGTCATTGCTAGTGGATAAAGTTTGGTGTCAGTAATCTGGTTACTAAACTCTACTCTGTTGCTGATAGACTGTGTGGCCCTAGGAAAACAAGTAATTTTTTCCTTACTGAGCTCTTCTGAAGAAAACAACTCTACAAATCTCAGGTGGCATTATAATCATTAGTATTTTTAATTCCCAACCTTTAAGTGTTATAGGTGACCATTTTTCCTACCTTTCAGATTACGATGGCTGTCCGCTGCTAATAATGGTATTGATATTTGTTAACTGCTTACCATGTGCCAAGCATTGTATGAAAAGGTGGGTTAGATACAAGATGATCAGGAACCGCATGGAGCTCCCAGTCTGAGGGAGAACAGATAATGAATCCCTATTTTGCAGGTGAGGGAACAAAGGCACAGGGAAGTTAAGTGACTTGCCCAAAGTCACACTCAGGTCCTCTGATTCCCAAACTTGTATTCTTTCCAATAGCCACTCTGCTTCTAAATTTCTCTGGTGCTAATAATGTCTGATTTCAGGATGTTCATTTTGATCCTTATGTGATATTTTGGGATTCACTTCCAAATTAAGTACACGCTGTAGGTAGTTCCTGCAGGCAGGGTGGAAAGGGTATTTAATTCAGCTGCAGAAAGACAACTCCAGGGGACTTTTATACAAATGGCCTGAAGATTTCATCAGTTGTTGCCAAGTAGAATTCATTTTTTGTTTTAGACAGGTAGACCCAAGTGGGAAAAATAACTTCACTTCAAGTCTGAAATATTCCCAATGCTATTTCTTGAAAGAATTTAAAGAGCAAAATTATTTTAAATCATAACTGTAGAATATCATTGCATCAAGGGTTATCTCCATTATGTACTCATAATGCAAAAACCATTCCTAAAAGAGGCATATGAATTAATAATCTTTGCAAAATCTAGACTTCAGTGTTTCCTTTTTCAGAAATTATTTACCCCCACAAAGTCTTTCCTAACCCCTTTAGGAAGAGTCTTTTTCCCTCTCATTTAACCAGTCCCACTTCAGTCCACTACTGCAGTTTTTTTTTTTTAAATCTTCATCTTACTGTTTGTAATAATGGCTACGACAGAGCCTTTGGTTGTTTATTGCTTTATAAGGGAAAACAGTTCAGTTTATCTTTCGCTTTTATTCTGAAGTCAGCGGATCTCTCTTCCATCCTACAGAAAGTCATACATAATAGAGCAGCTTTAGCCCAATAAGCCAGTCTTTAACCAATTCACAGTCAAAAGTTTTATGCAAGTGGCCCCCCTCAGTTGATAAATTCCCACAGTGCCTGTTGACCCAGCTGCCAAGTTCTCATGCAGCAGGTGTTGTTTTCATGACCACCCTGACAGTAATACAAACTGTTTAGCAGTTCCATTGACCTCTTAACTATTAACATCGAGATGCAGGCCCCACTGGGAGCTAGTTTTCAAACATGACAGGATTTCTTAGGATTAGAGGTCATGAGCAAGACTCTGCTTGCCATGTATTTATTCGGTGTTACAAATTAAAAACCTAGAAATCAAATAACATTTTTTGTACACCATTACCATACATCTAACTTCCTTTATTGATCAAATATGTGTTTATGGTGAAGAGAGCAATCGTAAAAAAAAGTTAATCAGGCATGTTACAGTTCTAACCTGATGTGAAAAACACTCTCAGGGTAGGATGTTTCACACATCTGTGAATAGGTTGATAGGGTGTTTCACACATCTGCAAATAGGGTGATAGGATCTTTTGGTGAAAATATACTGTACATACCCATGGGTGTTTGTATGGAGCTGTTGCTCCAATCAGTTGTATTTATTGAGCCCTTATTGTGTGCAGAGCACTGTATTATGTGTTTGGGAGAGTAAATATAGCAGTGTAACAGATACACTCCCTGCCCACAGCGAGTTTACAGTCTAGAGGGGAAGACAGACAGCAATATAAATGTTACGGATTATTATTTCTCTGTACCTCAGTATCCTCGACTGCAAAATGGAGATCAATCCCTGTGCCCCCTCCTACTTAGACTGTGAGCCCCTTATGGGACCTTGTATCTACCTCAGGGCTTAGGTCGCATAGTAGATGCTTAACAAGTACCCTCAAAATACTTAAAAATAGGAAGAATTTCAAAGTACATTGTATACATTACATAAGGCTATGTCTATGAGGAAATACTAGATTAAAGATTTCTGAGGGCAGATTTTATTCCTTTGCAATGTGACATATGACCCCAGCGGTCAAAGGGTAAAACCTATTTTCTGGACTTAAGTTCTTTAAAATTATCTCATTAGTTTTTAAAAGCTCCTATGTAAATATACAATTCATTCCAAACAGCAAATTGTGAGTTGTTGTCAAAATGTGTTTATTAAAAATGGAATGAAGTGAAGGGTGGCAAAATTTCAGTGTGAATTCAGTGCTCCTGGAATAAAGTCTGTTAGTGTCTACTTGAAGACAGACCCAAATGATCACATTATGGAGAACCCTGCATTATTCGTTCTTTTGTTATTAAGGAAATCTAGTTCTGTCAATCAATCAGTTGTATTTATTAAGTGTTTACTATGCGATGAGCACTGTACTGACCACTTGGGAGAGTACAACAGAATTAGCAGACAGTTTCCTGGTCATAATGAATTTACAGTCTATTATTTATTACTATGAATAAATAAATAAGTGATAAATAAATAAGTGATCAATAAATAAGTGATAATATATAATAATGGTGGTATTTGTTAAGCACTTACTATGTGCAAAGCACTGTTCTAAGCACTGGGGGGATACAAGGTGATCGGGTTGTCCCAAGTGGGGCTCACAGTTTTTAATCCCCATTTTACAGATGAGGGAACTGAGGCACAGAGAAGTGAAGTGACTTGCCCAGAGTCACACAGCTGACAGGCGGCAGAGCCGGGATTTGAACCCATGACCTCTGACTCCCAAGCCCGGGCTCTTTCCACTGAGCCACGCTGCTTCTCTATATACTATATATAGTATATACTCTAATAATAGTAATAATGTTGGTATTTGTTAAGCACTTACTATGTGCAGAGCGCTGTTCTAAGCGCTGGGGTAGATACAGGGTAATCAGGTTGTCCCACGTGAGGCTCACAGTTAATCCCCATTTTCCAGATGAGGTAACTGAGACACAGAGAAGTGAAGTGACTTGCCCACAGTCACACAGCTGACAAGTGACAGAGCTGGGAGTCGAACCCATAGCCTCTGATCCGAAGCCCAGGCTCTTTCCACTGAGCCACGCTAGAGTATAGTATACTCTATATACTATGTATAAAGTATAATATATACTTTAAAGCAATGTACCTAAGTGCTGTGGGTTGGGGGTGGGGTGAATATCTAGTGTCCAAGGGACACGGATTGAAGTGCACAGACGAAGCAGAAGGGAGAGCAAGCCAGGGAAAAGAGAGCTTAATTGGCGAAGGCCTCTCGGAGGTGATGTGACCTTAGTAATGCCTCGAAGGCGGAAAGAGAAGGGGAAGGATGTGGGAAAAGGGTCGGGGGCAAGGTAGACTGATCGGAGCACAGTGAGTAAACTGGTGCTAGAGGCTGGGCTGTAGGGAGGTGAGGTTAGATGGGGTGAGCTGATTGAGTGCTTTAAAACCAATGGTAAGGCGTTTCTGATTGATACAGTGGTGGATGGGCAGCCGCTGGAGGTCCTTGAGGAGTGGGGAGACGTGAACTGAACGTTTTTGTTGACAAATATTTCCTGCAGCAGAGTGAAATATGGACTGGAGTGGAGAGAGACAGGATGCAGAAGTCAAGCTGGGATAGGATAAGTGCTTGGATCAGCATGATAGCAGTTTGGCTGGAGGGGAAAGGGCAGATTTCTAGGCCATTTATAGCTCCTGAAAATGTAACAGAACCCAGAATGTCAAAAATCATGCAGAACTGCATCTGAATGTGGATTTTATTTCTATAAGCATCATAAAGTGATTTCCAGTAATGTGTTTTAGTAACCAAAATCATGTCACTGCACATAAGGAAAAAATATAAAAGATGGAATCATTCAAGACACATAAATATCCAATTTTTGCAAATGTACTGTGAGAGAGAGACTTTAATTTGAGGAAATCATTTCTTACAGCTGATACTGAGAACAAATTCATCTGTATCCATCTGCATTTTCAACAAAAAACATGCCAAACTGTAAAAGCGGTAGCCCATTCGGCTCATGCAGAATATAATTCACAGACACATCCCTGCCCACGATGTAGTAAGACCTTAACAAATACCATAAAAAAAACTAAAGTATCAGACCTGGTTTTGAGTCTTTTTAACTCCATTTGCAGGCCTGCCTGGGATAAGCTAAACTAGAAGTTCTGCCTGTAAAGTTTTGTGGGCAAAAGCAATAGCTTGGTATCCAGAAACCCATGGTAGCACTTGTGAACCTCCCTGGAGTTGATCCTTAAGGCTCCTAAAGTGAAATTCAAAGCCCTTCAAAATATGTTGAGGCATAAACTCATTCAGTAGTAAGACACAGGATGATGAAAGTGTTGAATTCGTGACTGAAAATTATTTAAAATTGGTTTTATTAACAAACATGTAGTGTCATATGCTTCCCTTCACCTACCACCTTTATGTGAATGATTCCCAAATCTACATCTCTCTCCTCTGCAGTTTCATATTTTCTCCTGCCTTCGCGGCACCTCTGTTTGGATGTCCTGCCGACACCTCAGACTTAGACTTAGAGAAGCAGCGTGGCTCAGTGGAAAGAGCCCGGGCTCGGGAGTCAGAGGTCATGGCTCATCCACTTGTCAGCTGTGTGACTGTGGGCAAGTCACTTCACTTCTCTGTGCCTCAGTTGCCTCATCTGTAAAATGGGGATTAACTGTGAGCCTCAAGTGGGACAATCTGATGACCCTGTATCTCCCCCAGCACTTAGAACAGTGCTCTGCACATAGTAAGCGCTTAACAAATACCAACATTATTACTTAATACGTCCAAAACGGAAGTCCTCATCTTCCCATGCAAACACTGTCCTCCCTGTGATTTTCCCCTCACAATAGACAGCACCACCATCCTCCTATCTCATAAACCTCTAATCTTGGCGTTATCCTCAACTCACCTCTCTCATTCAACACCCATATTCTTCTGTCACCACATCCTTGTCAGTTCTACCTTCACAACATCATTAAAATCCACCCCTTCCTCTTCATCCAACCTGCTACTCCACTGATCCAAGCACACAATTATCGTATCCCATCTTAACTATTGCATTAGCCTCCTTGCTGACCTCCTTGCTGACCTCCTTGCTTCCTGCCTCTCCCCACTCCAGTCCATACTTCACTCTGCTGCCCGGATCATTTGACTACAAAACCGTTCCGAACATGTTTCCCCACCGCTCAAGAACCTCCAGTGTTTGCCCATCCACCTCTGCATGAAACAGAAACTCCTTTCCATCGGTAAAAGCCCTCAATCACCTTGCCTCCTCCAATCTTACCTCACTGATTTCCTACTATAACCTTCATTCCTCCATCAGCCTACTGACTGTACTTCAATCTCATCTATCTCACTTCCAACCTCTTGCCGTCATCCTGCCTTCGGCTTGGGAACTCTCTCCCATTCACATCCACTTTTTAAACCTTACTAAAATCACATCTCTTCCAAGAGGCCTTTCCTGACTAAAGCCTCATTTCCCGTACTCCCTCTCCATTCTGTGTTGCCCATGCACTTAAATTTGTACCCTTCGAGCACTTGATATTCACTCCACCTTTAGCCCCACAACACTTACATACATATCCATAATTTAGTTTAATGTCTGTCTCCCCCTATCTGATTATGTGAAATCTGACTAAATTTCCATTTTGACACTTTCTTCTGGAAAGACGAGCTCAGCCCACACATTGGAGCCTCCCATGAATGAATCCATCACTACTGTTCAGAGGAAATTTTTGAAATAGTAATTTTATTTATTTTAAATTTTAACTTGGGTACCACTTTCATTGAAATCTGTCTGCACTTTTTACAGTGGTGTCTTCAGTTTCTTTGGCTGGCTCTCATTCTTTTAAAATTACTCATGCCAATACATGCAGGAGTGAAATATAGAAAGCCATTCTTTGGCATGTAGCTATGCTATAAAATCTTCCCAGATTACCTTTTACAGGTTAATAACCAGACGATGTGCATTGGTGAAATCGTGTTACTCAAAGCAAAAATATAAAGGGCAGTGAAAATTAAAATAAATCAACAAAAGGGAGTTATTTAAACATTTCTCCAAATTTTAAATTGCTGTTTTCTAAGACTTTTCTGTGGGTGATCCTAAGTAGAACACTTACCCACTTGGTTTCAATTATTTTTATGTCATGTATAGATAAGCAGTCTATTGAATGTTTCAATACTCTGTTTTTATAGAGAGAATTGAGGGATCACGCCAGGGAGATCACAGGGGCTAGTGCTACTATGGGTTTCCAGCTGTGGGTATAAAGCTATATACATTCGTATATGATAAAACATTTTCAAAGGGTAATATATTTAGACAAAACAATAAACATAACTGCAGGAAAATGATTATTATTCGATATTTACGGTGTAGCCACATGGCACAGTGTCTCCTCCCTAGGATATACATAGCTTAATTTGTGCATCCAGTTTGTATTTCTTCAGGAAAAACAAGCAACCTACTGACTGAAGTATATTAATCAATCTATCAGTGGTATTTGTTGAGCGCTTTCTGTGTGGAGAGCCCTTCGTGTTTGGTAGAGTACAAAAGAGTTATACCCACAGCACTTATGTACATAACTTTAGGCTCTACTATTTCCCCTATCTGTAATTTATTTTAACATCTGTCTCCACCTGTAGACTGTAAGCTCCTTGTGGGCAAGGATCATGTCTACCAAATCTTGTACTCTACGTTCCCAGGTGCTTAGTGCTCTGTATAAAGTAAGCATTTAGTATGTGAGAAGCGGCATGCCTTAGTGGAAAAATCACGGACTTGGAAATCAGAGGTCACGGGTTCTAATCCCGGCTCCGCCACTTGTCCGCTGTATGACTTTGGGCAAGTCACTTAACTTCTCTGTGCCTCAGTTACCTCATCTTTAAAATGGGGGTGAAGACTGTGAGCCCCACATGGGACAACCTGTTTACCTTGTATCTATCCCAGTGCTTAGAACAGTGCTTGGCACATAGTAAGCGCTTATCAGATACTATCATTATTACTTGGATACTAATTATACATTATTACTTGATACTAAATCACCTCCTCCAAGAGGCCTTCCCAGACTGAGCTCCTCTTCCCCCTCTACTCCCTCTGCCATCCCCCCTTCACCTCTCCGCAGCTAAAGCCTCATTTTCCCCTTTTCCCTCTGCTCCTCCACCTCTCCCTTCCCATCCCCACAGCACTGTACCCGTCCGCTCAACTGTATATATTTTCGTTACCCTATTTATTTTGTTAATGAATTGTACATCGCCTTGATTCTATTTAGTTGCCATTGTTTTTACGAGATGTTCTTCCCCTTGACGCTGTTTAGTGCCATTGTTCTTGTCTATCCGTCTCCCCCGATTAGACTGTAAGCCCGTCAAACGGCAGGGACTGTCTCTATCTGTTGCCGACTTGTTCATCCCAAGCGCTTAGTACAGTGCTCTGCACATAGTAAGCGCTCAATAAATACTATTGAATGAATGAATTATTATTATTATGTATCAATGAGTGATTGGGAGGATGGAGCTCTGCCCTCAATGAGTTTACAAGGTGTTAGTGCCTCTGGAGGAATAATGACGGATGGAAAATTATATGTAAATATAGAAAACCTCAAAGTTTGTCAAATTACAACATATTCTTGACCTCAGCCCTTTGCAGTCAACATTTCTTCCTTTCCCCCTCCTTACTGTCTTCCTGTACCTTCATTGTCCTTTAACCTTTATCGTCCTTTCATTTGGATACTTCCCAGCGTTGACTTTGACTGCCATCCAGCTGGGTAGTTTGTGGCAATCTAAACAGCAACAAGATAGGTACTATGCTGGAATTTTCCAAATGGTCAAGGGATAAGATTCCCCCCAAATCCTTGCGTGCATCATCTCTTTGTCGGCATCCTTTGGGTTCTCTTCCGTCATCACCTTGCCCATCTCCTTCCATTTTGCACGTTTTATAAGGACTCAGAATAACCCTGCTGCAGCTACACCAACTGGCATTCCACTGGGCCAATTTTGGTGCAGAGAGCTGAAGAACAGGGTCGGTCCCTGTAAAAGCACAGATCTGATGGGCACAACTCTGCTTTGGCTTTCAGCCCAGAACACAGTAGGTGTAATGGAGCAGGTTGCCATTGGAAGGCGATATGTTTCTGGGCCCGTGGACTGAAATGTTTATCTCAGTTAGAAATTTAAACATTCAGATATCCTCTAAATTCATTCTTTTGGATAAATCGAATTAGACTCAATACTACTGAGTCTTGTTTTAGTTCAACAGAATGTATTTGAGTAGCTACATTACTGGGGGAAAGGCTGTACTTTGTATTGCATTCATATTTTGATTTTGCCACCGGGGGGCAGAAGGCCGCAGAGGAAAATGGCACAAATGGAGCTGCAAGGTCAACTTCCTACAGTCTTTACTCCCCATAATCCTCCAGGCAACCTGAGGCCAGGGTTTCAACCCCTCCTGCCCCAGCTGTCTTCTTTTTAGGGGCTACAAAATGTTATCTGGATTTTTCTCCACCAGTTTCTTGGCCAATGTTCTATTCTATTCTCTGAGGGTGGCCTCAAGCTCTGCGCCAGACCCAAATACCTAGACTTTATCCTCACTAGACCTTCCTCCACCACACAAGTGGACATCCAAGATCTGGGCCCTTGGCTTTTCTCCTTGCCCTAACCAAGATCCCCAGACATTTCTGGACTCCTACACTTGGAGGGCAACCACAGGCCCTGGTCCCAATAGCCTCTTTCTCTTCCATTTTTTCCTCCCCCTTTCACCAGTCCATATGTTGTATCAAACAATCAATCAGTGGTATTAACTTAGCACTTTCATTTATTCATTCAATCGTATTTATTGAATGCTCACTACGTGCAGAGCACTGTACTAAGTGCTTGGAATGTACAATTCAGCAACAGAGACACTTTGTGTAGACCGCTGTATTAAACAATTGGGAAACACTTGGGAAGATCCCATCCACGAGGACCTAGCAGCCTAGAGGGAGAGACAGACATTAAGAGATAAAGGTAAATGGCAGAGTATAAGAGTATCTATAAGTGCTGTGGACTTGGGGTGGGTGAACAGGAGAATGCTGAAGGGGTACAGATCCGAGTGGGTGGGAGGCAGAGAAGGAATGTCAGACAGCAAGAAGGAGAACCAGGAGAGGACAGTGTTAGCGAAGCCAAGGTTAGATAATGTTTCATTCAATCATATTTATTGAGCCCTTACCGTGTGCAGACCACTGTACTGAGCACTTGTTTCTAAGCTAGTGTTTCCAGGAGAAGGGGTTGGTCTGCAGTGTTGAAGACAGCTGAGAGGTCAAGGAGGATTAGGATGGAATAGAGGCCATTTGGTTTGGCAAGAAGGAAGTCATTAGTGACGATAGGGAGGGCAGCTTCTGTGGACTGAAAGGGGCAGAAGTCAAATTGCAAAATGTCACGGAGAGATTTGGTGGCGAGGAAGTGGAAGCAGGGGGTGTAAATGTCTCGCTGGAGGAGTTTGGAGAGGACTGGTAGGAGAGAGACGGGAGGGTACCGTGGGGTACGAGGAAAGTTATTTAGAAAAGGGAATACATAGGCATCTTTGAAAGCAGTGGGGAAGGAACCATCAGAAAGTAAATGGTTAAAGATGGGAGTCATGGAGTGAAAAAGGGATAGGGCAAGTGTTTTGATAGGGTGCGAAGGGATGGTGTCAGAGGTGTAGGGGGTAGATTTGAGAAAAGGTGGGATATATCCTCTTGATATATTAATGGGGTGATGGGAAAGTTGAAAAGGGGACAGGAGGAGGGTGGGGCTTTAGAGGTGCAGGGGAGATTTTAGAGAAATTGCACCTGACTTCAATTCTATCGATGAAATGGGTGGCAAGATCATTAGAGGCAAGAAATGGGGGAGGTTGGGGTGGGATGGGGTTTGAAGGAGGAGGTAAAAGTCTGAAACAGCTGTAGTGGATAATGGTCATGGGATTTGAAGGAGAAGTATTGTTGCGGGTGGAGGAGAGGGCGGAGTTTGAGATGGATGACTATGAGTTTGAGATGGATGAGATCAGCCTGATGTTTGGACTTCCACCGACAGACCTGGGGCCTTCCCATCACCACATTTAGCCATAGAACATAAGGAAACTTATTTGGAGCAGAGATGACAGGAAATGATCAGCTGCCGCTCGGGATTTGGGCCCAGGACCTATTCCAGGAGTAACAGGAGATTGCAGACATGGCCAATGGAGCCAGGAGCCATTTTACTACTGTTCCATCTGGGGCCAGAACATGCTTCATCATTTAACACATTTAATTACAAAGCAGAACACATTCTGTATCTTGCTTCTAACGTTCTGTTAAGAACAATTCTTGAATTTTGTCCTTAGCATAGAATTCTAGCAACGTGACTGGAACAACAGATAGCCTAGAATTGCAGCTGTCCTTGAATTAGTCATGTCAGAAATGTCTAAAAATCTGTATTCAAGTGGCGGCTACAAGCGAAAACCATCGTCATTCCACAAGTGCAGAATGCATGCAGTGCCTTCTAAAATATTGTATTTCATAAAACATTTTGAATATTTAAAAGAAGCAGAAAGCTCTCTGTTTCATAAAATCTACACTTCCATAAAATCCTAACAAGAGCGAACAGTGTTCTTTACATCAGATATTTGGTTACTTCAAGGGGAAAGATATCCAGGTATGCACTGGATCTGTGATTTTTAGGAATTTGCTGTTTGCCCCACATTCAACCCCACAGTCTTTATGTACATATCTTTAAATTGTACATTATAAATTATTTAGATTAATGTCTGTCTCCTCCTCTGGACTGTAAGCTCGTTGTGAGCCGGGGACATGTCTGCCAACTCTCTTGTATTGTACTCTTCCAAGTTCTGAGCACAGTGCTTTGCGTATTGTGCTCAATAAATATCGTTAATGATGATGGTGAGTTATGAGGATGGTATTTGTTAGGGGCTTACTATGTGCCAAGCACTAAGTGCCGATGCACTATGCCTATCCTGTCAACCCAGTTAGAACCGAGTTTTCTTTTGAATAGGCAAATATAAGAATCATGGCAGATAAACCATAATTTTGCTAGTGATTTCTAAATGGGCGCAAATAAATTATTTAGCCATTCACATTGTATCCAGCATCTTGAATTCGGTTCTTCACTGGTCATTTACTACTGCGTGAAGAATAATTATTAGTTTTTAAATGGTACATCTAGATAGAATCAGTGGAATCCAGATCTGTAGCATCTGGAAACCGTCATCTGTCTTGACCCAGAAGTTGCCAGGGAAAGAATAGGAAGAAGCCTTACATGACTTGATCCAGCGTATTCACTGAAGCTCCTGAAAATGATAACATACCACTGGGGAACAATAACAGTTCTTTATTCTGGGAAATTCTTTACCACATTTTCCTTCTTAGAACAATTTCATCTAGTCCTGATGTCATCCCTGGAGCATCTTCCCATATACGGCCTGTGCTAAAATGATAGTCTTATTTCGCCAGCAAAGTAGTATACTGGGGCTTAGCCGGGGAAGGGCTCTTAGAGGAGATGTGATTTATTAGGAGGGTTTTGAAGGTGGGGAGAGTGGTGGTCTATTGTGTGACCTTGGGCAAGTCACTTAGCTTCTCTGTGCCTCAGTTACCTCATCTGTCAAATGGGGATTAAAACTGTGAGCCCCACGTGGGACAAACCGATCACCTTGAATCCCCCAGCGCTTAGAACAGTGCTTTGCACATAGTAAGCGCTTAACAAATACCATGATTTTATTTATTTATTTATTGGATATGAAGGGGGAGGGAATTCCAGGCCAGAGGGAGAACTTGGACAAGGGGTCGGTAGTGGGATAGATTGAGGTACAATGAATAGGTTGGTGTTAGAGGAGTGAAATTGTGTTGTAGTAGATAAACCAGGTAAAAAGGATAGCGAGAGCCGACTGGGTGCCTTAAAGCATAGGGTATGGTGTTTCTGTTTGATGCAGAGGTGGATGGGCAACCACTGAAGGTTTTTGAGGAGTGGGAGGGACACGAGCTGAACTTTTTTTAGAAAAATTATTAGGGCGGCAGAGTAAAGTATGGACTGGAATGGGAAAAGACTGGTGACAAGGTGGTCAGCAGGGAGGCTGATGCAGTAGTCAAGGCAGGATATGATAAGTGTTGGATCAGCAGAGTAAAAGTTTAGATGGAGAGGAACGGGAAAACTTTATTGGTTATGATATGGCTGGATTTGGTGACTTTTAATGGTTGAACGAGAGATGTCGAGGACAATGCCAAGGTTAAGGGCTTGTGAGACAGGAAGGATGGTGGTGTTGTATATACAGTGATGGGCAAACCAGAGAGAGAAAAGGGTTTGGGGTGGGAAGGTGAGAAGCTCTGTTTTGGACATGTTAAGTTTGAGGTATCAGTGGGACATATAAGTAGGGATGTCCTAAAGGCAGGAGAAATGCAAGAGTGCAGAGAAGGGGAGAAGTCACGGATGAAGAGGTCAAATTGGAAATCATTCGTGTAGAGATGGAAGTTGAAGCCTACCAACTCTATTGAATTGTAATAATGTTGGTATTTGTTAAGCGCTTACTATGTGTAGATCACTGTTCTAAGCCCTGGGGTAGATACAGGGTAATCAGGTTGTCCCACGTGAGGCTCACAGTTAATCCCCATTTTACAGATGAGGTAGCTGAGGCACAGAGAAGTGAAGTGACTTGCCCACAGGCACCCAGGTGACAAGTGGCAGAGCCGGGATTCGAACCCATGACCTCTGACTCCCAAGCCCGGGCTCTTTCCACTGAGCCACGCTGCTTCTCTAAATAAAGTATCGAGGTCGATGCAGGTCATGCTGAGATTGTATTCTCTCAAGCACCTAGTACAGTGCTCTGCTCTCAGAAAGTGCTTAATAAATACTTTTGATTGATTGAAAAGCTCCAAGGAAACCTCTACGGCTGACTTCCCAACCTGGAACCTCAACAGGGAGAACTAACACTAGGGCAGTTGCTCCAGAGCCTTCAAGGGCAGGGGAGTCTAGGCAGCCAAGATAGCCCAAAGACTTCCAGGCTTCAGGGACTAGAGTTTGGAGCAGAGGCATTGTGAAAGTTGAGGGGGCTTTTAGTGCCCGTGCTCTAGTCCTGGAACCGTGGGTCTTGGGGACAGCTGGGGTTTAAACTGCCCACCCTGTATTGTCTTTATGTTCGCCGATGCTGGGGCACTTCGTCTCCGGGCCCACAGAGCATTTGGGCCGTCAGTGACCCAAAGCATTTGCTGTGGGAGATGTGTGTGCGTACCGTCGGTGCCAACTTGCTGAGCAAAATGGCATGAAAAATGAGTGTTCTTAAGTTTCCCCTTGAAAGGTAGACTCAAAAGAGGGAAACATATAAGTTTATGTCAAATAAATATCCAGTTTGTTTTCCTAGCATGTCTGTTATATATTAAGGAACCGATAGTTATCTGTAAAATGAGGATTAAGACTGTGAGCCCTAAGTGGGTCAAGGACTGTCTCCGACCCACTTTGCTTCTATCCACCCCAGCACTTATTAAAATGCCTGACGTAGTAAGAGCTTAACAAATACCACTATTATTGTCATTATTATCACTATCACCATTTTCTTCTCCCTGAAAGTCGATGATAATGTCTGAGAGGAGCTCGGTAAATGCTAATAAGAAATAATGACTAAATGGAAGAGGCAGGAGTACCTGGTGTTGTGTACAGACACATTTTCCACTATAAACGTCATCTGGGGCTCTTTTCTTTCTGCACATGGCAAGTCTAACGCTCAACGCCTATTTAGCAGTAGTGGTTTTTAAGCATTGTAGACTAAACATCAGGAAGACAAGCAGCCGTTCTCCTCTTTCCCTGCTAGTCTGCGGAACCTAGTGTCAGCACATATACCTGAGGATAGAGGATGTTTCTTTAATAACAGCTGTGGTGTTTGTGAAGCACTTAATATGGGCCGAGCATTGTACTCACCCCCGGGATAGGTACAAGATAGGCTAGATACAGTCCCTGTCCCTCCTTCCACTCCATTACTGATCAGAAGATTTCCACCAAATCCTAAAATTGCGACAAGGTGCTGGTGCAGTGACAGCAGGGAACAGGACAGTGTCAATTCTGGAAATTGGTTAGCCTTCTAGGCCATTGAGGAGGCATGTTCTAGGAGACATTCCCCCAATCCTGGTAGCCTCTCCCCACAAGTTCAACTTGGTTTTGGATAACAATAGTAATAGTATTCTGAGCACTCACAGGATACAATGCACTGCCCTAATCTCTGGGAAAGTACAAAACAGAAAAGTAACACATTCCCTGACTGCGTGGAACTTATACTGTAATGAGCGAGACAGAGATAAAAATATTTACAAGTGAGGTAATCAAAAAAAATAATTGAATGTGCAAATTGACTAAGAATATACAAGTGCCGAGGATGGGTATAAATAAAGCCCTAGAGTGGATTGGTGGGCTTGTTGAAAGAGGTAGAATTTTAGGAATCTGAATATGGCGAAAGCTGGGGCCTGTCATATTAAGGGCGGGAGGAAGTTCTGAACGAGCCAGAGCTGGGTGACCCAGGCTGTATTGGGAGTAAAAGTGCTAGTTCCCAAACCCTTTTCATTACCCTGATCTACCCCCTAATCTGGGGCCATCAAAATCCTTCTCTCTATTTGTTTCAAACTTCTTTGTAGTTCCCTTTTCTTAATCACATTTTATGTGCCTTTTCAAACTAATAATCGACTATTAAAGCTTCAACGACAAAAGTTGAAAATCTTCTGTCCCTCTATCGTATCTCTTGATGTCGCAAAGTCGCCTTCCATAGCCTCTCCTCAAATCACAGCTACCGTTTCCTGTTTTAGCAGGTTTCTTATTTTTGTTTTCTGTAGTCTTCCCTCTGTTTACTGAACAGATTTTAGAACTATATGGAGATGATCATTTCCTGGTCAAAATATTTTGCACTGAATTTATATCAATTTATGAACTTCTCCAAACTAAATTTATTTTGAACTATATATTGACGTGTAATACACTCTCAAGTCCTTGGAGAAGCACTCTACAAAGAAATGTTGCTTTCCCTGCCCACCACGAGCTTGCTGTCTAACAAGGAGTACTTTCTGTGGACACCCCTCTCCGCCTTCATGCCTCTCCACTTCTTTGAGTTCTGCATAAAAAGTTTCCATATGTGGTTCATATTGCAAAGTCTATTTCCCACCTCCCAACTCCTCATTTCCAGAGTAACTCTCCTCTAAATTGGATTATTGCTCCCTCCTGTATTTTAAGAAATAATTGCAAATACTGGATTTCTATGAAATGCAAGGCAGTTAGGTTACTAAATAAGGGACCAAAACTGCTAAAAACAAAAGGTTTTTTTTTTTTTTTACAAAAAGAATGCTGGACAATTTTCTGCATAAAGTCATCAGTATTTGTTTATTTTTACATGCAAAGGGATTAGGAAATATATTTTCCTGATTTGAATGTGTGGAGATAGCTGTCAACAAATAGGCCTCCAGACATTTTTGTCTCCATGCCTAAAGCCTCTCCTTTGGGGATATTTTCTATTATGAAAGTTGCCTATTGGCTTTATTCAGTAGGGCTGAGAACTAAGAGGATTTTTTTTAGAAATCTGGAGTCTGTTTTGATAAATGAGGCATTTGAATGAACACAGAAATTTAGTAATTTACCCCAGTTAGTGCCATTAGGCTTTTTTCTGAGTACAAAATTCAGAAATATTAAGTAATTTGGAGAATCACATCTACTGACTTACATTTTGCAGTCATGCATTTTTCAAAGTAAATATACATTATTATTTTACTTGAACCTGTATCTTCCTTATTTTTCTCATAACAACATCATCATTGGCATTGATTTGAATGCCTAATACCTGCGGAACACAGCATGAGGTACTTAGAATAGGAGTAAAAGACCTGGTTGGTTGACAGCTTTCCCTCTGTCTCTTCTTGTCCATATTCTCCACCTGGCACATGTCCCTTATACCTAAAGTGTGCAGCTGGGAAAGGAAGACGATCATAGCTAGAGAAGATGGGAAGAAAGATGGGCAGGCCTGAAGAAACACTATTATGATTTCTAATCATAATAATTGTAGTACAAAGCACATATTCTATGCCAAGCATTCTGCTAAAATTTGGGGTAAATACAATATAATTAGGCCAGACGAGGTTCCGAATAGTAATGGTATTTAAGTGCTTACTATGTGGGAGATAGAAGCTAATCAGGTTGGACACAGTCCCTGTCCCACATGGGGCTTACAGTCTTAATCCCATTTTACCAATGAGGTAACTGAGGCACAGAGAAGTTAAGTGATTTGCCCAAGGCCACATAGCAGACAAGTGGTGGAGAAAGGATTAGAATCCATTTCCTTCTGCCTCCCAGGCCCAGGCTCTATCCACTATCCCATACTTCTTTCCTATCCCACATGGAGCTCATAGTCTAAGTAGGAGTGACACAGGTATTAAGTCCCCATTTTAAAGATGAGGAATCTGAAGTAATATATTCAAGCTCAAGTGGTAGAGTTGGGATTAGAACCCAGGTTCTCTGACTCCCAGGCCTGGGCTCTTTCAACTAGGTCATACTGGATATACAACTAACAAATTATCTAGAATGGAAGCCCATTTCACAAAGAAAGGTCTTTTCAAGTCCTGTGATGAGCTGCTTAGCCTTTTATTCCTTTAGAATTTAGTGGTTTCAGGAGCTGCGCTTAGGAAATGATTAGCAGAAAAACGTTATATTTAATGAGCTGACCATCTCATAGAAAATAATTGGAGGTACTTCAGAAAAATGGAGAAATCGTGCTTTGGATTTCAGGGACCCTGCCATGAAAAAACAGAAATTCAGTTTATAAATTAGCCCAATAGTCTGTAGTTTTTGTGTGTGTTGTAATTATTTGGTGCAATTATAGGGAACATTCCTAAGAATTTCCGGAAAAAACTACTGACCAACTCCTGCTTTAAAGTTTCATTTAAATGATGAAACTTAGGAAATTAACTTTATAAGAAAAGTTTCATGGCTTTCCACAAAGAACAGATAATTGATTTCGAAAAGTACCAGCTCTCTGTGTTTCCCCTTCGTTTCTTCTATGCCAGGCAAATTTTAAAAGACCACAGAGATAGAAAAGTAGGAAGAACAGTAGTGATGGTAATGATATTCATTAAATGCCTACTGTGTGCAGAACACTGTACTAAGTGCTGGGAGAGAATAGCCAGATGGGAATTATAGTTCTCATCCCTTGGATGATCACAGTCCTAGGGGTTTAAATGGGGTGAAGGGATTGGAGAAAGACACGTCAAGAGTGATGAAACATTAACAAATACATCAAATAGGCTGAAAGTCTTGGCAAGGGTGGACAAGTCTGAGAGTGCACGGGAACAGACTTTATCCCTGGCCCGGAGGGAGGGAAGGCGGGTGGAATACCAGGGAATTGCACTTCAATGAAGGATTCAAGGTTATGTCCTTCAAAATTTAAATTAACAAAACCAAATTATGTCTTCCTTTATCTTTTGAGCACCGGCTGGGGTAACCTTTTCAATAAAGGCTAAATCTATTTTACTGACTTACGGATTGGTCATGATGATAATATATCCTTTAGTACCCCAGGAAACAACAACGTTTTGCAGATGCGAATGGATTAAGAATGCTATGGGCCAGCCCCTGGATACTTATTTTGCGCCTCCCATACGTGATATGGGTTATTTCCATGTTCTCCACTGTCACTACTTCCCATTTCAGACCTGCATCCCTTTAATGTTCTCAACCAGATAGCAGGAACACTGTCAGGTTTGAAGGATAGTTAACCTGGACACTTACGTACATATCTGTAATTTATTTATTTGCATTGATGTCTGTCTCCCCTACCCCCACCACCCCCCATCTAGACTGTAAGCTCACTGTGGGCAGGAAATATGTTTACTGTTATACCGTACTCTCCCAAGCGCTTAGTACAGTGTTCTGCACACTGAATGAATGAATGAATTGGAGTGATGGTCCCCAATGGCTTAAAATTAGAAGTGCGTTAAAACCAACATTTCTTGGAAACATGACAGATGCCCTGTCCACTTCTCCCTTAATAATGTTCCCAGTACCCACAGAGAATAGCACCTTCTTTTGAGGCGTTTTTCTTCTGAGTTAGTCAAACCCATGTGCGCTGATAACTTAGGGTCTGTTGAGGAGATCGGCTGGAGTTGACTGTTGAAGTGTTGTAGAAAATAAGCAAGTTGTGTCATTGACATGGAACTAAATGACCAACCTGGTGTATCACTGTGGCTCACCGAAGACTCTTTCAGTATCAGGGAAATGGTGGCACAGTGCGGAGCCCACGTGATTGATGCTGTCTGCCAGCTCCCACTATATAGTCACTGAAATATGCACTGACAGAAAACACTCAACACGTTCGCCCTTTCTGGACCTTTTAGGGAGAAAACTGTGAAAGGAGATGGGGAGTAGATCTCACCAAAAAAATATTTACTTGAAGAAATTGCTTATGATATTTCCACCACATAGGATTAACATTCCAGAAATAGAACTACAAAGTGTATGCAGCAAAGGAATACAGAATTCAGAATACAGAATTATATTGCGTCTCTAGCTACATTTATATTGCCTTAACGTAGTGTGTTTTTTGATGAAGGGCAGAAAACACTGAATTTTCTGATAGTACATATTGGATTTCTGTGGGCAATAAATACTTTCCCTGGCATTTTTGCAACTGTACGTTTCAATATGCCAAATGAACAACTGCAGTTATCATTGAAACTCCTCTATTTTACTATGAAACTGTTTTTATCAGTGTCATTATGCCACAGGAACATAAAAAGGTTGCTTGTCTTCAGGGAGGTGAGTTATATGGCTTAATTGTTTTGCTTATCTCTGAATGGTTTTGTAATTCAGCTCTTGTGACCTGTTATCACCTCTGTGTTTCCTCTTTGTTGTGGTTCTCACCTCTAGTGGATAAAGCACAGGCCTGGGAGTCAGAAGGACCTGGATTCTAATCCCTGCTCTGCCACTTGTCTTCTGTGTGACCCTGGGCAAGTCACTTAACTTTGCTGTGCCTTAATTAGCTGATCTTTAAAAGGAGATTAAGACCGTGAGCCCCATGCGGGACAGGGACATGGACTGTGGTCCAACCTGATTAGCTTGTATCTACCCCAGTGCTTAATACATGACTGGTACATAGTAAGTGCTTAACAAATACCATTAAAAAAAGCCCAAAACAAACAAAAAACAGCCTGATCCTACCACTGGTGACCCAGACACTGACATCTGAATGCTCACGACTTTGTCGGAATGGTTACTGCACCCCTACTGGAAAATGCTGCTGTAATCAAGGTTGGGAAGGTGACTTCTGCATGTGGGGAAAGAATCTTATTTATAGTCATCAAATGAAAAGAGCATTCTTACCACAGTGTGTCCCAGCACAACAGTGGCTGATGGAAAAGTATCGCTGCACATTTTTTTTTCCAAAAATTGGGAAATGATGATTCCAGATCTGACAGCTAGTGACAGCATTTTAGGAGGAAAATGTTTATAACGTGGCTTCCTGCTGTTGCACTAAAACATATTTTTTCTTTTATAAATTGCCCAATTGTGAGAAATTATGGAAAATTGTTAGTTGAAGAAATTTAAAATTAAGAAGGCCTTAGCTACTATTAACTCTTTGCATATCTGAATTTTATTAAATTAAAGCAATATTTCTATTCTTTCCTGGATAAGTCACACAAATTAGTGGACCTGGACATGGAAATAAATTATTCTGGCCCTAAAAGAAAACAGGCAGGGGCAAATTAGACTTAAGAACGATTGAAAATGTAACTCATAACAATAGAACTTTATTCTTCCAAGTGTTCTCTTTCCCATCAGATATATCACTGCTCTGAAAATGATTTGCAGATTGAGAGATTTTACATGTACATCTTTCCTGGTTTGAAGACTTTTAAAATTCTCTTCAAGGCTGAATTTTTATTAATACTTTGGGGAAGAAGCTTCCTTTTAGGAGGATAAGGGTTATCCTGCCTCTGTGGAAGCTTTATTTATGCATTTCTTAATCAAGTGACTATAAATTGTTGTGTATTTCCATTAGACCAATGTGTCCTTTTCCTTTCCCTATATGTATTCTGTGTATCAAGCTGTAAACATTTCTTTGAAGGGCACTTCAAATTTTTCAGGGGAGCCAGAGTGGAAAAAAAAATATTTTTTCTTCCTGATTTTCAAATGTGAAAGTCAGGTTTCTGTCTGTCTCTCCCTTTTATGAAATGGTATTTGTTAAGTGCTTACTATGTGCCAGGCACTGTACTAAACCTTGGGGTAGATAAAAGGTAATCAGGTTGGACACAGTCCTAATCCTCATTTTACAGATGACATAATTGAAGCCCAGAGAAGTTAAGTGACTTACCCAAGGTCACCCAGCAGATAAGTGACAGAGCCAGCAGTAGAACCCAGGTCTGTGCTCTATCCACTAAACTATGCTGCATCTCTTCTCTTCCATGAATGACTTTCCAATAGGAATACAAATTTAGCTGTTACGTTTTTTCCGTAGGCCTTTAGTTCCAGAAGAATGCAGAATCACCATTCAGCCTGCCCAGACACTGACATCTGAATGCTCACGACTTTGTCGGAATGGTTACTGCACCCCTACTGGAAAATGCTGCTGTAATCAAGGTTGGGAAGGTGACTTCTGCCGAATTGGTTAGTATTTCAGGGCACTGCTAGACTGCCATTCTTTAAAAAAAAAAAAAATGGGGGAATCAAACCTGGTTACAGATTATACAAATGACCAAAGTTGGTAATCAATCAATAACTGGTATTTATGGTATGCTTACTGTGTGCCGAGCACTGTACTACAATTAAAATGGCCCTCCCATATATTCCTAATTCAAAGTAAGACATTTCTGTGGCTGTCAGCTAAGATGCAAGAGGACTTGAAAACTCACAAGATTTCACAGCTTCCCCCTCTTGTGCTTGCACATGCTTAGTGGGTGCAGCAACACTCAAATCATAATTTAATTCCCCATTGTTAAATTTTGTATGAAAAGACAAGTCTATAATCTCCACCTCATCTCCCCCCGGCAAATACACATTGTTTTTCTATTTGTTTTGTTCCCACTTTTTTCATCTGTGTTTCCAACTCAGATCTGTAACCGCCTCAGAAAGGTGGCAGAAATGATTAGTGATGTAGTTGGGGCACTTATTTCCTTTTGCAAATCTTCAGAAATTTAGTATAATTGAACAAACGTATTTTTTGGGGAACTTTATTTCTGAAAGTACATCAAAACTGTTAACAGGTTTTACTGTCCCCTGGTGATAGCCAACGACATTGCCCGCCATATTGACTGGCACTGAGTTGAACTTAGCCCAGTGTGGATAGAATCCAACAGTCTGTATTTCATCATGTAGATTTTTTTTTTTTAACAAATCAACAATATTTTGCATTTGCTGCTACAAAGCCAACTGACCTGCACTTCAGAGAAAGTCCAAGTGATTTATTCCCAATCTGTGATTTTTCTCAGGTGATGATCCTTGTACACAGATCCTTGTCACCTATTGGCAGTTGCTAGGACAGCTCTCCGGTCCATATTCTTACATTCCTCCCCCAATCCACTGAAGGCTCCTGCCACTCAGCCTGGGAGCCCCTGAGAACACCCTGAAAGTCTAACAGGTCTAGGGGGTAGGAAGTAGCCAAACGTACCAAGGCTCTGGGGACTCTGGCGTCTGCAATGCTGGAGCGCAAATAGGCATTTCCAGAAAGAAACTGAGCAGGCAGCAGACAGAACTTGGCACTGGAGCAGTGTGACTATCCCTAGGCACAACTAAGCCGGAGAATGTGATTCTCCTTCCAGTACAAGGAACAGTTGTACCCATTTTAAGATGCTTCTTTCTCTCCTAATATAGGGGACAATAGGACATAACCTTTTGGTTTACTGAAATTACTCTAATGTCCTCACCATTTTCAATGAAAAGTCAATTTTTGCCAATCCGATTCTAAAAATGAGTAACGGGAGAGCAAGTGGGGGTCACCCTTTGAATTTTATTTATAGATGGAGATGATGCGGGCAGGGACCATGTGTACCAACTTTGTATACTCTCCCATACACTTAGTACAGTGCTCTGCACATAGTAAGCACTCAAATATGATGGAAAGATCTATAGGGAGGCTCAATTATGACGAGTACAATGTGGAAGGGTTTTTTCTTTAAGAGTTAATGAAAAGATGCATTTAAGTTAGCTTTGGAGTATATGCAGAGGGACTATCAGGCAAAAAATATTAGCACAAAATTGGGTGAAAAATGAATTTAGTTAGAATCACTGGTCTTGATTTTTGCGTCTGGGGTTTGAGAAGACACTAGGAATACGCTGTCCTAGGGAAAATGTCCTTGCATTCTCTTTCCTGTTCTTCCCAGCTACCATGAGCTTTAACGGCTTCCAGCAAACTAACCACACTGTGCTGTTTCATAAAATTCTGTGGGGGCCCAGAGTCAGGCAGTATGCAAAGAGTGAAATTACTGCTTGCATGAAGTCTCTGGCTCTGCCCCAAACACCAAACTTGCCAGGTCATTCCCCCAAACCCGCAGGATACGAACCCATTGCCTGGGCCGGAATGGAATCCCCCTGGCCAGTTGCCAGGCTCAGTTAGCCAGGGGTCAGAGGATATACCTTCTAATGGTGGGGGTGGGAACATGGGATGGGGTGGTGTGTGGGTGTGTTTGCACGCACACTCTCTAACATGCTCATAGGTATCTCCTTGAGCTGCTGAGGCTACTCCTGGTCCCAACTGGAGATTGACCAGAATTGCCTGGTGCAGTTTCAGGACTCCAGTCGGTCACGACTGAGTTGGCTCAGAGATTTGGGGTTCCTGAGGGCTCTCCATTCATTCATTCATTCAATAGTATTTATTGAGCGCTTACTATGTGCAGAGCACTGTACTAAGCGCTTGGAATGTACAGTTCGGCAATGACACACTTCAGATAACTCTCTGCCCAGCCGTGGTCTAGAGGATTCAGCTCAGCACCAAAAAAGAACCAAAGCATCCAGTCTGTAATAATTCATTCCAGAACAGGCATACGGTCCTTATTGCTTTACCAATGCCCTGGCCTGGACTGTTCCAGATTATTTTTAATCAGGGCGATCAGTACATGCACAGAACACTCTTGCAATAAGGAACGGTGATTCTCTCCCCAAATATCCTGGAATGGGAAGGTTATGGGAAGAATCTTTTTTGAAAAATATGTAAACATGTATACTCAGGTAATTTCATAATCTTTGTCTGAAAACTAAGGTTTTGCACAGGTATCACAGATAGGGGATTGGCCGAATTAGGAGTTTTCAACCTTTTTTTTAATTTAACAGAGCTGTACTCCTGTGACCCCAGGATTTCACCCAGAGTATTTTTCCACAGCATCTAAATCCTTTATCTTTCTCTCGCAATATTTGGAAATAAACGGGTGTGTCTATAATCCCTAGTGGATTTCCATAGCATTTTCCCTGGGGGATTGCTAACTTTTCCAGTTAATTCTGCTTCTTCTGTTTCTGATCCAGGACTATCTTTGTCAGGGGAAAAAAAAAATCTTCTTGGATGAGCCTGTGTAGGGTTAGCCTATTTACCACTACCACCAAAGAACGTCTTTGTGTCATGACCTAGTTTTTATGGTTCCCGTGTCTACGTTAGATGAAGAGAGTTGGATTTATTTTATATAAATACATCCATTTTTTTTTTCCAGCAAAATGTGAGCCAGTCTGTCGCCATGGAGGTGTCTGTGTCAGACCAAACAAGTGCCTATGTAAAAAAGGATACCTTGGCCCCCAGTGTGAACAAGTGGACAGAAACATCCGAAGAGTGACAAGGGCAGGTATTCTTGATCAGATCATAGACATGACATCCTATTTGCTGGATCTAACAAGTTACATTGTATAGTTTCTGGGACTATTTGAAATTTCAATTTCAACGGGCATTTATTTTTAATCCTGTCATTAGAAAAAAAAAAAGACTGTTATCCTGCTACAAACTCCTGTGATTTCGTTGACTTTTATTAATTTAAAAATAAGTTTCAGAATGTGCAGATAAACTGTGTATGCACGTTTGTACATATGTACATGCGCACATCCACAAGTGTTTTTATTTTCAAAAAAATATTTCCTTGTGAGAGTAGTTTACAAAGTATTTCCACTGTAAATTTATCGATGGACTTTATTTTGCCAGAATGGATTCTCTGACATCCCAACAATTTTGTGTCTGTAATGACGGAGCAGAGCAATTTTTAAATGGAGTTTTGAAACATTACTGTGCGAAACTGACGAATTTAATAAAAATGTTGTAACTTTTAAAAGTTTAAGGACAACATGCGATAATGTTTCATAACTCCCTGCTGCATTTCTAAATGGGCAACTTGCTGTAAACTGTAACCTTCACCTTCATCGATGTACTCTATCACAGATTGTTATTATGCACTTACCTTTTATTGGCATAGAAATCTGGTTACCCCCGCTTAATTCTCCAGATTGTTTTCAAGTGTATTATAATTAAATTATATCAGCTTATTTCAAAACCAGTCATCCTAGAAGGTCTGCTTTTTATCATATATTTTATTTAATAATGGGCACTGGGTTCATGTTACATATTTATATTATTTTATTTTATTTTTATAATATAGACATCACCTAGATGAAACAGCTTTACCATGTCCTGTAAAATACTAAAGTTACATTTTTCACCAACTTAATTGGAATGACGGGGAGTGAGAGAGCAAACACGCTCTTTAATATGCTGTGGATCTAATCTAGCAATGTATCCTTGTGTCAACATGTAATCATTAACGACGGATGAAAAAACAAGAAAACCACCAATCATGATAAAATTCCAGCATTAAATGTTTGCAGAGTGCTTTTCTCCATAGCAGGACCGACCAGACTATCTGTGATTAGAATGGTACCGATTTCACACCGAATGGACATTCACTGGACGAGAGCTCTTTTTTTAACAAGTCATGGCTGTGTATGATGTCAGTTGTTCAAAAGTACTTTAAACGACGAGTTATTGCCAAGTATGACATTAGTGTAACTGTTTCCTAAGGGTTCCGAGAGGGTCTCTCTGCAATGACTAATTAGTCGATGCATTTTCTGGAAATAGTCTTTTGAAATTTAAGGGAAAAAAAAGAAAGAGCCCTAAATTAGCGGCAGACATCTATAGGCTGGTTGGTCTTTTCTCAACAGTATTAGTTAGTGGTCAGTTCTCCATGATGTGATTTTTTTTTTCCCCCCCACAATAGATTTTTAGTGTTCCTTGCACCCCGGAAAGATGCTGCATTTCTCGGAGACCGGCATTCCACCACGCTGTTCCATGAGCCTCTGTTCCTGAGATTATTCGGTCCTCCTGAATCTAAAGCGTACAGTAGTGTAGGTGGAGAGCGCAGACTGATTTCTCCACTGCGGTCCATTTTGCCCTTTTAGGGGAAAAGAGTTTCAGAGAAAACCAACCCATATTATAGTTTGGGGCTCTCTATTGATACTAATGCACGTTGGGTACTTGTGGCTGAACGACAGCGTAAAAAAGAGTAGTTGGGTGAATGGTAACCCCGGACTTGCCTTCCATATATGATTGCTTGGGTTTCGAGTGACCTCATGCCAAATGGAAATTTGGTTGAGAAATCTTGGTTCAGTGCTTAGTGAACAATAGCCTGCATTAAAAAGTGCATGCATAATTTTGCACAATTTAGATTCAATTGACGGTCTATTCAAAGAAGTCTCGGGATTAAATGAGCATGAAGACCAAATTGCCCTTTTACCCCAGAAAAGGGGTGGTCCCCTCTAGTCACACCCGTATTCCATTGGCTAACGGTGTGACAAATCTCGCAGGGAACCCCACAGCAGTCTGCATCTGGAGGTTAATAGCAGCCTTTTGTCTCCTTGGCTTTCTCCTCATAGCCCTTCCACTGAATTCCATCCCAGAAAGTTTTACAATTAAAAAAATGTCTTGACAACCATTTCTGTAAATTGACCTTACCATCTAATCTCCCCTTATTCAAGATGGGTGACATTAACCAAATGTGAGCTTCTCGTGAATGAGGCAGCTGTCTAAATCTGTCAGATAGTGCAGTTTTATTACACATTATTCCGTTCACAGTTTCGGCTAAATCAGTGGGGGCATGCAGTGTTTTTAAGCAAAATGAGAGAACTCCAAGCATTCTGAATTCTCCAGCGGATTTTTCAGCAACAACCAAAAGAGGTGAATACCAGTTTTGATAGTTGCCATTTCAGAACTTAACTCAATAGAAACATAATACTTTTCTTTTTCTTTCCCCCACTGAAAGTTTCAAGTGACCTAGAAAGCCGGGCCTCCACCGCCTGCTTACATGTGAGCCCCAGGTGTAATTACTATTTCAGAAGAAAAGACTAAATTATTCTAATGGGACGAGCACAAGAACCACAGATGTTAGCCCAAAACAAAGTCAAGTAATTGGAGCCACTTCTTTCTGTGCTTGGGGGAAAAAATATATATCAATACCTAATTTAAACATTTAAACTCACTAATTCATCACATCTATCTGACCCATTCTTTCGTACACATGTTAAACTGGTTTCCAGGAAATGACCGAAAATGGTCTATGGTTGGAAGCCGGGTAGGAATAGGTCAAGACGTATGAGTTCTGACAAATGATTTCATCACACGGAATTAGACCTCTCTCTTTTTAGCTCCCAAAGTGCATGATCTAAAATGGAACAGAGTTACCCTCAGTACAAACATTGAACAGCTGTGAGCATAGTAAAAGCAGGGGAAATGCTGAGTGATTACTGAAAAGAATGGGGATTTTCCTAAAGACCCCCTTCTACCAAAACAGGAATCTGAACATTTCAAAGACTTCTTGCATTCTGGGTTAGGAGTTACAGCCTGGAGCTACACAGAAATTCAAATTGTTTGGATAATCCAAGCCAAAAAAAATATATACAATTAGGCCCGAGTGATCTAGATATTGCAGGGAAATGCATCTGCTGAACACATCTGCATAATGAAAGCCAAAGTGTATTTTGGAAGTTGATTGATCTGGATAATTCGCAGGTAGAGACTCAGCTACACATACATGCAAAAAGTCTTAGCCTGTGAGGTACATGCTCCTGTTCTTGTAGAACGAGAAGGAAACAGGGTATACAAATAATTCAAATAAAAATGGGACACTGAGAGGCTCAAGAGATAGTGCCAGATACTATATTTTCCTCCGCTCCTTTTTTCGTACGGCTCTTTTGAAATATATTCTTGGCCTTCAACGTGACGTAGCCCTCAGATATTCTTTCAGGTTTTTGACCTGCCTCAACAAGAGGAGAAAATAAAACCCACATATGCATCGCATGCCCGTAACTGGGCCCTTGATTTAAATGGTCTGGCAATCAATTCTATTTTTAAATTTCACTCTTTCCTCTTCTTCCTGAAAACCAAAGTGCATGCTCTTAATCAGATTTTTGTCCTAATTATCACAATTATTCTTTACTCCCTTATTACTGATACAGAGGCAGCATCATTATTTAGGCACCCCTGAGGTTACATTCTGTTCTGTCTTGTAAAATGAAAATTAATTGGCTTATTACTTCCAGCTTTAACAAAGTTTGCTGACTTAAAGTAAATTCTCTATTTTTTGCCTGTATCAAAACAGGGAAGATTCAAAAAACCACACAAAACCACATGCTAAGGAAAACTACAGCCCAATAGCCATGATTCACTGGACAACAGTTGCTATTCGTGATCGCTGACACGGTATTCATAAAATCTCAGTCTCTGTCTCAGTCTCTCCCCCCTCGTCCCCACCTTCCACTTCTAAAATCTTTGGCTGAAGAGAGACATCTTCACAAAATCCCTAGTAAAGGTAGGCTGTTTGTTGGTTCTATTCTTATTAATCCATATCACAGAAAAATATCACACTAGTTAGAAATCACATTCAATCTACCCAAGTCAGATTCGGTGTGATGTGACCTAGCTGCAAAAAGTCTCAGGGTGAACCTATGTCATAGGACGAAGGCGACGTGAGCACGCTCAGTCGGTGGCACGGCCCCGGCTACGTCCTGTAGCTTGGGGACAGCAGCCTCAAAACCCTGGAATTCAGCTATGGCAGGGAGTTTGGCTACAGAGGGGAGAGTTAGCAGCTGTCTCTTACATAAGCAACTGGAGTTAATCATGAAGAAAGCTTACCAAGATCCAAGGTCACTCCCAGAGGGAAAATGAGGGGACAAAACTTCTGTCTTTTCAAAGTATCATATCTCCTCGCCTGATTTTAGGCATGAACTTGGAGAGCTCTCCTATTCATGCACCTCTCTTTCTCACTCTCTCATTCTCACACACACACACTCCACCACTTGCAACTCCACAGACCTGAGAACATCGTATGCATCCAATTCCAAATAGTTTCCTATATTGCTGTGCTTCCTGGGTTAATTTAGACTTTGAGTTCTACATACAAATGAATAAATTTAGGTATGAAGCTGCTCGCGACAGGGAATCACTCAACAGGAAGAAACCTAGACCTGAAAATTAGCATCGGAGCCTATCTAACTTCCCTGCCCCAGTTATGTTAACCATTATTATCTTAAAGGAACTTAGCAGTGAGTTAGGCAGCTTTGGGGGCGGCATTTCAATACTGGCTGAGTTTTTTTAGTTCTTTGTTTTAATCGAGGCTGGTCAAAAACAAGTCTGCTGAGGGTGGATTTGGACAGGTATCAGTCAAGGGGTTTTGTTAAATTCCTCCCTAAAACGAATACGGGCCGGTATGCAACTGTTAGTTCTCCTTACATACATTTTTTTCAGTCTGGCATCGCTATGAGGAAAGGGACCAAAGAAAACTAATAAATGAGACAATAAACATTGGCCTCAATTGCAGTTAGAATACAAATGGCTGCTGCCTGTAATCTTTACCAGGGCAGCATGTCTGCTGACTCAAGCACAAAAGATATCGAATCAAGCCTAGTATGAGTCACTGAAGTATTTCTGACTGTACATAACCAAGTTAGCAATTTGAGCTTTTTAAGGTTTGTCACATATGGGATAAAAGATGGATGTAGCTCTGAATCCATGATGTGTGCGTACATAATGAGACAGAATACGCATCAACAGAGTATAGTAGCTCCACAGTGAGAGAGAGCTCACCCTGGCTTGGCTCATTTATTGGTTTTCGTCCCAAAATGTGGTTTCGAGAATGGGTCTGCTGGTAAATATGAGCCCGGGGTCGAGATCCAAATATTGGAACCAGTAAATCTGTGTTTCAGGATAGGAGAGAACATGGGCTTACGTATTGAATTCTTTCCCAAGCGGAGGTTCTGATGCCTCCACAAGTAAATAATTTCCTCCCATATTAATAATAATTATAGCATTTATCAAGTCTTACTTTGGGTAAATCATTGGAGTAGGTGGAAAGTTACGAGATCTGACACTGGCCCTGTCCCACATGGGGCTCACAATAAACCGTATCCCCATTTAAAGACAAGTAAACAGGCTCAGAGAGAGATTGAGACACTTCAGATGTCACATAGCGAACCAGAGGTAGAAATAAGACTTGAACCTGGATCTCATGACTCCCAGCCCATGCTATTTTCATTGCCACCCCTAAAAGCAAGTTAGGCCTAAATATATTATTTTCTGACTTTTAAGGCAGTTATCCTTGTTTTTTACTTTCATCTACTTTCAAATCATAGTCAAGAATTTCCAGTGATTATCTGAGATCACCTGCATTTTGAAAAGACCAGGCTATAGGCAACAAATCTGGCCAGTCAGCCGGCTAGCACGCAACCAACACCCACGTTCGTTTTAACAACAAAAAAAACAACTACGATACTTGCTCAGATTAAAAGCGATAAACATGTCGATTATCCATTTGAAATGAAAATTTTACATCTGTCTCCCGACTTTCTCTTTCTCTCCCTCTCTCGTGAATTTGTTCCAAGTAGCTGGCTTGATTATCTTAGCTATAATTTTTTTTAGACTGTTTTCTAAATCATTGTATTTCCTAGGAGGTAATGAGCATGTGATATCTGCAGGCCTTCAGGAAGTAGTAGCTTTAGGCTGTCTTTTCAGAAACTGCCCCTACCTGCGACCTTGCGATTTTGAGATAGGAAGTGGTTGGAAGAAGCAACTGAGGCAGGAACTGAATGGGGGAGGCCTGGAGCAACAGACCTTGTGTGAAGCTATTTCCAGGTCATTTCGTTGAGTCAGTTTTACCTTTACCGTAGTGATTCCATTTCAATTCGCCTCATTTGGGTAACCAGATAAAGATAACACATTGGTCACTGGATGGAACAACACAAGCGATCTCCCGGCTGTCGCGTCGTGCTGGTTGTGATGAAAAAACAGGCAAAAAGACATTTGAAATGAGAGACGATTCAGTGCTAAACTGTCCCCATTTTAACTTTGATCCAGCATAGATTAATACCAGTTCATATTCCATAGAGTACATACGTGTGTATCGTACACACACACACCCACACCATACTACGTGAACTTATTTACTTGTAGAGACACTATATATGTATACACACTATCTATGTAATATATAATATATGTATAATGCATATAAATTCTAACAAGTGTATTTGTGTATTATCTGAAAAATGAAGCAGTTGTATCTTGATGAAGTGGTAAATGCATAAAATCGGATTTATTGTTACTCTGTGGATTTAATGATTTCTAGACAAAAGGTTGTTTAAGTGTATAATTTCTTTTCTTAATTTAATATATTTATGGAAATGCATGCCTGAAGTTCCGGTTAGATCGGTGTTGTTCTGTGTCCTTTAAACTGATAAAATGTATTAAACTTTATCTTATGATCTAATGTACATGTGCTACTTTTAAAATTATTTTTATTTCAATATTTTTTTAAATTTTTATGGCTAAATAATTTAAAGTACATTTAAAGTGTTAAAAGTACGACTGACTTGAAAAACCTTGATTTTGAAAGCAGTCTGCATCCATTTCCTTCTCACGACAGACCTTGCCTTTTGTAATTTTTTATATTCAAACAAGAAAGTCAAAATATTCTTGGAAATGTATGCCAGTTTCATTTGTATGAAGTCTAATCTGCTCTCTCAAATGTGATTTTAAAAGCTGCTAATAACCTATGTTTGGGAAGTAAAAATATATTTATCTATGCCCTCTTCTTCCTAGATAAATAAGAGTAAAATGCATTTCGATCAGGTCTACGAATCTTTGTTTGAGAAGGACCAGCTATTCCGCTGTGGGGTGGGGTGGGCTGCTGGTGGGGGGGGACGGTGTCAGCGTCCCCAAGGGGCAGCGCCGCCACGAGGCTCTCAGTTCCGTGTCTGCGGGATGATCTGAGCGGAGCTACGGGGCAACGTGAAACGTGAATTGCCTCTGTCCTTCTAACTTCTGCCGGCCCGGCCCCTAACACCGGCATCTGTCTTTTCCGAAGAACCGTGGTGGCGAAAGTCACTGTCCTCCTGGCTTTCGCTTTCCAGTTTGGAACCTCAATTCCCAACACGTTCCCTCACTCCTTGTTGTAACAGCTCCAAGTTCGCTGTTGCCATTTCCAGGGGAAATGGTAACCCCAGTGACAGACCATACACCCACACCACACACGCACACGCAATCTGCCCACCCACGATCTGCAATACAGATAAATCTTGGGGACTCACACGGGTTTTCTGTGCGGTTCTGATTTCCTGGCTTCATTCACGAAGAAAAACTTGAGAAAAAGCGGGGAGGTTCAGGGCGGGCAGAGGAACGAGAAAGGACAAATGTTGCCCCTCTATTTTCGTAATCTGATTTACGTTCAGGTTCACATACGGCATTTTATATGATGAGAACCAAACAAACTATAAAACCCTGTGCAGCTCCTGACTATAAATATTGTTCTTAGGGTGGCTCTGCCAACATCAGAAACCACTTGCGTTCACTCTCGTAATTTAGTAAGATGTTGCCAGATCCCTCTGACATGTTTATAGCCTTATAATTAAACTGGTACTTTTAATTACTCTTACCTAGAGCATATGAATTTTACATAAGGAATTATGGGCATTCTACTCTCTGATCAAAGACGTTAATTGAGCCAGGGCTGCTTAGGCTGTCAAACTTCAAGGATGCCTCTCCTGGAGCCCAACTACAGTCCCTGACACCTGAGATGGACTTCCAGCTTTAAAGCCAAGACTCCGGGTGAGATGTGATTAGGTTCTTTTTAAGGACTGGGCAAAGGACCCTGTTTATATCACTCTGCCTACCCCTCTTCTCTCTCGGCTCCTTATTTTTCCCACTTTTCCTCATCCCTATACTTTCTGGCCTAGGCATCGGCCCGTGGTAGCGATAGGGACAATGGCCTCCCTGAGGATCAAGCTGGGAGGTTCATCCCAGCCACCGTTTCCCACCCCCAGCCCTCTGGGCTGGGCTCCCGTGCCCACCTGAAGTCTCCGATAAGACCTGAGAGCTTTCAAGCAGAGCTGAAAGAGGTACGAGTTTCTGAGCGGGCCGAAAAAATGCCCAAATTCTCTAAAATTCTGCCACTCCCAAGCTCATCGACTCGGTGCCCTCTGAAAACTCGGCCCTCTTGTCTATCCCTGAAAAAGCTGGAAACCTCCCCCAACCCGCTCCCGGGCCTTCTTGACCCTTAACTCTTTCTTCCTCACCTGGTAAAGCTGCAGCAGGAGTCCAAATTAAACTCCATCTTACAGCGTATGAATTTGAACATCTGGTTTTAGCTCCGATTAGCGGTGCCAGGAGGGCAGTGGGAGGCAAGCAGGACACAACTGGTGGGAGAGGGTCCCCCTGGTCCGGGTCCAAGCAGCGTGGCTCAGTGGAAAGAGCTCGGGCTTGGGAGTCAGAGGTCATGGGTTCGAATGCCGACTGCCACTTGTCAGCTGTGTGACTGTGGGCAAGTCACTTAACTTCTCTGTGCCTCAGTTACCTCATCTGTAAAATGGGGATTAACTGTGAGCCTCATGTGGGACGATCTGATTACCCTGTATCTACTCCAGCGCATAGAACAGTGCTCTGCACATGGTAAGCGCTTAACAAATACCAACATTATTATTATAGCAATGCAGGGCCCCTTCCTTCTGTTACTTCAACTTAGAGACGGGAGAGCCTCTTATGCCTGCTTAGACCTCTTCCCCGCAGGTGGGGGCATCTTCTGTCAACGGAAGCAGGCCCCACCGCCATGAGCTCTGGCTGATGGATCGATCAAGGCATATTTACTGTGTGCAGAGCTCCGTACTAAACACTTGTGAGAGGACAATATAACAGAGGTGTAGACACGTTCCCTCCCTACAAGGAGCTTAGGATCTCGAGGCTGAGGCCCCCAGGGGTGGGACCATCTGGGCCCCATGGCAGCTTGGCCAAGCTCGGGCACACTCGGCCCTCAATTTTTTAAATATTCAAGTTAAAATCGGCAGGCTGCAATTTGGGGCACAGTGTTCCCATGAAAGGCCAGATTAGTCAGTTTCAAATTTATATCAAATCTCTCAATGCGACTGATGTAGTATATAATAGCAGGAAACTTACGAACTAGGTCTCAGTCTAGAACTCAAATGAAGGAAGACTACAAATAAAGGTTATTGTGATAAAACAGAGAAATTAAAATATGCATCCTATTTCTGATTTCAAAACACTTCAGTGTCTTTCTAACAAAATAGTGGGCCAACCTCACAGTAAGGTTTCTTGCTGCTTTACAATTCAAACATAGTCACACGTAAACTATGGGTGGTATTGATATATTTACATATCTCTCTATATAAACAGAAAAACCATGTTATTTGTAGAGCTGAATCAATATAACCCAGTTGATACAGGTTTCTCCACTTAGAGCGGTTATGTTTTAAAAATCAAATTATTGTGAAATATTTAGGCGTTGAAGAGACATGAATGGAGTGTCCTGTAGATGGGGGGAAACGGCAGAATGTGGGTAGCATTTTTCGGAGCCGCCGGGCATGCTTGGATGGTGTTCCCCACGAAGAGCAATGCCCTTGCCAGTCCTAATCTGGTAAAGGGACATTGCCTTGGTCCTGCCAAAATGGAGGGAATTTTGAAAAGCCCAAGGGAAGGTTTCTTGGTTTCACTTTTTTTTCCTTTTCCCTTGGCTTGCATTGCCTATTTTATCCATGGGATAGTTCTCTTTCATGGCTAACCTAAGAATTAGTCATTGGCATGTATTGAATGCTTACTCTATATAGAGGATTGCACTTTGGAAAATAGAATAGAGTTAGTAGACATAATTCCTGCCTTCAAGGACCTTGCAAACTAATGGGGGAAAATCCAGAAGGGGAAGAAGTGGCCAAAACCATTAGGAGAAGTCATGTTTCGCTAGACATCAATAGGAATATTGAGACAATCCATGATATATTCATTCATAAATCAATCTGAAAATTTTGGAAGCTACCCCGAAGACATCAATGAAGAGATGGCACTTACCTTCCAGATGAAAACAAGGACAGATATTTCCGACCCCAAACTCCGGGTCCTTGGCCTTCAAGCGCACTTCTCAAAGGGTTCTGACTAAAGAAAACAGAAAACAAGAGGTCATTTCCATTTCAGAACTCACAGTGCATTGAACGGGAAATTAAAATACACAATAAAGTCAATATAGGTCCCCCGTTTCTAGGCCTCAATGAAATTGGCCCAAGCCAAAGTAAAAATAGGCTGTAAAAAATGTTGTAACAATTCAAAATCGACCTAGCCTTGCCTCTGTGTATATTGTACTGGGTTCGTGGTACTTCGGGACGCATCGATTTTCATTGCCTTGAGACGCAACATAGTTATAACCCTAGGAGCCAAAGCTTGGGAAGGTCTGGAGAAAAACATCTTGGTGATAGGAGAAATTTTGAATCTCTCTGCATAGCTGAATTTTATTACTCAGTAATTTGTACCCACTCCAAATTGGCCTTCCTTGCCATAAAATGGATGGTCTAGGAGAGGCAGTAATCAGAATTAAGGAATTTCTTTATTTAAATTGACCCATCCCCAGAAAACAAATAAATTGTTTTAGACTGAGTTAGAATTCTCAGTATTCTGAAATGCCAAGATTCTGTTTCCCTCCTTCAATATGACTGCCAAGTTAATGGTAATATTTACTCCCATTTTGTTTCCAAACATTTGTTTGGGGCAGTGGGGGGGATGAGTCTCACATTCTACCGGGCAGGCACGCTTGTCATAGAGTTTGTTTATTATCACTTGGACTCACAATGTTACCAACTTTGGTAAAAAGAAAGTCCCAGGGGTCCTGCAACGAGCGCCCTGGCTGCCTATCAGGCTACTACACAAGAAAAGCTAAGCGACCTTCCAGATCGCAACCGTGTTGCTCTGACAAGGCAAACGCTCCACCTCCTTTTTGGAATGCGCTGTTTTGCCACACTGGCGATCCCTCTTAGATGAGTTCGGTTCTGTGGGATGTCTCATTCGGGAATCCTCCACCACGGCTGTACTATATTTCATTCTGTCCGGCTTGACCCAGTGCTTTCAATCCGTCGATCAGTGGTATTTAATCTGAGCTTACTTTACTACGTTCTTGGGAAAGCACCATACGACACGGTTGAAGGACGTGATCCCTGCCCACAAGGAGCTCAGTGCCCACAGCCTACATGTCTTCTATAACACGTCTCCCTAAATCCTTTTCTTTCTCTCGAGTTCCATTTGAACGCAGGGAACCGACAGACACGCGGGATCCCTCGAGGTGTAGGACACTCGAGGTGCTATCATCGAGAGGGAGTCACCACACGGGGGATACTGGCAATGCCGCATTCCTCCCACTGCCCAACTCCCGTTCCCGGACCGAATCAATACAGCGGGAAATCCCAAGGCCGGGGCCGTGCCATCCCAGTCTCGGAGAGCACAGGCTGACTGTGTCCCTGAAGCAAATCTCCCTTTAGGCTGGGACCTGTTTGGAGCCACAACATGCCACGTTCGCTCCGATTTTGGAACACATGAATTGGGACAACGAGGACAGCAAATCCTTCCCACATTGTTTTGTTTAGGCAGTTTCTTGCTGGGAGCGGTAGGATGGGCCAGGGCTGACAGGCGGGGCCCATTCCTCCAAGTCCTGCAGACCCCGAGGTTGGACTCTGGGAGCCTGCGGGGGCGAGGAGGAGGGTGGGGACTGGCAGAACCCTCGCAGGAGGAAGAAGATTGGGGGCAGTGATGCAGAGGACGGGGTCTTGACAGAGAATCAATCTGCAGATAAAATGGGTGGTTGGAGGTTTGGCCTCTGTGGCCGGCTCATAATCTCAAAAGTTCTCCTCAATTCAATAACTAAAAGGGACTTCAACAGAGGCCGATTTGACTTTTGGGCAGAAGGGGCGGCTTCTCCGAACCAGCTGTCGGGGGCCCATCGCGGCAGCCCCCTTCCCCACTGACCTCCGCTGCGGCCCCTGCTAGGTTATCGGGAGCCTAGGGAGTGAGGGCCGAGGATGAAAATGTGGGCCGGAAATGGGAGGCCCCGAGCTTTACATTCTGGGCTCCCTCTGCCCAGCAGAGTCCTGTTGTGTCTGCTCTGGTGCCCCAAAGAGAGGGAGGAAGAATCCAACCGGTTGGGTGACGTTTCCAGAGCTGGCCAGCTCTGTTGGCCTCGCTGCAACGTACAACCACTGCGGAACGGAGGGAAGGTTTTACTCCCTCCAAAGCGCTGGCCTTTTTAGATAGGTTTAGGGATTAATTAGCCAGGGTGCTCCAGGCCAGAAGCTTGTGGCCTCCCTACCATCTCTGCTCTTTCAACTGCTCCTCCTTTGCCATGTGATTGCTCCTGGTGGGGATATTACACATACACACACAACATCTCAGCAAACTATCCTTTTTCCTTGAGGTTTTTAAGGACGTGAACGTACGCTGGAAAACCTAAAATAGGAAGTGGGGTGGATCATTCAGTCAATCAATGGTATTTATTGAGCACTTACTAGTGCAGAGCACTGTACTAAGTCCTTGGGAGAGTACAGTGTGTTTGGGAGCGTACACTCAGGACATCTGGCCACCTGCAATCAAGGTTCCTATGCACCCTGTGGGGAATCGACAATGGCTGTTGCACCCCATCTGGCCAGCAAAATCATCATCCATAGCATATTACGGAGGACTTACTATGTCCGGAGCACTGTACTGAGCAAGAGAATATTTATCCTGGTGTCTATATTGGGCGGGGGGCGAGGGGGAGTGATTCCAATGGAGAAAACTATTAAATAACGGAACCATCAGTCATCGTTGCCTTCCATTTTCCATCCATTTAGAGAAGCGGTGTGGCACAGGCCTGGGAGTAGAAGGACCTGGGTTCCAGTCCCGGCTCGGCCACATGTCTGCCGCGTGACCTTGGGCAAGTCGCTTCACCTCTCTGTCCCTCAATTCCCTTATCTGTAAAACGGAGATTAAGACTGTGAGCCCCATGTGGGCCAAGGACTGTGTCCAACGCGATTAGCTTGTATCTACTCCAGCGCTTAGAACAGTGCCTGGCACACAGTAAGCGCTTAACAAAGACCACAGTTGTTCAACCCGATTATCCTCTATTTACCCCAGCACTCAGGACAGGGCCCGGCACATAGTAAGCGCTTCAAAAAGGTCACAATTATTATTATTATCCACTGAACTATGGCTTGCCTGGACGGCCATCACACTCCTGGCCAGAATGGCTTCGGCTCCTCGTTCCTACTCAGTCCAATTTGACAACGCCCCCCCCGCCGCCTTTGACTGTTTTGGGTGTTCCCTCTCCGAAGCAGCAGCAAGATGCACATTCTAGTATTGCTCACGGTTAAGCAGCTCGGCCACCTGCAGAAGGGCATCTGATGGAGTTCGGTCCAGTTAGGGAAGCAGCTTGGCTCAGCGGAACGAGCCCGGGCTTGGGAGTCAGAGGTCGTGGGTTCTAATCCCGGCTCGGCCGCTTGTCGGCTGTGTGACTTTGGGCGAGTCACTCAACTTCTCTGTGCCTCAGTTCCCTCATCTGTAAAAAGGGATTAAGACTGTGAGCCCCACGTGGGACAACCTGATCACCTTCTGTCCCCGCTAGCGCTTAGAACAGTGCTTGACACGTAGTAAGCGCTAACAAATGCCGTCATTATTATTATTATAGCTTCAGTTACCTTTCCCTGGGACATCCTTCTCGGACACCAGGCGGAAAGGGCTAGACCAAAAATCACTCCAGGTGGGAGCCAGAAGATGAGACATCTCGAGTTTAGATTTGAAACTCTGGACTTCGGCGCCCCGAGCTGCCATCGCCGCAGTCCGGGATATACGGCTCACGTCTTCCCTGTTTACAGATGAGTCAGGGGGAGGTTACTATTGCAAAGAATCTTTGTGTGAGAGGCTCTGTGTGAGGGCACCACACTGCTATTAATTAAGGAGACAGACGGGCTTCATTTCGTTGCAGGCATCCCCGAGGACCGGCCCTCGCGCTCTCCATCTGAAGTGTAAAGGGGCCAATTAGAAAGCCATGTCTGGAACCATTCAAAATGAGTGCCATTCACTCCGCATCACTTCCCCAGCAGTTCAACCAGACTCTCAAGATGAAGGAGGCGCAGAGCACCAGAAGATCAAAAACCAAGGGAGGCTAGAATTCTTGGCTAACATTCTCTCACCAGGAACAGAAGAATTCTCAGAGGAAAAAACAAACCCCAGCCAGAACCAAGACTGCTTGGTCGCGGGTGAAACGTGGTCACCGCTTTGTAAGAATCCGCAGGGCAAGAGGGCTCCCTCGCCTCCCTTCCCTCCTTGGTGCCTCAGCCCTCAGCAGACAGTGTGAGTGATGCTGTCGGTTGCCTGGGGGACTCAGACGAGGCCACTTGAGTAGCAAAGGCTGGGCCGACCTTCCTGTGCAGAGAGAGCCTAAAGTGGTCTCCGGGGAGGGGGTCTGGCTGCAGGATTGGGATTGGCTCCGGTGAGGGTGCGAAGTGATGGACTAGAAAAAAGGTTAGTTCGCATTCAGGACATCTGGGGGGGCTCCAGAGGGGATGTCTGAGAAGAACACTCAGGTCTTGACTTAAAAGAGACAGAACAAAAAATATCTTACCTGCTTCTCTTTGTTGTACTTCCAAAAGCCTTCTGCAAGCATTTTAAGAACTTCAGCCGGGGTGAGAGCGTGCAGCCGACTCATTCTTACCATAACTGTTTCATTTTCATTTAATTTTTCTTCAGTGTTCCCAAGTGGCGGGCAGTGTGATTTGATGTGGGACACCTGGATTCCTTCTCTGAGGGCTCCAACTAAGCCCCGAGAAGTATTTACATTTCTTCTATCAACTTGAAGCTAAATGGAGCAAAAACATGCCTGCAGGTTAAACTCGGTCTCCAGGGGATTGGGTGCCATCAAGAAGGGGATCTTTCCATAATTGCAAAGAAGTCTCTCTGCTGTAAAGTTTACTAATCATTAACCCACTCCAATTAGGTCTAATTTATTGAATTAATTACACCATTTATTGGCATCGATTCCCCTTCGTTTAAAGGCTAATTGGAAACCTATCAGCGATGGCTCTCCCTTCCACTTGGCCTCATAATGAAGCTGAGGAAGAAGTGTGGCCTAGTAGAAAGAGCACGGGTCTGGGGGTCAGAGGACTGGGGTTCTAATATCCGCTCTGCCACTTGTCTGCTCCGTAATCTTGGGCAATTCACTTAACTTCTGCAAAATTCATCTGTAAAATGGGATTAAATTCCTATTCCCTCCTTTTTGGACGGACTGTATCCAACACGGTTATCTCGTAGCCACCCCCAGCATTTAGAACAGTCCTTGGCGCGTAGTCCTAGGCACATAGTAAGCCTTTAACAAGTATAATGATTATTATTATTCTCTGTGCCTCACTTTCCTCACCTAAGCCTCCAATTTAGACTATAGTCCCTCGTGGGACAGGGACTGTGTCCAATTTGTATCTCGTAGCTACCCCAGGGCTTAGTACTGTGTCTGGCACATAGTAACAGCTCCCCAATACCCTTAAAAAAATGCTATATGGTCAAGATGTTAATAATGATAATAATAATAATATGATTATTATTATTGTGGTATTTGTTAAGCACTGGTTAATACAGTGCCAGGCACATAGTAAGTGCTTAACAAATACCATAATTATTAATATTACAAGTTAATCAGATTAGACACATCCCTATCCCACACGGGGCTGACAGTTTAAACAAGAAGGGAGAACAGATATCGAATCCCCATTTTTCAGATCGGGGAACTGAGGCACACAAAAGGTAAGTGACCCGCCCAAAGGTCACACGGTGGTAAGTGGCACAGTTGGTACTGGAACCCTCTAACTCCCAGGCCTGTGCTCTTTCCACTAGGCTACACACGCACATCCACCACCCAAATACTGGATCTGAAAGCCGCACACCCCGGCCTTGGTGTAAGCCTTCGGTGTTAATTAATCAGCACAGCATCACTTCACTCAATCCAGGCCAATTCCAGAATCCAGAGGGTTTCCCCCGATAATAGGTTTGGGGATTTATGACCCTGAGTTCACACAGTTCTTCTTTAAGGCATCGCGTTCTCCTCTTGTGCCTCATGTTCCTCTAAAGGAGTGAGGCCCTGAATTAAATTAGGAATAAGCAAAATTAGTGAATTTCTGCTCCTTTTGATATCCTGAGAGAAGGTCTATTTACAGAAGTCATACAGAAAACTTTGGGGGAATTGATTCTCTGCCATGCAATGACATGTTAAACTTCAGATTTCACAGAAAGCCAAATTTTCATCTCCCGTCTCCGTTTCGCAAGTTCCACTACACATAGATTAGTGGTTCCAGAAGAAGGAGGAACCAAGTCAGTCCGGCGGCCAAAATAGTCACAGCCCCGCCCACCCACAGGCCGCCCTCGCAGGCTCTCTTCCATGCCCTCTCCCCTGCCCGGGGACTCCCAGCTTCCCTGCTGCCCGCGCCTCCTGACCAGAGATGACCACCCAAGGAGAGCCCGAGAGCTGCCAGATATCCTCGTTCCTCTTCTCAGTTTTTCTACCTCTCACTTGGCCTCCCATTGCCCACACTCTCTATTCCTCCTCTTACAGTGTTCGGCTTTCTGCACCGGGATAGGGATACCAGTAAGCAAACGGAAGAGGACCCATCTGTGTATATCAGACCTACCGACCTCAAAGTAACTTTATCTACTCATGGGTCTTCTCCAAAATTTCTAGCGACCGCTTAGTGGGGACCATCAGTTTCCTTAAAGTCAAACTAGAGCTAAATTCAAGGTCCCAAAAGAGGCAGCCTGTGTGTCTCCTTAGTTTGAAAATCAAGAGAGAATGTCACGTTTTCATGTACCCCAATGTGCTTTCTGCACTCTCGCCCGAAAACATCCGGCAGAAGGACAAAAATCTGTACAGGAGACTATTAGCGTCTCATTTATAATCACAACTTAGTCGGTGCAAGACTGCAGCATTTTGCTACTCGGATGTGTAGCCGTAATCGAAATTTGAATAAAGATAACTAAGTCCTTTTCAAGTGTGCTTCAGAGACCCGATGGCCCCTTTCATCTAAGGACCTTAAAGCACTCGATCCACATTACCTCACCGATCCTTGAAACCACTTGTGTGAAACAGAAGAGAAAAACGAGTGTCTCTTTCCCAGATGGAACGAGGCTGAGACCCAAACGATTTGCCCAGGGTCACTCAGAGGCTGGGCTTACACCTCCGGAAGTGGATTTTTTTCTGGTAAGGAGGGGAGGTCGGGGGAGAGCGGCAGGAATGAAGTGAGCTAGCGACATTGTCCAAATTCACCAGTTAATTAACTGGTGAGCAATTGCTCGGCCCACTATGCTTTGTCTGAGTTGGTCTGGACAGAGAGCCAGAAAGCCAGAGAGCCAGAAAGCAAAAGCAGGATTTCTGCTCTCTCTCCTAATACCAACTTTTGCTTATTTCCTCTGCTTTTGTCATTCATTTTATACTTATGCAACAATTACAGGATCCCCCCAGAGGGAGACTGTTATCAACAGTACCTAAGGGAACCTGAAGTTCACATTTGGAAGTTTTCAGAGTGGTGCAATGGCCTCTTTTTTCCATTTTAAAATGTCAAAAGCTTCCTGACATGCTTAGACCCATGGAAATGGAACATATTTTCTCATTAGGTTAATTAATGGCTCCGCTTGGGTGGCATAATTTGGTATAAGTTTCCTTTCAGAATTCTGTCATACCTAAAAAGGATCTTATTTTTGTTATGTTTTGTGGTGTCTTTAAATTTTTATGACTTCTACTTTGTTTAGTCTGTGTGTAATCCTTCTTTTGAAACCTAATGTTCTAGAAAATTTACAGTTTTCTCTCAAAATTGGCACTTTTTAATATTTTATGGTCATTCCTGTTTCTTTCCTTCTCTCTGAAATACCATACAGGTCCTTAAGGTGTAATTCGCCGCCCAGGGGATTTACGATCGCATCGTCAAAGTAAACTCTCCGAGTGCAATACATTAAACCTGACATGATGCTGTTCATTAATCTCTGAAACGTAGCCAAGTGTGATGTCGTAAAGAACGGCTCCCAGCTGGGAACGGTTGAGCGGCCTCGCTGGCTCAGGGGATCGAGGTTTCCCTTTACCTCATCCGAAAGAGAAGCTACCTGGGTGGGGGCTGACGGGAGCGGGAATCACTTCAGAAAAACGTGGTTCCCCACCTGACCATCCCGAGTCTTGTCAGCCGACGTTCCCTGGCTCCGGCTCCTGCCCTTTCTAGGTTAGGAGAAGAACTTGCCTCCTCCGATAAAGAAAACGCTTTCCCTGGGGTCGACGCTGATTGGCCCGGCATCGGGACGTGATTCGGTCTCTCTCCCCATTAGGGTATGACCTCCTTTGGGGCAGGGAAATCCTTGTCATGCTTCTGTTCTTTCCCAAGGGCTTGATAATTAGTCATAATAATTATTATTCACTACTGCTTACTGTGTGCAGAGCCCTGTACTAAGAGGCAGTGTGGCCTAGTGGAAAGAACACGGATCTGGGAGCTAGAGGACCTGAGTTCTAATTCTGACTCTACCACTTAATAACAGTAATGATAACGACTGTGGCGTTTGTTAAATGCTCACTGTGTCCCAAGTGCTGTACTAAGTGCCGGAGTGGATGTGAGCAAATTGCGTTAGACACAACCCCCTGTCCCACATGTGGCTCACGGTCTTTATCCCCATTTTACAGGTGAGGTAACTGAGGTACAGAGAAGGTAACTGACTTGCCCAAGGTCACACAGCAGATAAGCGGTGGAGACGGAATTAGAGCCCAGGGCCCTGTGACTTCCAGACCCACGCTCTACTCGAGAAGCAGCATGGCTCAGTGGAAAGAGCCCGGGCTTGGGAATAGTCCGAGGTCGTAGGTTCGAATCCCGCTCTGCCACTTGTCAGCTGTGTGACTGTGGGCAAGTCACTTAATTTCTCTGTGCCTCAGTTACCTCATCTGTAAAAGGGGGATTAAAACTGTGAGCCCCACGTGGGACAACGTGATCACCTTGTATCCCCTAGCGCTTAGAACAGTGCTCTGCACATAGTAAGCGCTTAACCAATACCAACATTATTATTATTATTGTTACTTGCCTACTGTGGGATCTTGGGCAAGTCCCTTAGAGTCTCTGTGTTTCAATTTCCTTGTCCACAAAATGGGGATTCGATATGTGATCTCCCTCCTACTTTAACCGTGAGCCCCAAGTGGGACAGGGACAGGTTCTGACCCGACTGTCTTGAATCTATCCCCGCATTCAGTTCAGTGCTTGGCACATCATAAGCCCTTATATCACAATTATTATTATTATTTCTAAGTGCGTGGGAGAGTGCCGAAAGAGTCGGTAGCCATGATTCTTGCCTCCCATGAGCTTACATTCTAGTACGGCGCACGGCGCAGCCAGGGGACGCTTACTATTACAAAACAGCTCACACGTAGGGACGACTCTAACGGTGGGCAGCCGACCTTTCTGGTAGCAGCCCCCAGCCTGGCCCACGGGATGTGGGCACTCAAATTGCTGCCCTAGCGAGTGGGAGCACCGCTTGGAGAAGAAACATGACAGAGAAGGTAAATATTTGGCCTCCAAAAGGAAAGATCTCTTGACTGTAAGCTCGTTGTGGGCAGGGAATGTGTCTGTTACGCTGTTATAGCGTACTCTCCCAAGTGCTTAATACAGTGCTCTGCACACGGTGAGCACTCAACAAATACGACTGGTTGATCGTGGACGGGGAATGCGTCCACCAACTCTGTCGCAACGTATTTCCTCAAGCCTTTAGCACGGGGTCCTGTGCACAGAGAGCACTCGATAAATACCATCGATTGGATTGGTTTGACCAAGGGTCAGTGTTCCAGCCACTGAGAGACTCTGAGGGGCTTCGTCTTTTATGCTATTTTAAAATCTTTATTTCTTCTTCTCTAATGTGTCTGTCTCCAAACACCTCTCAACCTTATCCTTACATTCGGAGCCCCAGGAGAACACCTGTGCGTTGGTTTTCAATACAGTGTTCTGCACACACTAGGTGCTCGATAAACAGTATCACCATGACTGCCATTACTCCCACTCTCTGGCCACGCTTCTGTTTAGCTCCAGCTTTTGGAGTGGGGTGACCAGATTTTGGGGAATTAGGACGGGAGTGGGATCGGGCAGGGCCCAAAACGGTACGGGGCCTGAAAAGGAAGGAAAGACAGAAATGCAGAGAGCTGGAGAGATAATGAAATGGGGAGACAGAGGGAAAGAATAACGACAATAACGATACCAATGGTATTTGTGAAGTGCTCAGTATGTGACAGGCATCGCGTTAAGCACTAGAGTAGATACAAGACAATCAGGTTGGACCCACTCCCTGTCTCACATGGGTCTCACAGGACAGAAACACGGAGAAGTTAAGTGATTTTCCCAAGTGGCGGAGCCGGCATTAGAACTCAGATCTCCTGATTCCCAGACCTGTGCTCTTTCCGCTAGGAAATGAAGAGAAAGAAAACAGAGGGAGAGAGAATGGCAGAGGGAGGGAGAAACAAGCAGACTGGGGGACAGAAATGACACCCACACACCCCCACACACCCCCTCCCCGCAACGGTTGCTGTTGCTCTGCCAGGGTCCGGCGAGCAGGGGTCGCAGCCTGTCCCGCTCCCCAGCCCGCGGGCTCGTCAGGACCCCGGGGGCAGAGGCAGCAGAGAAGCAGGGTGGTGCAGTGGAAAGAGCCCGGGCTTGGGAGTCAGAGACCGTGGGTTCGAATCCCTGCCACTTGTCGGCTGTGTGACCTCGGGCAAGTCACTTAACTTCTCTGTGCCTCAGTTCCCTCATCTGTAAAATGGGGATGAAGACTGTGAGCCCCACGTGGGACAACCTGATGACCCTGCATCTACCCCAGCGCTTAGAACAGTGCTCTGCACATAGTAAGCGCTTAACAGATACCAATATTATTATTATTAGAAGCCCTTGGATCGGGGCCCAGACGGTAGCAGCAGTGGCGGGACCTGAATTTGCCCTTCTTTTGGAGCATCGCCCAGGCACCCTACCAGTACGACCCAGTCAGCGAACGGCGCCCGGCCGGAGTGGTGGCTGGAGGCCGTCGGTCACCTTGGCCACCCAGCCGCCCCACCGCAGCAGAACTGGCCCTTTCTGCCCGGTGATGCAATTTTCCTGGCCTGGTGGGTGGCGTTTTTCCAGCTGTGTTGGAAAACCCTACCACCGGCCCGGAAAGCTTGGTTCAGTCACGATGTTTATGGCGGCGACAGCTGCCGCCGGGGAAGAGTAGGAAGAATATACGGCAGCGGGAAGAGCCTCTCTCCGTCCCCCGTCCCCGCCACGGTGGCTGAGGGGAGGGGCTGTCTTCCATCACCTTAACCAACGAGCATCCCTAACGGAGTCGTACCTTAGGCTTCTTGGGCGGCAGGACGGAAACCCCAAAAACATAGTCATCCCCACCGAAATCAGGCCATCCGGTCACTCTCTTCCGGCCAGGCTCACGTGGCTGCTGGAGGAAAAGAAAAGGTGTTTATGAAAATCCACCACAGCTCAAATGGTTTTCTTTTTGACGCATCGGGAGGCGTAAGATGTCCTGACCCCACCGAGGCATAATAATAATAATAATGTTGGGATTTGTTAAGCGCTTACTATGTGCCGAGCACTGTTCTAAGCGCTGGGGTAGACACAGGGGAATCAGGATGTCCCACGTGGGGCTCACAGTCTTAATCCCCATTTTACAGATGAGGTAACTGAGGCACAGAGAAGTTAAGTGACTTGCCCACAGTCACACAGCTGACAAGTGGCAGAGCTGGGATTCGAACTCACGACCTCTGACTCCAAAGCCCGTGGTCTTTCCACTGAGCTACGACGACCCGACCGTGCTGAGGAATAGTCGCCGGAGCGGGCGTGTCAAACCTATAGACTGTGGGTCACCTGCGGATCGTTGGGAGGTTGCCTGAGGCTTGCGCAGGATTTTGACTCCTGGCTCGGGTTGGGGGCTGAAGTTTGGGCACTGAGGCAGTTACTGGGGGCTGGTCACCAAGGGCCCAGGGGACGACTCTGGATCCCTGAGAGCTGCCGCCCAGCTCTTCCTCTTCATCCCGGATGATGTAGCAGCGAGAAGTTAGGCTTCCGTCAGTGGGAAAACAGCACAGTTAGTTGTGTGTCTTCCTTTTCTGCTCTGGCCATCTGGGTGTGCATACTTCTGAGTCTGAGAATGAGTGGGTGATGTGAAATAGAGACTATCTAGAGCGTGTATGAGAAAGAGAAAGTGTGTGGGCACGTGCGTGTGTATGTGCTTGGTGTGTATGCATGCATGCGCCCAGGACAAGACTGCCTCTGACACCTTTACTAGGCCATGGGACATAATAATGTTGGTATTTGTTAAGCGCTTACTATGTGCTGAGCGCTGTTCTAAGCGCTGGGGTAGATACAGGGTCATCAGGTCGTCCCACGTTAGGCTCACAGTCTGAATCCCCATTTTACAGATGAGGTAACTGAGGCACTGAGAAGTTAAACAGCTGAAAGGTTGGGGAGCCAGGATTAGAACCCACGACCTCTGACTCCTAAGCCCAGGCTCTCTCCACTGAGCCACGCTGCTTCTCGACATGACTTGAATGGAGTAGGTTGAAGTGCAGAAGGCAGGAGGGGAAGTTTGAAGAGCAGGAGCATCTCTCTTTCTGGCAGTCGCTCACACACAGTTCTTTGTAGTTTTGGGACAGTCCCTCAGTTAAAGATAGCTCCATCCGTCCGTTCATCCCCTCCAAGACAAGTCAACGCGGCCCTGACGGGCACTAACCCGTCAGGAATTTGCCAGAATTCTGTAGGCCAGATCAGCACTGTGTGCTGTGGTTTGTTATGGGGATGTGTGTGTTCTTCTGTGTGGATGTGTGTTTATGTGTTTGCAGAGGAGTGTGCGATACAGAAAGAGAGAGACTCTGAGAGAGAACTCTCTCCCTCCTTTTGGTTCTCTCTCCCTTTCTGACCTTTTTCTTTCCCTAAATTTGGACCTCTGTCCCTACCTCTAGGGGCATGCGCCCAAACTCTTTCAGCAAGGTATTAATAAAGATAGTTCCATTTGCCAATTTCAAAATTTTTTAATTTAATCATAATGCATTCATTTGGGAATGAATTAACAAAGAAATGATTAGTACTCTTCAGAGTTCGTTTGGGAGTTGCTCTCCTGAACGAATTCTCTCTCCCTCCCTTTACTTTCTTTCCCTAATCATTCTCACCTCTCTCCCATACTGTCTTTCCCCTTCACCCTCCCACCCCCACCTTTTCCTATTTCTTTCCCTTCTCCCTCTAGGCTTTCAAAAGTCACTCCACACCAATTACTAGCTAATTCACTTACCTCCCCAAGAAGGTGTGTGGCAAAGAATCATGTGCAAAGGACGCATACTAAAGGAATGAGATTACCATCTGAAAATAGACAGTATTTTATTTCAGCAAAATCCTCACAGTTAAAAGCACTGATTATCACAATCATTTTTCCCTATTAGATCATCATTTCAATATCGTACAAGTAGAAATATGTTAAATATAAAGATATAGACACAATTACCTCTGTTCATTTTGCTGTGCTTGTGTGGCCCTATAGAAATTTCCTCTAAGTAATATTGCAGAGACAGAGAGAGAGAGTGTGTGTGTCTAAGGATTGGAGACATTTCTGGTTTGGGATTACATTCAAGAAGACTTGGCTTATGGCATCCAATAAGTGGTTCTTGTTTTCGTTAGACTTGTAACACAGTGGGGCAGTTACACAATACTGTACTCACAGTACATACAACCATTTCAACCTTTTCCTAGGGCATTTTCTGCTTTCCAAATAGAAAATTTGGCCAAGAAATGAATATTTTTCTAGCTAGCTGCATACTTAGAAAGATAATGATTTGGGGAACTAAGCTTGGACCTCGGAAAGAAATGGTGACTTCAGCTCAGATTTCCAGGGGGAGGAGAGCTGGCCACTCAAACATTTGGGGAAGAGGCAGTTTAGCTCAGCCAGCTGAGAGTTAATCTTCCCAGGGGCCTAAGAAATGGATGCTCCAGTGTTGGAGGCCAAAGAAGATGGATAATAACCTGGGAGTTTTCTGTCCAAAGCAAAGGCTACCCTTGAGTTGGGTGCCAAGACATGTGGGGGGGGGGGGGAGATTTCTGCCTCACCTGAAACTTGCCTTCTGGTCCACTGCCCCACCGCCTTCACGACCGTTGTTCCCCCGTGTTCTCTCGGAGATGTTGCGATTCTTTTCCACATGCCAACGAGGAGGACTCGTTAGCGTGCCGAGTGCCAGTTTCTAGAAAGGCTCTGCAAATAGGAAGTAAAACCACACCACCCTGCCCACCGGCCAAAAGCAATAAACCCAGATGGTCCAAGCACCTTCTTGGCTTTGTCAGCAACTCACCCTACTCACTTCTCCCTTTCCTAGCAAAGGAAAAGGGAAAAAAATAATGCCAGGCAGAGAATGCCAGGCAAATCAAACCATGGGAAAAATAACACCTTCAAACTCGGGACAAAACCCTCTTTTCCAATCCCCATGGCGGATCTCCCATCCGGCCTCCTCGGCTGCATACTTTGCTCTTGGAATGAGATTCGCAGTGCAGGTTGGAGAGAAGATCTCTGGGTTGAGGTGCTTTGCTGACTTTCATTTCATATTCGAGACAGAGCACTTTTCCCTAGGACCCTGTCTCCACTGAAACCCGCACCACAGCTTCTCAGAAGGATTCTCCTCCAGTTCATCCTCAGACAATACCTCTTGGGCACCCTCAGCCCCATGACACTCTGGTCTAGGTAAACAAATACAGCATCAGGATGTTCCCCTAGGGCTTGAACTAGCCTGCATCTTCGCAGAGTATTTCTCTCACAGAAATGCACCAGGGGAAGAGATAGACTGTGAGAATTTGTCTCACAGAAATTCATTCATTCATTCAATAGCATTTACTGAGCGCTTACTATGTGCAGAGCACTGTACTAAGCGCTTGGAATGTACAAATCGAAATCAGGTTGCCCCACGTGAGGCTCACAGTTAATCCCCATTTTACAGATGAGGTAACTGAGGCACAGAGAAGTGAAGTGCCTTGCCCAAAGTCACACAGCTGACAAGCGACAGAGCCGGGATTCAAACTCATGACCTCTGACTCCCAAGCCCGGGCTCTTTCCACTGAGCCACGCTGCTTCTCTACGCACCAGGAGGCCCACATCTGCCCCGAATTCATGATTTGTTCCCTTTTCCCGAGACCTGGTCTTGACGGGGGCCAGTCAAGAAGTGAAACCCCCAGGCCGTCTTTGATAGTCAAAAAGTTATGCGTAGAAACCACTCAACTCCTCCTCCTACCCCAGAAATGATTCTGAGAGCTGGTAGATGGGAAGTCAACAGCAGCCACCTAGAGTCTGACAGATAATACCCTCCAAGCAAAGCTGAGGCCCGTGAAGAAAACCAGAGGCCTAGGGACATTCGCAAATATCCAAAGAAAGCACCTGGGGGCTCTACTGTTGGAATCCGTTCAGCTAGATACTTCTTGAACGAGGTGTTTGGAAGGAAAGTCAGAGGACATCATCACTCTGCTGTTGTCTGTGCCCTGGGAAGGTCCGGGAAGAACCCGGACTTGGGAGTCGGAGGTTGTGGGTTCTGATCCCAGCTCCGCCACTTATCAGCTGTGTGACTTTGGGCAAGTCACTTAACTGCTCTGTGCCTCAGTCACCTCATCTGTAAATTGGGGATTAAGACTGTGAGCCCCACTTGGGACAACCTGATTTTCTTGTATCTACTCCAGCACTTAGAACGGTGATTGGCACATAGTAAGCCCTGTATCTACCCTGGCGCTTAATGTCTCCCAAGACATTTTTGGAAGTAGGCTATTATTTGTTTCGGCTTCTTGGGTCTTGGCGTCTTGAAGAGCAGCGTGGCCTAGTGGAAAGAGCATAGGCTTGAAAGTCAGGGTACGTGGGTTCTAATCCTGGCTCCGCCACTTGTCTGTTGTGTGACCCGGGACAAGTCACTTAACTTCTCTGTGCCTCTGTTTCTTCTCTGTGTGAGATGGGAATTCAATACCTGTTCTTCCCTATTACTTGGACTCTAAGTCCTGTGTGGGACAGGGACTGTATCTTACCTGATTAAATGATGTCTACCCCAGTGTTTAGTACAGTGCTTGGCACAAAGTAAGTGCTTCACAAATACCACGATTAATATTATTATTATTATTCTTGTATGGGCCTGATGACTTTTATCTTGTGGAGTTAACTGGTGGTTCCCATTGCTCACTGGCTGTAAGTTAGAGCTCTGACTTCTTCATCCAGTGAAGCAGTCAGATGACAATGATAATAATAATAATTACAGTACTTGTTAAACCTGTACTTTGTGCCAAGCACTATTCTAAGCAGTGGGATAGATACTAGTTAATCAGGTAATCAGCTCACACTCCATTTTTTACAGATGAGGTAACTGAGGCACAGGGAAGTTACGTGACTTGCCCAAAGACATATTACCGTCATCATCTGCGTCATCATCAGTACCTACTGAGCAGAGCACCATGCTAGAAGCTTAGGGAATGTAAAATAGAAGTGAAAGGTAACATCGAAAGCTGTGGTTTTTACCTTCCAGGGGTTTACAGGCAAGTTGCTGAATCAATCTAAAGAACGTGCTTCCCGATGAGTGGGAAATATAAGGACTTAATAATAATAATAATAGTGATATTTGTTAAGCCCTATCTGCAAGGCACTGTACTGAACACTGGGGTGAATACAAGCAAATCAGGCCGGTCACAGTCCCTGTCCCACATAGGGTTCACAGTCTCAAACTCCATTTTACAGATGAAGTAACTGAGGACCAGAGAATAACAATTATGATAATTGTGGTTTCTGTTAAGCGTTTACTGTGTGCCAGACCCCGAACTAAGCACTGAGGTGGATAGAAGCAAATCATGTTGGACACAGTCCTTGTTCCACATGGGACCCACTCTCTCAATCCCCATTTTGCAGATGAAGGGGCCGATGCACAGAGAAATGAAGTGACTTGCCCAAGGTCACACAGCAGACAAGTGGCAGAGAGAGGATTAGAACCCATGAACTTGTGCCTCCCAGGCTCATGTTCTATCCACTGTGCCATGCTGCTTCTCAACTTATAACCTCACAAGGAGTAAAATGATTGCTTCTCTTCAAGAGAAGCAGCGTGGCTGAGTGGAAAGAGCCCTGGCTTGGGAGTCAGAGGTCATGGGTTCGAATCCCGGCTCTGCCACTTGTCAGCTGTGTGGCACTGGGCAAGTCACTTCACTTCTCTGGGGCTCAGTGACCTCATCTGTGAAATGGGGATGAAGACTGTGAGCCTCACGAAGGACAACTTGATTACCCTGTATCTACCCCAGCACTTAGAACAGTGCTCTGCACAGAGTAAGCGCTTAACAAATACCAACATTATTATTATTCAATCTGCCATAGGTTTGCTAGTTGCCCTCAAAAGATCTACGCTTCACCTCCAATCCGGGGCCAAAATCAGTACAACTGCTACGTCCAAACACCGCTCCAAGTACTCGTGTAGGTTCCTAGCTTTGAAGGAGAGCTGAGCTCTAGGATGTCAGGTGTCCTTCGCTTTGGAGGGGCATAATGCAAACGGCTGAATCCACGACCAGATTCTTCCTATACCATCAGAGAAAACCAAGCGGTGAAGACCGGTAAAGCCGTGCCATCTGCCATACCTCCCTTTCCAGTGTACTCACACCCCTCAAATAACTGGGAAAGACGAACTCTAACTCTGCTCGGGTTGCTGGAGTCCATCCCTTTCCCCTCCCCAAAAGGCAGGGAAACACATATGTTTCCGCTCAAAGATCTGTGATTAAAATAGTTTCGGCAATTGGGACGTTACGCCGAAACTAAAACACATTCTTAATGCGTTGTTTGCCTGGAAAAATAAACTGCATTACACGGGGGGAAACGCGGGGCAAGGTAATCATATCGACTCCCAGGCACATGCGAGTTAAAACCCTCGTCCTTCGCAGAACGTTCATGTTTGCATTGCAGCTGCTCTCTGCAAAGTCCGTGCAACTGGGAAGGCACAGTCGCATTATTCCTTAAAAATCCTGCCACCTTGTGGGGCACCTGGGTAGGTTGGACATTTTACCACCGCCCCTCTTCATGAGGGTCCAGGGGTTGAGGGATGATGGAGGTCCCGGGGGGAAACCGAGGTGCCAAGCGGCCTTATAACTTGAGATGGGTTAAAACGCTCCTTACCGTACAAGTCTGGAAATCTCACCAAACCCTACTCGCCCTGGCCTAAATGGAGCTGATGAAGGACGGGACCGAAGACCTGTCGATGGGCTCCAGAGACCATGTGGATCCGTTTTTCGATAGGACGTACCGACTAAACGCGCTTCCTCCTCAACGACGGGCCTTCTAACAAGATTGCAGTCATCTATGGGCTGTGCAGAAAGGATCGTTCTATAAAGGCCTTCTCGGGTTGGCCCCAGGACAGTATTCTCACTACAGGCAAGGGGATCCTCAGAACCGCTGGGCCTGATGAAGAAGCTACTCAACTTAACACAATTTCAATTTCTTAAGAATGATCATACTATAAAGAGCCTTCATGGTTGGGCCGAGGACAGTATTCTCACTACTCAGAACTGCTGGGCCTGATGAAGAAGCTACTCAACTTAACACACTTTCTTAAGAATGATCATTCTATAAAGAGCTATCATGGTTGGCTCAAGGAGAGTTTTCTCACTTTAGGCAAGGGGATCCTCAGAACTGCTGGGCCTGATGAAGAAGCTACTCAACTTACCTCAGTTTCTTTAGAATGAATTTAGCCATTATGTTGCAAAACCCTTGCGACCTTAAACCCTCAGTGGGACCAAGGAAGACTTGGGGGAGAAGCAGGGTGGCCTAATGACACATCTGACTTCCAGGCCCGTGCTATTTCATTCATTCATTCATCCATTCATTCGTCTTTATTGAGTGCTTACTGTGTGCAAAGCACCAAACTAAGCACTTGGGAGAGTACAATATAACAGCAGACAGACACATTCCTGCCCACAAGTACACAGCCTAGAGGAGGAAGACAGACATTATGAGTAAACAGACAAATAAACTCTTGCCCCTAGGCAATATGCTTCACTGATTTCCATCAGTATACTCCCTTTTATTCTCCTGCTCCATTCCTGCTCACACTCTTTGCTTTTCCCAAGCAAAACTTCTAAATGCACTCCATGGGCAATGCTCACATTTCTAACGCACTGATCCTGCTTTTTCTTTGGCTTGAAACACCTTCCTTCCTCAAATTTGCGAACCACACCACTTCCCTACCTCCAAAACCTTCCTGAAAAAACACCTCCTCTATTTTCTAGCCACACCACCTCACTTGCCACTTTAGCACACATGCGTCCGTTTATTTCGTTGCCTACTTTTGTTTTAGTCATTCTTATCCATGCTCTCTCTGCTTCCTTGCTAGACTTGGGCAGTTGGTGCCTGTTGGTCTCACCCACTAGGCTGTGAGCTCCTCGGGTGCAGGGACTGGATCTTTCCCTCGTCTGTATCGTTTGTCCTCGAGGGCCTCATCCAGCACGTTGCACACGGCACAGGTGCCGGGTCCACGGGGGCCGATGGGGGCCATCACCCCCCCATAGCTTTGGAGCTGCCCTCCCTCCCCGTCTCTGGTGTCGTCTCAGGTCGCGGTCAAGGCCGGAGAGTTTTCAGACACGTTTGAACATCCCCAAAATGGAGACCTATTAGTTCTTAGAACCTTGTCCCCTGAATCCCCACACCTCAATAAACCCATCCCATTCCCCCCGCCCCCAACCACACTCAAAAGACCAGGCCCCTGGGAGTCAGAAGGACCTAGGTTCTAATCCCGGATCCATCACTTGTCTGCTGTGTGACCTCGGGCAAGTCACTTAACTTCTCTGTGCCTCAGGACCCTCATCAGTAAAACGGGGATTAAGACTATGAGCCCTATGCGGGACAGGGACCGTTTCCAACCTGATTAGCTTGTGTCTACCCCAGCGCTTAGAACAGTGTCCGGCACGTAGTGAGCGCTTAGCAAATACCGTAATTATTAAAAGGAAAAGTTGACACTTCTCCTCCAAGAGGTCTTCCCAGATTAAACCTTTTATTTCCTCTATCTGTCCTCCCCTCCGCAGGGATTACGAATTTGGCTGTGTTCCCGACTGAGCCCTCTGATAGTCGTCCCAGTCCCACATTACTTACGTAAATATTCTTATACTGTACTATTTCTTCTCTTCCTAAACTCTTTTAATGTCTGTCTCCCCCTGTAGATGTAAGCTCTTGATGGGCAGGGATCCTGTCCATCCAACTCTGTTGTACGGTACTTTCCTAAGCCTTAGTACAGTATTCTACACATGGTAAGCACTCAATAAATACCATCGATGGATTCACTGAATGATCAACAGATGCTGCTGATGACAAAAATGACATATGAAATCTGTTTCTGGTTGCTTTTATGTTGTTTTTTTTTTTTTTTTTTTTTACATTTCAGCTCGTATGGACTCACAGCTACTCATAGCATCTTGTGAACATATCACTTATAATGGGGCTATTTACTGACTGTTTCTTTTGTACTCAGCACTGGAATGAATATAAAATGATCAATAAGGTACAAGTGGCTCACAATCCAGGTAAGGAAGAACAGATCAATCAGCAGTGATAACAAGCAAGAAATAATAAGAGCAGCTTAAATAATTTAATAGCCCGCTTTATAAAATTACCCTTTTTTAGATTTTTACCTTCAAATTTCAGGAAGAGATTTACATCACAAGGGAATGTGTGTATATGGGGAGGAAAGGTTTTCAGGCTTAATTAAAGCTTGGGGAGCACTTTCATAAGTGGATCCGAATTGCAGAGTATTATTATGATTACCATTATTGCCGACATCCTCCTCCTTCAGGGGACCATCCTTTCAACAGATCTCGTTCAACAGTATGCGGCTTTCTTGAGCTGCCACGCAAACCCTGTACCTGTGGGGTAAAAACCAGGATATTAACTCTGTGCCAAATTTTCTGTAGCTATTCCAAGCGATTACTTTCAAAGGGACAAGTGTAGATTACCCTTTTGAATCCACAGAAGGAATTAGAAAGAGGCCCGTCTTTCAAAACTACTTCATCTTCCTCTAAAGTCTTTCATCCACTCCCTTCACATCAGGATTTTAACTTCTTTTTAGACTTCTCCAATTCCATTTTTTCTTAAACCCTCAAAAGAACTATATGTGGTAATCAAGGAAGTGTCTCTGTCCTTATCCCAGGACATCGTTGAATGACCTACACTGATACATGGGGGAATGTTTCATGACTTTTTAGAAAGTAATGTGGTGGATTTTTTTTTTTAATCATAGACATAGTTTCACAGGCCTGAAAAATTGGCATGTTAGTGGCATATTTTGTATATTCAATTTGTTTCTACTTGAAAAAGAATAATATGGGTAACACCGCAGATTATGGGCAATTAATATTTGATCAGACTAGACAAAAGACTGAAAAAACAAGATACTGAGTTATCTAATCCTGGGAAGAATTAGATTTCTCATGTTCTGGAGATATAATTCTTTTCTTATGAGCCTTCCTGCTGTTAGCCTTCCTGCTGTTGCAAAACAAATAACTGAATTTTAAAAATAATTTTATTCTGAAAATTATGAAACAGAGTCTCTCTGAAATAAATTATGTCTGTAAATGGACCTGTTCTATAATTACTAGAAAATTTGGATAAAGTAACAACTGATTTCCAAAATAATAAATAACGCAGAAATCAACTAAAAAATTTGCGAGAGTAGACCCACTTTATGTGGAATCAGAGCATATATAATTCCATAACTTTCCCAATACGTTACTCCTCCAAAAGACTGTTAGCCAAGCCCAGATTTCATCAGTGAAATGACTGATCTATCAGCAAATATTAAATGTATTTTCATCAGTACTAGTTCAGGTCGGAAACCCCACCCCACCCAAACACACACCTCCCCCTTTGAAGAAGTTTCATCTTTCCAAAATGTTCAGCAGATGCAAAATTCAAAGCTGATTTTCCTCCTAACAACATCATACTATCTAGAGTGACTATGACGTCTTCAACTGTGGGATCTGAGATGATTAATGACTAGAACTGAAGCTCTTTCTGAACCATGTTGGGGAAGAAAGGGAATTCACTCAGCACCAGAGTGCAGAAATGGGCTGGTAGTTCTGGAGAGGGGCAATTCTAATTGGCTCCGTCCAGCAGGAGATCAAAGAAACAGTCCTGGTGATTCTCATAGGAGCTGAAGGACCTCAACTCAGTCTGCATGTAGTGATGATGACGATTATTATTCATCATAATAACTGTGGTTTCTACTAAGACCTTACGGGACGCCAAGGACCGTTCACTAGGTGCATCCCCATAGCATAGATGAAAAAGCTGAGGCACAGAGTAGTTTCTCTCTGATCTCCCTTCCTCCTCTCTCGCCCCGCTCCAGTCTATTCTTCACTCCGCTGCCCGGCTCATCTTCCCGCAGAAACGATCTGGGCATGTCACTCCCCTTCTTAAACAACTCCAGTGGTTGCCTATCGACCTCCGCTCCAAACAAAAACTCCTCACTCTAGGCTTCGAGGCTCTCCGTCACCTTGCCCCTTCCTACCTCTCCTCCCTTCTCTCTTTCTACCGCCCACCCCGCACGCTCCGCTCCTTCGCCGCCCACCTCCTCACCGTCCCTCGGTCTCGCCCATCCCGCCGTCGACGCCCGGGCCACGTCCTCCCGCGGTCCCGGAACGCCCTCCCTCCTCACCTCCGCCAAACTGATTCTCTTCCCCTCTTCAAAACCCTACTTAAAACTCACCTCCTCCAAGAGGCCTTCCCAGACTGAGCTCCTCTTCTCCCTCTACTCCCTCTACCACCCCCCCTTCACCTCTCCGCAGCTTAACCCTCTTCTCCCCCCATTTCCCTCTGCTCCTCCTCCTCTCCCTTCCCATCCCCTCAGCCCTGTACTCGTCTGCTCAACTGTATATATTACCCTATTTATGTTGTTAATGAAATGTACATCGCCTTGATTCTATTTAGTTGCCATTGTTTTTACGAGATGTTCTTCCCCTCGACTCTATTTATCGCCATCGTTCTCGTCTGTCCGTCTCCCCGGATTAGACCGTAAACCCGTCGAACGGCAGAGACCGTCTCTATCTGTTGCCGACTTGTTCATCCCAAGCGCTTAGTCCAGTGCTCTGCACATAGTAAGCGCTCAATAAATACTATTGAATGAATGAATGAATGAGTGACTTACCAATGCTCGGACAGCAGTCCAAGTGGTGGGTCTAGGATTAGAACTCAGGTCTCCTGTTTCCCAGGCCCGTGATCTTTCCACTAGACTTTGCTGCTTCCCATAGTCATGCTCCCTGGTCCTTTCTCTGGAAGGTGAGGCAGAAGCACTTCAAAGATCCACAGAGCACTAACATGACAGTTACATAACAACGAGGAAGCGGCGTGGCCACTTGTCTCCTCTGTGTCATTGGGTAAGTCACTTAACTTCTCTGTGCCTCAGTTACCTCATCTGTAAAATGGGGATTAAGACTGTGATCCCCGTGTGGGGAAGGAACTTTGTCCAACCTGATTATCTTGGATTTACCCAAGGGCTTAGAGCAGTTTCAAGCAGTAGACGCTTCCAACAAATACTTTAAAAAGAAAAAGGTGGTTAATTCATTCACCTTCCTAAAGGGAGAGGAATACTAGACACCTTCTCGACATCATTTCCAGCTCTGACTCTCTCTTTACTCACCTAGTAGAGACACAAACTAGATCTAGCTACTTCTAAAAGGTGCCATTTCTCCCGACTCAAATAAAGGTCAAATGGAAAGCTACGCTAAAGACAAGTGGCGTTTGGCAAAAACAAGGGGAAATTTCTCTGCTGTATCTAGGGAAATAGGGTGGGCTGTGCGAGTGTGTGTCTCTTCAGCAGTTCTTACCGCTTCAAAAGTAGCCAACCTTCTCTCTTCCCAGGACCTGGGCAGAGTGTGAGAAACTCATCTCGGGCACGAGTTCAAAATCAGGGTCATCCATATCGGATGGCGGTGAGTTTCTCACGACTGATAACCCATCTACACTGGATGGGGGTGAGTTTACTATGAATGATGCCCAGCTACTTAAACTACACTGGATGTAGTTTCTCACGAGTGATGCCCATCCCTTTAACTCCGAGTAAGTTCATCTCCGCAAAGTAGGACTGAGGCTACTCTCGCTGGAGCCAGGCAAATCCGAGTCTAGAGAGAAGGACGTTAGGAACGAGGAGGAGTGAGCCGAGCACCTCCCGGACAAATTATTTGTGATCTCCCTGAGTAACGTAAGCAGGCTCTTGGCAAACGGCCCCACCGGACCCCTGACAGCCTGCGGCATTTCTGCCCTGCCGTCCCTGTGTAAGCGCCAACAGCACTGGTGGTCCCTTCCTCTCCGCGACTGGAGGGTCTCCCGTGATGCGAACTCCTGTTACTGCTCGAGATGATATTGCGAGTTCATTCCTCAGCGATCTGAAGGAGACTGAGCAGCGGGCCGACGGGTAACATTCAAACCCATGTGCGAGGGCTACGCTGATCGGCTCACTCTGCATTCTTTTGAAATGGATAGGGAAAGTTATGATTGGCTCCATATGACGGGAAAGTGTGATGATAGCATGATTTATAGCCGACTGTGCTGACGTAGCTCTTATTCAGTGCCGGGGACCGAACGAAGTGCGAAAGAAGCTTCTCTAGCGGCACCGCGGCCGAGGCAGCCGTCCAAGGAACGGCGGTGACGGTGGGACCCTGAATTTACGAAGATTCCTCGGAGCAGATCTTGGCATGCGAAGACATACACGTTACGATTAAGGAGGCAACGAAATGCACTCTTTGCGGCCTAGAGAGCCATCTGTCATTTGCACAGGCTCATCTTAGCACCTTTCCCTCTCTGTGTCATCACAGTGCCATCTTTGCATTACCATGGGAATTTCTGGCTCCTCCTGACCTTTCTCTTGCACATATTTCACAGCTCTGCAGGCATGGTGAAATACAGATACAGCTTGCTTGGCCCGGCCGCCTCTCCACATTTGTTTTTCTCTTATTGCATGTCACTCCACCAAAAGATCTTTTTCAGGGGACTCTTCATCTTTCCAGTTGGGCCGCAATCTGGTTCCTGTTTTCTCTTCCTCAGTTGCACTTTCAGTTGTTTCCTCTTTTCCGTCAACTTCCAGATGTTGTTGCTTATCCATTTATTTTCAGCGGATTGTATCCTTTCCTGAACCTCCGCATGATTCTTCCAATGGCACCTCGCGCCCCAGCCTCTGAGCCAAGGCGAGCTCTGGAAACCTGTTCTAAATTACTGGGACTCGAATTGGCTGCTCTTTCCCCCAGCTGGGTGTGCTCAAACTCTTCTTTCTTTTCACCCTTTGAGGCGCGTTTTCGATCCGGCCTCAAGTCGGAGCCACTTCTAAGGTCAGCTCCCAGCTCAGGGCAACATCCTGCTGAGGTCCAAGCCGGGAAGATTCTACTCCATTGTGCAAAAATTCCCAGCGGGGAGGACAAGCCCAGTGGACGTTCAAAATCCAAACCACAATTTGTTTTAGACGGTTTTATGATCTCTTTGTGCAAATGTAAAACCAGAAACCAACAATATTTTAAATTGTCACGAGATAGAACAAAAATACATAGTGCTGAAGAGAATCCCCATCTTGCCTTCTCGAGCTGACATACTTTCTATCATACTTTGGCATTTATTAAGCTGAACCAAAATTAAATTACTAAATATTTGAATGCCTGGGAAAAATGTTGAAGGCTTCTCTTTTTAATAGGTTCTAGTAAAGAACATGCGGTGCTCATTTAGTAGTAGTGTCATCTGAATAATATAGAACATCGAATGACACTAGACAGGGTCATTTTTCAAATTCTTACATTAAAATTCCGCAGGCAAAAGTGAATCTTTACATATAATCTACAATTTCTTGCTAACAGATTGATGATTGGGGTTATGATCCTATCTGTCTGTAAACTGGAGCCCCCGATGTCCCAAAAAAATCAGCCTTAAAATTCTGCCATCGTTGGCAAGTATTTCTTGAATTAAAAACTGCATTTTTTTCCTTTCTATTACCTCTGCACCGAGAGGAATAACATTAACATTATGATTTTTGGAGGTCACTTGTGATCTAGAAAAGGGTTTTTTGATCGTTACTGAATCCCCCTTCTCCTGCAGAATTCCTCAGTCAATAAATCAATGGCATTTATTGAGCTCTTACTGTGTGCAGAGCACTGTATTAAGCACCTGGGCAAGTACGACAGAGTTGGTAGCCGTGATTTCTGCCCACGGGGAGCTTACAGTCTACAGGGGGAGACAAACATTAAAATCGATTACGTACAGGGGAAATAGTAGAGGAGAGTAGATTCCTCCCTATCTTGCCTACTGTCCTGGTTTTGGGGATCTGGTTCAGTGAGGGTAACTGGGTATGAAAGATCAGAAAAGAACAAATCAAGGGACAGCCATCATAAAGGTAGCCACAGTGAAACTCTGCCTCGAAAGCTGCCCAAATATAGGTCAAAGAGTCTCTACACCAAAGAAAATAGGATAGCGATGCCCAAGTGGCATTTTGGCCCTCTTATTTCACACAACCGATGGTAGCCCCAGGAAAATCTTGGGGTTGAGTGAGGGGTGCAGAGACCATATCTCAAATGTGGTTTAAACAGGCATATTTACATATTGTATAGTGGACAATGTGCCAAGCACTGTACTAATCTCTGGGGTATTCCATATCTCACATGATGCTCAGAGTCTTAATTCCCATTTTACAGATGAGGCAACTGAGGCACAGAGAAGTTACATGATTTGCCCAAGGTCACACCATAGATGAGTGGTGGAGCCAGGATTAAAACTCAGGTTCTCTGATTCCCAGACCCATGAGTTTTCCACTAGGCCACGCTGCTTCTCATTTGGTTTTAAAAGTTTTGTTTTAAAAGCGTTGAAGGTCAACTGGAGGTCTAACCATAAAATTTAGTGACTTTAAATATAGTCGCTGAATTTAGCGGCTTTGGAGGGTGGAAGGCATCTCACGTGTCTCATTTTGTTCATTTTTTGCTTGAGGGTAGGTAGGGTGGAATGAAGCAGCAAGGGCCTAGCCCAGTCTCCTCTGATTCCTCCCCTTACAGAGACTTTCTTCCCATTGCTAGACAACAGGAATTGGGTGATTCTCTTTTTGTTCATATTATTTTGCTAGAAAGATGAAGTGAGGAACAGTGAAAAAATGTAGGCCATGGGAATGGAAGGAGAGCAAGTGTGAGACGAGAGAACAAAAAAACCGAAAAAAAAAAAAGAAAACCATCCCAAAACCTTTCTAAAGTGAAAAGGAGACAGGGGTGAACAAAGGAAAGAGGAAAGGAAGAAAAAAAACAAAACTGGATGAAGATTAAAGGGAATTAACAGGAGGTCCCATTTAGCCCTTAATGCCTGTGGGTTTTCTGATGAAGATGTGGTATTAACAGTTTCTGAGTTAATAGGAGACTGATGTGTCTGACAACTTAGAGAAAAGCCAGATGAAGACTAGGATCCCACTTAAGTTAGATTTGGAAGATATGGAGGCTTAAAGAAAAACAAACTATGCAGAGTAATAATTCTTTCATTATTTAACCTTTACTTGACACTCTACATTGCAGATCTATCGCAATTGATAATTAGGTCATCAATCAATAGTATTTATTGAGCGCTCGTTGTGTGCAAAGCACTCTACTAGGAGCTTGGGAGAGAACAACACAACATTTATTCAATCGTATTTATTGAGCGCTTACTGTGTGCACAGCCCTGTGCTAAGCGCTTAACAATAAGCGGACATATTCCCTGCCCACAACGACCTTACAGTCTAGAGGTAGCGGACACGTTCCCCGCCCACAACAAGCTTGTAGTCTAGAGGGGACGCAGCCGCACAAAACTTCCCCGACCGGGCCCTCTTCTCCCCTTTCCTCTCACTCTTCTGTGTTGACTATTCAATTGGTTATGAACCCCTTGAGCACTTCGCTACTCTCCCCAAACCCGACTGCACTTAGTAAAATATCCTTATACTCTATTTCCCCTATCTGTAATTTCTTCTCATGTCTGTCTCCACTCATAGAAACTGTAAGGTCCTTGTGGGCAGAGACTGCATCTACCAACTCTGTCGTTCTGTACTTTTCCAAGCACTTAGTACAATTCTCCGCACAAAGTGAGCGCTCAGTCAATATCATTGACTGATTGATATATAACAGTCCGCCACTCTCCCCACCTTCAAAACCCTCTGAACACCACCTCTCCTCCAAGAGGCATTCCCAGATTAAGCCTTTTATTTCCTCTAGACATCCCCCTCGCTGCATCAACTATGAACTTGGCTGTGCACTCCTTAAGCATCTTTATACGCACTCCAGCTCCAGGCTACCTAGGAAAATATTCTTATATTCTGCTATTTCCCCTGTTCCTAATCTAATGTCTATCTCCTTCCAAAGACTCTAAACTCCTTGTGGTCAAGGATCGTAACTATCAATTCTATATACTGTACTTAACCAAGCACTTAGTACAGTGCTCTGGACACGGTGAGGGCTCATTAAATATCACTGATTGATCGATTCTTGTAGCAAAAAAAGGTAGGTTTGCTTGTATGAGAGCAGATGAGTGCACGCCAGATTGGGGTACATTCCAAAATGAAGAAATCATTGCTTGAGAACAAAAGGAGCAGGAGTGAGCACCTGGGCTTCCAACATTCCATAATTAAAACTTCAAGGGTTAATCGGGAAGTGGACATATGCCACTAATTGCCATTTGGTTAAAATAAATCTGCAGTGCTTTGTTCTCTGCGCCTATTGATTGGTTGGGACAATTTGATTCTAGCACTTGAATATTTTATTTGCCCCGCTCCTCAGCACTTGTATCTACAAATTAATTCAATGATATTCAATCACTTATTTTAATTTCTCTAGCTGTACAGAGTTTCTTATCTGACTCCCCTGTTAGAGTGAAAGTTCCCTGATGGAAAGGAACATGTCACTTCCCCGGGCTGAACTTTCCCTGTCACATAACTTCTCTGTGTCTCCATTTCCTCATCTGTAAAATGACAGCTGAATACCCAATCAAAGACTGCAAAGACTGTGTGCAAAGGCCGTATTAAGCACTCGGAAGAGTACAATATAACAGAGTTGGTAGACACATTCCCTGCCCCAAAAGAGCTTATATTTAAGAGCGGGGAGACAGACATTTATATGAATATAGGATATATTTATGTGTCATAGGGCTGAGGATGGAGTCAATAAAGGGTACAAATCCAAATGCAAGGGCAATACAGAAGGGAGTAGGAGAAGAGGAAATGAGGGCATAGTTGGGGAAGGCCTCTTGGAGGAAACATTCTTTATAAAGGCTTTGAAAGTGGGGAGAGAGATCGTCTACAGAATATGAAGCGGGAAGGGGTTCCAGGTCAGAGTCAGGAAGTGGGTGAGGGGCCAGAAATGAGACAGACAAGATCGAGGTGCAATATGCAGGTTGGCATTAAAGGGGTGAAAGTTTGCGGGCTGGGTTGTAGAAGGAAACAGAGAGATAAGGCAGGAAGGAGCAAGACGACTGACTACTTTAAAGCCAGCGGTAAGGAGTTGCTGTTCGATGCAGAGGCAGATAGGCAACTCACTGGAGGTTTTTGAGGAGTGGGGATGCATAAACTGAATCGTTTTGGAGAACAATAATCCCGGCAGCAGCGTGAAGTATGGATTGAAGTGGGCAGAGACAGGAGAGAGAGGTCAGCAAGGAGGCTGATCCAGTAATCAAGGCAAGGTAAGTTCTACTTGGACTGTAGGCCCCGTGTGGGACGGGACTGTATCTGTCCTGAGTATCTTGTATCCCTCCCAACGCTTAGTACAGTGCATGGCACAGAATAAGTACTCGATACCACAGTTATTATTAAGCACATAGTACAGGGCATTACACCCACTACTCAAATACTATTAATATTACTACTGCTATTCAGATCATTTGAATAACTTTTTTTTTTAATATCCACCCACCTGGCTTTGCTTCTAGTTCCAGAACACTACTAGCCGCTCTAACTGAGGTCCGCTCTCCCGTGGGGCAGAGACAATCGCTGGGACGGCAGGCTGGAAAGAGGGCTCTCAAATTTTTGCAAGAAACCACTTCAAGGATCTGGGCTGGAAAAACTCAACTTCATTTTGTGAGGTCTTTCACAAGGGAGGAACAGTACGTAACCTTTCAAAATGAACGCAGACACATTTGTGCTGTAGTTTATTCAGCTCTTGCCAAATTCTAAACTCTTTTCAGCCAAAAGGTTCTTGCTGATGAGATGAAGGAGGAGACACGGGAAGGAATTGCAGTGGGGCACGTCGGGGCAAAAATAGAAGCACGGGTGGACGCTGGGTGAAACGATTCTCGGAGACACATTTCCACTTCTCTGGCCGGCGAACCGGCACGTTGAGGGACAGCTGAATGAAAGACAGCCACATAGCATCTGTGGTCCCAGCAGGTGTTTCTCAAAATCCCAGCTCAACACCTGAGAGCCACGGAAGGAAACAAAACCCAAGGTTGAGTCTTCCTCTGGCTCGCAAGGACGAGGTCATCGGGGAACGGGGACCATGCCTGTGGCCTTTTCAATGGACCTGAATTTGGAGACAGGTGACCTTGGAAGATGTTGTGTTCAGCTTGGACCGTGATCTGAAAGGACGGGGGTTGGTTGAGGGAGAGAGTGTGACTCATTAGCTAATTCTAAACACATGCAGTTTGGACTCCGGTGGGTGGGTTCATGGCAAGACCAAAGGCTTCTGAGCCATTTTCCCCGGTGACAGCTACGTATGTTGCTTTTTCCACAGGCATCTAGCAGGTGGTCAGCCTTTGGAGTCTCCATTTTCCATTTCTTGAAACAACAGCGAGCAGTCATCCCTGAACATGGCACTTGACGTACAGGATTTTCACGTCTGACCATCTTCTGACGGGCTGACAAAAGTGTCAGCACCACCTCAAACCCACAGAGTGGAGGAATTTACAAATCCACGGATGGGCTGTAGCTGGATTCAAAGTCACCACAGACCGTACCTCTCCCTTTCCTTCCTGGCTTCCGAAGTTCCCCAAATTCCTAAAGTAAAACCAGCAGCTGTAGCAGAGCGTGGTACAAGGGATTTCTTTTCCACCCGCTTCTCCTATTAAAAGCACATATCAAAAGGAGAGCCGATGAGCATCGAGGGAGCAACTAATTGGTTCAGAGTCAGCGCCCGCCACCCCCCCACTCCAGAGCCCAAGTGGACACCCTGGCTCCCCACGCATTCCACGGGGGAGGGATGGGCGCCACCATGGCGACCCTTTGAAGCTAATGACGGACATGGGCACACACCAAAGAAAACCAAAATCCTGGAAAAGAAACCGTGCTAATTCTTGGCCTTTCTTCTCATAACACTGAAAGGTCAAGGAGAACCTGGAAATTATTGCCTTGAGCAAGCCAGGAGATAGGAGTGCGGCAAACACCGTTTGATGGCAAATTTAGGTATAGTAGGAAATTGCTTTAGCTCTTTCTGGCCGCCGTCTTACTCTTCAACAGAGCTCTATAGAGAGAACGGGAGGAAGGGCAGGCAGCTTCTGATCAAGCAGAATTTAGCTTTAAAGTCCACAGTCTTGGACATCAAGAGTCGGCCCTGAATAGGATACTGAAGGCTTTCCAGTTTTTTCTGAAAAAAAAAAAACTGCCATTGCCAATGTGATCTTAGACAACATGACAGAGAGGGTTCATTGTCCATACATCACTGAACTGACAGACACTCTGAAGAACATCTAGGTATCCCTAGTCGACAATTTACACTAGGATTCCGCCAGACAGAGCCCATGGGTGGGCCTCCAGTGGCACATTTAATCAACTTGTTGGTGAGGCACTGTGGGCTGTGATAGCTTCCTCTTGCCCCTCTCTCCAGTATTTCCTTCAGGGAGGAGAAAAGGGAAGAGGAGGTTCCCACTGACCCAGTGTCGACTAGAGTCCTGTTACCTAAGTGGCAGATGGATTAATGTTAGCATCGTGACTGCTTTTCAGAATGTCCGAACTAATAGCTGTAAGGTCCCCGTTCCTACCCTTGGAACTCAGCAACAGAAAAACAAACCACAACAAGCACAACGACTGCCCGTAGCTGTTGAAGGGCTGGAATCCTATCCTGGAAAAGGTCATGGTACTGGTGACATCACTAAGACAATGATGTTGGAGCATCTGAACGCTACTGTGTCCTCCTCTGTTACGTCTAAAACCGAATCCCTCATCTCCCAAATCTTCTCCTCCACTTAGACTATCCCATCACAGCTAACCACAGCCTCAACCTCCGGCCTCTCAAACCCATCACCTGGGCGTTATTCTTGACTCCTCCCTCTCTTTCAACCTCTCCACACAACATTTTCAGAATCTGCCCCTTCCACTCCAACCATCTGGCTGCTTTGCTTGTCCAGGCACTTGTCATATCCTAGCTTGATTACCACGTCGGCCTCCTCGATGATCTCCCTGCTCCAATCTCTCCCTTCCTGAATATGCAGCTTGACCTGGAGGAAAGAGCACGGGCCCGGCAGGGAGAGGACCTGGGTTCTAATCCTGGCTCCGTCACTTGTCTGCTGTGTGACCTTAGGCAAGTCGCTTCACTTCTCTGTGCCTCAGTCATCCTCGTCTGTAAAATGGGGATTCAAGCCTACTCCTCCTAAATTAGACGGTGAGCCCTAAATGGGACAGAGCGTGTCCAGCCTAAATATCTTGCGCCCACCCCAGGGCTTAGTTCAGTGCTTGGAGAAGAGTATGCGCTTAACAAATACCATAGGTAATTAAATTCATTATGCTGCCCATATCATTTCTCCAAAAATCTGTCCTGGCATATCACCCCACTCCAATGATTACCTATTCCTTTCTGCATCAAGCAGAAACTCTGGACCATCGTTTTAAGGCTCTCATATATCTTTCCCCTTCCTGTTCACTCAATTTTCCGACGACATCATATCCTGCATTTTTTGTCCCTCTCAAACTACTCTCTGTGCCGTATTCTTGTCTCTCCCACCACCAATCTCGTGCTCACACCTTTTCTTCTGCCTAGATCTACCTCTGTCTTTACATCCAGCAAACCACTGCCTCTTCCTCATCTCCAAAGCCCTTAGGTATCTCTTGCCTCCCTGTGAGCATTTTTGAACATATCTTTATAACCGCCTCATATCTGTATGTCCATCTCAAGAATCAGTTCTGGATCCCCTTCTGTTCCCCATCTACACCCACTCCCTTAGAGGATCCATTCGGTCCCACAGCTTCAACTACCATCTCTCTGCAGATGATTCCCAAATCTACCTCTCCAGCCCCGATCTCACTTCTTCTCTGCATTCTCTCACTTTCTCCTGCCTTCATTACGTTGCTACTTGGACAGCCCAGTGACACCTTAAACTTGACACCTCATGTCCAGAACAGAACCCCTCATCTCCCCACCCAAACCTGTCCTCTCCCTTTTCCATCGCTATAGACGGCACCACCATCTTCCCTGTCTCACGAAACCGTTTGACATTATCCTCGACTCATCTTCCTCGTTCAATACACACGGTCGATCTTTAATCAAATCCTGTTGGGTCTCCTTTCACATCATCGTTGCTAAAATCTGCCCTTTCCTCTTCATCCAAATTGCTACTACATTGATACGAGCAGTTATTCTATCCTGGCCTTGACTACCCCATCAGCCTTCATGCTGAACTCCTTACGTCCTGTCTCACCCTCCTTCAGTCCATACTTTACTCTGCTCCCCTGATCATTTTTCTAAAAAAAGTTCATTCCATATTTCCCCACTCCCCAAAATCCTCCAGTGGTCACCCATCCAATTCTGTATCAAAGAGGAACTCCTAACCACTGGCGTAAAGCACTCAATCGCCTTACCCCCTCCTATCTTACCTCCCTGATTTCCTACTATAACCCAGCAGGCACACTTCACTCCTCTAATGCCAACCTACTCACTGTGCCTCAATCTTGCCTTGTCTTGGCACATAGTAAGCGCTTAACAAGTAGCATCATCATTACTATTATTATTATCTCACGGCTGACCCCTCGCCCACATTCTCACTCTGGCCTGGAACTCCCTCCCCATCCACCCACAACAGACCACGACTCTCCTCACATTCTCATCTCCTCCAAGAGGCCTTCCCCAACAAAGCCTTCATTTCCCCCACTTCCTCTCCCTTCTGCGCTGCCCGTGCATTTGTATCTGTACCCTTTATTCACCCCAACCTCAGTCCCACAGCACTTACGTTCATATCTATAATTCATTTTAATGTCTGTGTCCACTTCTAGACTGTAACTTCCTTGTGGGCAGCACTTCCTACAGTGCTCTGCGAAAGTATTCAATAAATACAACTGATGCATTGATTTGCACACGAGCAGCAGTGGTGTTTAATTCTAAATCCTTCTGGTGACACTGTAATATTCCTAGGGAGTTTGTGAAACTCTAGAGTGAGTTCTTGACAGAGGTTATCCTCAAACCACTCTCTTACCTCTCTGGGAATATTAGGCATATTCCTGCTTGGAAGAAAGGAACTTGTATTTAATAGCCTCTTGTGGTTCTTTCCAAGTCAGAGTGGCCTTCTAGGAAGAGCACAGGTCTGAGAATCAGAGGACCTGGGTTCTAATCCCGGATAGACCATGTACCTGCTATGTGATCTTGGGCAAGTCACTTAACTTCTCTGTGCCTCAGTTCCCTTATCTGCAATATAAGAATTCAATACCTGTTCACCCTACTACTTGGACCATGATCCCCATGTGCAACTTGATTATCTTGTTTCTACCTCAGTGTTTAGAACAGTGCTTGGCCTAATAATGATAATAATAATAATAAAATAATAATTACTATTATTATTGTACTTAAGTGCTTACTTTGTGCCAAGCACTGTTCTAAGCACTGGGGTAGATACAAGTTAGTCAGGTTAGACATAGTCCCTTCTCCCACGTGGGGCTCACACTCTTAATCCCCATTTTACAGATTAGGGAATTGAAGCACGGAGAAGTTAAGTGACTCACCCAAGATCACACAGCAGACTTGTGGAGGAGCCGGGATTAGAAACCAGGTCCTTCTGACTCCCAGGCCCGTGCTCTAACCACTAAGCCACAGTGCTTCTCAGTAAGCACTTAATAAATACCGCTCTTATTTATTATTCCAGCTTTTTAGCTCCATTGATCCCTACCTACCAAGGAGTCAGTAAGAAAGGAATCATCCCCACTACCTTTAACCCTCTGAATTATAAACTTTCTGCTGATTAACAATTTTTCTCTCAGCAACTGACTTGTAAAAACCTTTGTTCCAGTACCAGTTGAAATCTACTCTGTTCTGTTTTCTCTGAAGTTCTTTATCCTGAATATAGTTTTCACACCAGTGTTAACATTATGTTGGTGTCTCTAGGCAGCTGGGAAAAACTCAACATTTCCCTTCCAAACCTAGGAAGACCTCAAATCGTGATCCAGAAGAAGAAATGGGGAGCAGGTGACCTGTCCAATAAGCCAAGAATAATATCCACTGAATAACACTCACGTTCTAAATCTGCACTGAAAGCCAAGGCCCAGTGTCTCACTGAGTGGAGATCCTCAAAACCCTACGACATGGAAATTCAGCTCTGAAGTTTTCAACTATCTGGAGGAAAAGTTACCTGTCCCTGTCAACCTCCCCTACTAACAAAACTCATGTCAGTAATATTGCAACCAATTTTATTTTCACACTATAGCAGAACTTCAGAAAACCCCTGATAATATGAAATGTTATTGTAGTGCATTTTGGCCAAGACCAGTTTACTCTAAAGTCTGACTATCACTGACTGTTCACAGAATAAAATGAATTTTAAACCCGTGAGGATAGCCAAACGCAAACCACAAATCAGAAAACCACCAACGCGGGCCGTGCTCTCTGCCAAGGTTTAATATGAGCTAATGGGAGGACAACAAGATGTTAGAATTTGATTTTACAATGTTCCATGTAACATTTGGCAATACAAAGGGGTTGGGCCCAACCTCCTGCTCCTTAAGTAAACAGCTGATGTAATATTTCACACTCGCCTCCCAGTCAATCGCAATCTCGCTCTCCAAGGGGATCAGATTTAGAACCTCCCTACTTCACTCACCAGTGGCATTTGCCTCAGCTGGTTCCAGATGTGCTGTTCCTCCATCCACATTACACTGGGAAGGCCAGGTGGGGGATGGGGCCGGGGAAAGAGCAGGAGGGAAGGAGGGAGCCGTGAGCCGCAGCATAACGGGCTTGCACCTCCCCCAACCGTCTACCATTCATATCACTGGTGGGAGGCAGGGGGGCAGGGCTGACGTGAGCAAAATTCCTTCAGATGTGCAAAGCCCATACCAGTTCCACACCCGGGCGAGAGAGAATCAGATCTGGGCTGGGCTCTGTGGCTTCATCCTATTCCAACAGGGTTGGAGGTCAAATGCAGCTCTCTGGCACCATCAACCCCAGGCAGGAAATGCAGGCTCGCCCACGCCCCAGAGACCTCGCACACATTTCACATGCACACATTCACCAGGACACAATGAGGTGAGGGGATCCACTCAGCAAAGCACCGGTAGAGCCACGTTTACAAACACAGATCTCTGAGCCACTTCTATGTCTTTCGGCTTGGGATTCAAATGATTTTAAGACTCGCACTTCTGACTGCTCTGCTTTGAGAAAACTACTTTTCTCCCAGTGTTCAGGAGTCAAAAGATTTTAAGACTTGAATTTCTGACTGCTCTGCTCTGAGAAAACTGCTTTTCTACCAATGCTGAGTCGACAACACTAGGTCCCGAATGGTTTAGACATTTGCCGGCCTGTACACGGGGAACTGGACCAGACCATCTCTTGATTCCAAGATGTCAGCACTGAAATTCCAGTTCATTTCAAGGACAGAATTAACTGAACGAGTGAACTGAAAAAATCACCAACTCTAATGCAAATTCCTGCAAATGAAACCTTCGGAAGTGATGAAAGCATTCCAGTTGCTTTCGTTCAGCTGGGTGGATTTTTAGGAAAAAGAAAGAAAAACAAAAAGAAATGCCACTCCAGTCCTTACTTCACAATATTGCCTGGATCGTTTTTCTAAAAAAAATTTCATTCCACGTCGCACCATTCCCTGAGAACCTCCGGTGGTCATCCAACCACCTTCACCTCAAACAGAAACTCCTTACCATCAGCTTTAAAGCACTCATTCAGCTCTCCCCCTCCTACCTTACAGCGTGGCTCAGTGGAAAGAACACGGGCTTTGGAGTCAGAGGTCATGGGTTCGAACCCATGCTCTGCCACTCGTCAGCAGTGTGACTGTGGGCAAGTCATTTCACTCCTCTGGGCCTCAGTTACCTCATCTGTAAAATGGGGATTAAGACTGTGAGCCCCACGTGGGACAACCTGATTCCCTTGTGTCTACCCCAGCGCTTAGAACAGTGCTCTGCACATAGTAAGCCCTTAACAAATACCACCATTATTACCTTATCTTACTGATTTCCTTCTACAAACCAGTCCGCTTGCTCCATTCCTCCAACGCCAACCTACTCACTGTACCTTGTGATCTCTATCTATCCCGTCACCAACCCCTTGTCCACGGCCTCCCTCTGATTGGGAACTCCCTCCCTCTTCATCTCCGACAGTCCACCACCCTCCCTTTCTTCAAAGCCTTACTAAAATAGGCTATTATGACTAGATAAGTTTCAGGCTCATCGTGGTTCAGAGTTCAACAGTGACAACAGTTGCAGCCATAGCAGAAAGCGTGGTGGGGGCAAGACAAAGTGAACTCCTGAATCCAGTGAGATTTTCACTTGCCAGTGTTCTAAAGGTTCAATCAACCATACTCAATAAATACTTATATACTGGATAATACTTATGTGTGCAAAGACTGCCCTTGGGTAAGTACAATATAACAGAGTTAGTAGACACATATCATGCCCAAAGAGCTTGCAAACTAAAGGGGGAGACAGGCAGTAAAATAAATTGTAAATAAATAGAGAAGCAATGAGGCTTAGTGGATAGAGCACGGGCCCGGGAATCTGAAGGTCATGAGTCCTAATCCCGGCTCTGCCACTTGTCTGCTGTGTGACCTTGAGCAAGTCACTTAACATCTCTGGACCTCAGCTACCTCATCTGTAAAATGGGGATTGAGACTGTGAGCCCCATGTGGGACAGGGACTGTATCCAACCTGATTTACTTGTAACCACCCAAGTGCTTAGAATGGTGTCTGGCATACAGTAAGTGCTTAACAATTACCACGATTATCATCATTATTATTAAATATGGATATTCTTTTTATAGTATTAAGTTCTTGTTACATGCCAGACACCTTACTAAGCGCTAAGGTAGATACGAGATGATCGGGATGGACACATTCCATGTGCCCCAGAGGGTGCTCACGTTCTTAATCCCCATTTTTCCGATGCGATGTCTTGAGGCACGGAGAAGTTAAGCGACTTGCCCGAGATCATAGCAGGCGAGTGGCGGAGCCAGGATTAGAACCCAGATCCACGCTCTTTCCACTAGGACAAACTGCTCCTCTCATGCTTATGTGCTGTGGTGTGGGGATGGGGCTAATAAAGGGCACAAATCCAAGTGCAAGGATGATGCAGAAGGGGAGGGAGTAGGGGAAACAGGGCTTAATCAGGGAAGGCCTCCCACCGGAGGCGTCTCTTTACCCAGAAGGGGCCGAAGCAGAGGCCGCTGGGAAGTCCCACTAGCATGGGGGCAGGGTATTTTCTCTTTCAGATGTAGGTCTTGGCAGCACAGTGGTATAGGGGACTATCGGGGCAAGCCGTCTGGTGGGCAGACAGCAAAAACTTCCCACTCCCTGCACTTCCTTGACGGTCTCCTTCCTGTTCATCTTCCTCTAGCCATTTTATAGCTCTCCTTGGGACAGAAAATCTGGGCGTGATACCAGTCACAATCACCTTTGCTACAGCAGTGCGCGCGTTCTCACATTTGGACGGTTCCAGTCACGGAACACGAACAACATAATCGCTTCACTCAGCAGTATGAAGCTGTCCAAAGCTGCCTTTCAAGTCTTTGAAGAATGAATTGATCTCAGTAAATCACTGTCCTTCCCTACCCCAAGCTTCCCAGCTCTGACTGGGTGGAAAAATACTTTTTTAAAACCACAATTTTTTTTAAAGGATTGTAGAGCCAGATTATTGACATATCTGTGCTAAAAAAAAAAACCAAAAACAGTAGCCCAGAAAAATTTAAGAAAAGGGATGGTGCAACGTCCCTCTGAAAGAGGTATGCGAGTTCTTAATTTACTTGAATGGATCGTCCTTTTCTATCCTCTGATCTCCATCGCAGGAGGAGATTTAGCTGAAACTATTGCTGGCTCGACCGGTATGAGCTTAGTTTCGAACTTGGTGTGATGAAGTATTCTGAAAGAGGAAAGAAAGAGTAAATTTATGAAATTTTCCAGTGTCAGAGACTCAGATTCCTCTTCAGATCAATATCAATAATAGGGCATGTTCCTGGTATATGTAATTGGTAAGATTGGGAAATAATGACTGGCTTTTTGCCTTTTCTTATCTTTTAATGAGAAGTAGCATGGTCTAGTGGAAAGAGATCAAGACTGGGTGTCAGAAAACCTAGATTCTTACTGAGATTCCTCCACTTGCCTTGGGCAAGGCACTTAACTGTTCCGTGCCTCAGTTTCCCCATCTTTCAAATGAGGACTAAATACTCGTTTTTCCTCCTTCTTCGACCATGAGTCCAGTGTGGGACACAGACTGTGATCTGATTATCCAGTGTCTACCCTAGTGCTTAGTACAGAGCTTTGCCCATTCCAAATACCACAATATTAAATATTAAATAATAATAATAATAATAATTTGCTGTCTCAATTTCCCAATGTGGAATTTCCTGCCAGTTGACACAATTTAACTTTAGCTTATTCCCAAAAAGAATGTCTTCTTCTATTCCTTGGAGACAACAAAATGCTTTCTTTGGACACATTATCCCAACTTCATTGACGGAATTCTTCTGAGAGTTACTGGTCAGGAATGAAAAATGGTACGTCAGTGACAGCAACAAACCATTTCTCTTCCTTTATTTGTTCATGGAGCTGCTGAGAGTGTAATCAAATTGGGAAAATGTCAACCAGACAACTGTTATTCAAAGATATCACACACCCCTACACACAAAATCAATTTAGCACAAAAGCTGAAATGGAAAAATGCTATAATCTGGCTTCCAATCCATGTTCAGCATATTTTGTACTCGGAGAAACACTTGAAAATATAATATCTTTTCATGCAGAGTCTAAGTGAATCACTTACCTCAATGACTGTGAAAGAAGAAGTCTCTAATGCCAATCAGTAAAACAAAAGGAAAAATTTAAGAAACTCAAAATGCTGATTAGGAAAGAGCCCGCCTCCTGCAGGTTCTCTATCTGAACCCAAGGAAAGGAATACCAAACCTGAATATCTTAACCTTTTCAGTTATCTGCAGGAACTTCTTAAACTAAGGCGTCATCCACTCAGTCAGCATCTGATTCTTGCCATTCAATTAGAGAGAGTTTCCGGAGCACAGTGGAATTCCAAGCCCAACTTCACGTGAAATGAGGGTTTATAAAGAAACCAAATGTCCTAGAGGGCAGATTGTTCATAGCCGACCACAAAATTGGGGGGTAGGGGCGAGCCACCTCAACGGCAGCTTAAAGTTGGAATGAGGCAACAGAGAGCACAATTGAACCTAGGCCTCTCCTGGGGAGGCAGAAGAGCAAATGCCCTCAATTAAACACCTGGAAAGAAAGAGAACCAACACCAATCCTTCCACTTGCTGCTGCCCACCATTACGGGCCAGAATGAGAGTGGGACAAAACTAGAGGACAGTGCATCAGGTCCCCTTCCTACGTCTTCTAGCTTTACGGGTGAACTAGCTGAACACACCAGCCTCAAGAAACCAAGCCACGCTATGTGACTCCGGCAGCACAGGGTTCTAGTGGAGCGTTAAACGGTACGGGGAGCCTTGGCCGAGATACATACGTAGATCTCAAATAGCTGAAGGATTAGGTATTTTAGAATTTATGATATTTTGTGACCAAGCTGGCAACTGCAGAGGGGCTGTGGCTGTATTATAGTGTAATAAAAACCTAATAAAACATTTAAGCAAACTCACACATCTGTGGACAGATGGGAGGCATTATGTAATACAGGTCATTGCTACAGCCCCCTCACCGGTCTCTGGCTGCTGGTGGAGCAAGGTTCGGGGTAAAGTGCCTCTGTGAGTTTTCCTTCATTTTCGGCATTCGGTGAAATAATTTCTCGCACTCTCTGAAGAGGGCTACCAGAACGGACAACCTTTGACCCACGCCCACTCAGACAAGGCACACCAACACGGAGAGTCTTCAACCTAAGACCAGGGCTTTTGTTTCTTGTATTTGTTTTTAGAAAACACAACACCTCCATGACACACGCTCCTCTGGCTGCCAGAAGTTTCCGTCTCGGTCATATGCAAATGCGGAAAATAATGACGGGGGAGGAGGAAGGGGGCTCCACGGAGAACCCCGGGGGATTAGTGCAGAAACCGTCCAATGATCAGCTGCCCAAACCGCAAAACAGAATGAGAGATGCGTTTGGAATTTGAAAAAAGTGGAACGTGCCAAACTATGTGAACATAGCCTGAAACGGATTCTTGGCCATCTGCAGTTTTCACAGGGTTATTTATTTCGTTTGGTGTATATTTATTCCGATTAATGTCAGCGCAACATTGGCAATTTTCTCCTTACTGTCATCTCTTCTTCAGCGTGGTTCTTTCTGATCAACTCCACCTGGCCCTGAATGAATTACTGTCACTGCTTCGGTCAGGGCAGAGACAGAGGAATACATCTGAGATGAGAGACCCTATTGGCTTGAATCCTGGTGGAAAAGAGAAAGGTGAAAACACTCAGCTCGAGAAGTCACCATGCAGCCTTGAATTCGCTCCTTATCGGGCATCAAGATAACGAAGAGTGAGAGAAGAAGGTTTACTCGCTCTTGTTCCGGAACCCTTTTAGTCCTATTTTGCCTCATAGACAGATTTGTCCCTTAATCTTCTAAAGTAGTCTGAGAACTGAAAATTTCTTTCATTTTTTTCTCTCCAATTCGTACCTGTGCCCCTTCAAAGGGATGATAGGAAAGTCTCCAGAAATGGGATATAATGTTGGTATTTGTTAAGCGCTTACTATGCGCAGAGCACTGTTCTAAGCGCTGGGGTAGACACAGGGGAATCAGGTTGTCCCACGTGGGGCTCACAGTCTTTATCCCCATTTGACAGATGAGGTAACTGAGGCACAGAGAAATTAAGTGACTTGCCCACAGTCGCACAGCTGGCAAGTGGCAGAGCCGGCATTCGAACCCATGATCTCTGACTCCAAAGCCCGTGCTCTTTCCACTGAGCCACGCTGCTTCTCAGATGGGAGATCATTTTTCACCTCCCTACTGCCTGTATCTCCCCTTTCCAGTCCATACTTCGTACTGCTGCCCAGATTGGTTTTCTGAAAAGTCATTCAGTCCTCAACTCCCCACTCCTCAAAAACCTTCACTGGTCACCCATCGACCTCCACAACAAAGAGAAACTCCTTACCAGCGACTTTCGCAACTTTAGGGCACTCAAATCAGTGCTCTCTCTCTCCTATCTTACCTCAGTGATCTCCTACTACAATCTAATCTGCACGCTCCACTCCTCAAATGCCAACCTATTCTCTCTACCTCTAGCTCATCTATTAACTGTATTTTTGAGGGCTCAGTGTGAGCACAGCACTCTATTAAGCACTTGGGAAAGTACAAAATAACAATATAACAGAGATGGTAGACACATTCCCTGCCTACAGCAAGCTTAGGGTCTAGAGGAGGAGACGGACATTAATACGAATAAATTACAGGTGCTGCGGGGCTGAGCGAAAAGTAAATAAAGGGAGCAAATCAAAGGGCTGGAGTGCCACAGAAAGGAGTGGGCGAAGAGGAAATGAGGCCCGAGTCAGGGAAGGCCTCTTGGAGGAGATGTGCCTTCAATAAGGATTTGAAGCGGGGGAGAGTCATTGTCTGTCAAAGGGAGTTTCAGTCCAGAGGCAGGACGTGTGCAAGAGATCAGATGTGAGATAAGCGAGATCGAAGTACAGTGAGTAGGTTGGCATTAGAGGAGAGAAGAATGCGGGCTGGGTTGTAGTAGGAGAGTAGGGAGGTGAGGCAGGAGGGCGCCAAGGTGATTGAGGGCTTTAAAGCCGGTGGTAAAGACTTTCTGTTTGTGGCGGAGGTGGATGGGCAACCACTGGAGGTTCTTGAGGAGTGGAGAAACATGGACTGAATCTTTTTGTAGAAAAATAAACCAGGTAGCAGAGGGAAGTAAGGACTGGAGTGGGGAGAGACAGGAGGCAGGGGGGTCAGAAAGGAAGCTGATAGAGTAATCAAGGCAGGATAGGATAAGAACTTAGATTAACACGGTAGAAGTTTGGAAAGAGAGAAAAGTGAGGATTTTATTCATTCATTCGATGGTATTTATATTGAGCGCTTATTCTGTGCAGAGCACTGTACAGAGGGCTTGGAAAGTACAATTCAGCAATAAATAGAGGCAATCCCTGCCCACACGAGGCTTACAGTCCAGAAGGGAGACCTTAGCGATGTAGTGAAGCCTGAACAGACAGGATTTAGTGACGGATCGAATACGGGCGTTGGATGAGGGAGATGAGTCGAGGATCGCGCCAAGGTTACTGGCTTGTGAGACAGGAAGGATAGTGGAGCTGTCTGCAGTGATGGGAAAAATCTCACTACCGACCCCTTGACCACATCGTCCCTGAGCTGTAATTCCCTCCCCTTTCATAGCTGACAGACCACCTCGAACTCCACCTTCAAAAGCCTCCTAATAACATATCATCTTCAAGAGGCCTTTCCTGTCTAAGCCTTCTTTCCTCTACCTGCCCTCCTGCGTTGCCTATACATTTCGATCCGTACCCCTTTAACACTTAATATTGACCCCATGCTGGCCGACAGTGCTTATGTACATATCCTTATACTCTTGTATTTCCCCTATCATCTGTCCTTGATTTTTAACGTCTGCCAGTTCCTCGTGAGCAGGGATGGTGTCTACCAACTCTATTATATTGTACTTTCCCAGCACTTGGTAAAGGTCTCTCAACGTGAACATCTGAAGGGCCCTCACCCATTTCTTTACGATTTCCCTAAGAACAGCTTTAGAATGAGCATAATTGGGGGATAGGTTTCTATTTTATGCTTGGTAGTCTGTCCTTCAATTAACCAGGTGGTCAAAAGTCCTAGCAGATCTGTTGCCGAATTGTCCATTCCAAGCGCTCAGTACAGTGCTCTGCACAGAGTAAGCGCTCCATAAATACTATTGAATGAATAAATGAAGCATCTTCTAACTCTAGTAAACTCTCCCAGGTGCTTTCTACAGAGCTCTTTACACAATGAGTGTTCAAAAAATACTGATTGATTGATCAAAATGAACTACTTTCTTCAGCACCAAAAGATACCAAAAACCTTAGGAAGTAAATTCCTCAAGAACAGAACCTATGCTTGTTACTTGTGGGTTTTTTTAATGGTGTTTGTTAAGTGTTTGCTTTGTGCCAGGCACTGTACTGAGCACTGGGTAGACAGAATCAATCACTGGGATTTACTGAGTGCTTACTGTGTGCAGACGACTGCACTCAGCACTTGGGAAAATACAATACAAAAGAATCAGCAAACACGTTCCCTGCCCCCAACCATCTTACAGTCTAGAGACAAGCTTACAGTCACAAGCTAATAATATTGGACACACTCTATGTGTCCCACATGGGGCTCACATTCTTAATTCCCATTTTACAGATGAGGTATTTGAGGCACAGAGAAGTTAAGTGACTTATCCAAGGTCACACAGCAGACTAGTTGCAGAGCCAGGATTAGAATTCAGATCCTCTGACTCCCGGTCCGTGCTCTTTCCGCTAGGCCATGCTGCTTCCCACTGTACTCCACGACATCCCAGTATACTGTTCCGCGTACAGTCGGTGCTCAAATAGTTTGATACCTTTGTCCGTTTCACATAATTAAAAACCCCTCTGCACCCCTCCAGCAGATCCCAATCAACAGACTAAGGGCACCCATCCATATTGCAATGGCCTCTCTCTGCAGAGACAATAATTTTGAAATCCACGGTTTTTATTTCCAAATGGAATTACTGAAGTGCTAATGCCGGGTTAGGGGAGGACGATCATGACAATGATATTAATCAGTGGTAACTGTTGGGTGCTTACTGTGGGCAGAGCACGGTACTAAATATTCGGGAAAGTACAACACAACAGGGTCAGCAGACACATTCCCCCCTCACAAGGAGCTTTCAAGTCTAGAGGGGAAGGCAGATATTACTTTAAATAAATTATGTATATATACATAAGTGTTATAGGGCTGAGGGTGTGAATATCAAGTGCCTAAAGAGTTCAGATCCAAGTGCAAAGGTGATACAAAAGGTAGAGGGAGTGGGGGAAAAGAGGGCTTAACTGAGGAAGGGCTCTTGGAGGAGATGTGATTTTAATAAGGCTTTAAAGGTGGGAAGAATGATGACCTAGTGCATAAGGAAGGGGAGGGAGTTCCAGGCCAGAGAGAGGATGCGGGAAAAGCGCCGGCGGTGAGATAGACGAGATTGAGGTACAGCGCAGAAGCCGGCACTAGAGGATTAAAGTATGGGTGCTGAGCTGTAGTAAGAGATCAGTGAGGTGAGCTGAGTGCTCTAAAGCTGAGGGTAACGAGTTTCTCTTTATTAATAATAGTAATAATAACAAGAGTTAGAATTACTCCATTTGTGAAGCAATTACTATGTGTCAGATACTATTCTAAATGCCAGGATAGATACAGTTAATCAGGTTGGACCCAGTTCCTGTGCCACACGGGGCTGAAAGTCTATGGAGGAGGGGAACACACATTGAATCCCCATTTTACAGATGAGGAAAGTGAGGCACAGGGAAGTTAAGTGACTTGCCCAAAGCCACACAGCAGGCAAGTGGCAAACCGGGGATTAGAGGAGACAGGTCTTCTGTCTCCCAGGCCCACGCTATTTCCACTAGACCACACTGCTCCTCTGGATGGGAGAAATGTCGATGAGAAGAAAGTTTTATCTCTCTGTCAAGCCCCACGTGGGGAGGACACGACCACCGCTGCCTCCCTCCATCCCTTCCCATCCAGACTTCCGCCCACCCACCTGCTCTTCACGGCCCTTGCCGGCAGCAGGGGCGGGAGACCAGCCGTGACGATGGTCAGAGTGGTAACATTCAACGTTCTAATGTTCATGCCAGGGGCAGGCTCACAGGAGGGAGAGTCTCATATCCATAGCCAAGATATTTTGGCTGCTTCTGCAGAGGGGTGAGGTGATAGCTTGAGGTTGGGCCCATATATTTAACCTAAAAAACTCGGACGTCTTGGGTGTCCCAAGAACTGTTCTTGGCACCCTGGGACAAACCTCCCAAACCGGCATTTATCCCGGCAAAACCGGGCCTCCCGATCGTCCTACAAAAGGCCCCAGCTCCTCCTTTTCCTTACTAGCAGATTTGTTCTTCTTCTAGGTCATGCCCAATGTGGTAATTCCCTCCCTTGGCACCCAAAACTAATCCTGCCATTTTGAGGTAAGCGAATTAAGCTTTGAGAACCAGGGTGCCACGAGTACACTCATCCAACTGACAGCTTTTCCAACTAAAAGGTTCACTCTCATCTTTTCTAGCTTTTCCAGACCAGCACTGTACAGCTTAATTAAAATACGAGCGGCTGGGCCAGCTGGGCCCCAGCAATCATTTTCTCTGGAGAAGGGACCCTCTGGTCACTTTGCGGGTGAGCACAATAAGTTCTTTCTCTCCCAAGTAGGTAGTGTATCATGTGTAGTACTCACCGATGGAGCTATTTCTATATTTCTTAATGGAGAAACAAGCTGGTGAGGTGGAGTTTCCCTCTTTCATTATTGTTCTACGTTTTATTCTCCTTCCCGGTTCAAACCCGAACGTTCAGATTTGTAAATTTTCGAGCCTGCTGCCAATAACGGTACTGTATACTTCAACATGTTTGCAGGATTTTCTCCAGACACCTGCTGTCAAGGACCACATGTACAAGGCCTGTGCAGTAAATGGCCTCTCATTAGAGAGATTTGCCATATGCCATCATAAAGGAGCCTTTCTTCAGCTCCCTCACTTCACACTGCATCACACTCAGCAGCGCAAACGTGCAAATGATTGAATGTTCCAAACCGTTCTCCAAATAGAATCTTAACCAGTATTGATCAACAAGGAAAGACTATTTTCTTTTGGGGAGTGACTGGTGTCAATGAGCTGCAGCATCCAAACAGCGATGTGGAGTTCCATTTTTTTTTTTTTTTTTATCTCCACACAGTCCTCAGTGTGACGACGTGTGTGTTCCAAGCGCATAAATAGTGGCTGCTGTCTTGTTTATCTTGCAGTACACCTAGTCACTAGGCAGGCATTCATGGAATAATCCAAGCCCACTCATCAGAAATCATACAAAGTAGTCTGACACCCGAAATAAAAGTAAATAGATTGATGTTGAAAGAAAAAGAGACTCACTAGTTCCCAGGAATGATCCACGTGATATATACACTTTTTTTGTTTTTTAAACTCTGGGACAAACAAAAGACATCCCCTGATCAGAGCAGACTCCTTGTTGGCTGCTCACAAGAAAAGTTAAATGGGTCTGGAGTTCACCCAAGTATTACAGGATGGTCAGCCCAAGTTTCCATTTCAATGTGGGCCAAGCTGTTTCTAAAGACTGAGCGCTCTGGGAATAGCCCAAACGTGGAGGGCCATTTGAGTGCCAACCCGTCGACCCAGCCCATACTCCATTTAATGCCCCTCCCGCCCCCCCCCCCAACTAGGTTGGCAACACGAGTGGCCACCAGGATTGAACCGCCTCTGCCCAGAAGGCCGAGCAAACGATAAAGATGCCAGGCCACTGGGTGGACTTCAGAAGGGGTACGGTTTCTGTGGAGTGGAACTCGTGCAATCGGAGTTTCTGTGGATTGGTGATCTCTTGACTGATGTCACTAGAGGCAGGACGATAAGTAGGAAAGGAATAAGAACTATTCCTCCTCCTCCTGCCTCTCTTCTCTAGAACATTATTCTTCCCAGAAGCCTTCTGGGGTCACTGGCCCTATTGGTCTCCCTCCTTACCACTCCACTGGGAATAGTGTTTGCTGGCTGTGAACGAAAGATGAAATAAAAGGACAAACTACAGGGTCAACGTCACCAGATTCAGAAACGGGGCAGGAGGCGACATTGTCTATGCCTGGCTATGAGACAGTGGGGAGGGGAGGTCAGGTTTATGCTTGGCTATGAGATCGGGGTCCCGCAAGACTCCTCAAAGTTGTCAGTCCCCGAGACCGAGGTTGGAGGCACGGAACAGCTGCTTGGAGGAGGCCAGGGTAGGTTGGGTCCTGAAAGACCTCCTCCCTCCAGCTTCTCCTACCCTAGGTGTTTGCTTTCCTGTTTTGACTGAATTTTTATTGAACATCTCCTGTGTGTGCTTTTATTCCATCATTTACAGAAGTATGGAAACTCCTACACTAAAAAACAAAAACCAAGTTAGAGTAAATTAAATCATCTGAATGTCTGAAGGAGGATAACTCACTCTACACTCTTTGATTTAAAAACCACTTTTTCACCTTGAGAAAACCAAGGCTTTATAATGCAAAAATGAAAAGTGCTACATAAAGGCTTGATATGAATGGTTAACAGCAAAAACAAAAACCTATTGACTGAATGGCAATGGGGTCAACATTGCAAGGGGAAAGTTCGTAAGTTTTCTGAGTTAGTTTTCTGAGGAAAATAGAAGCTTAACCAATTGCTTGATCACTGGGCAAATAGGGTAGGTTTGTGGGGTCATTATTCCCAAATTTTCATTCATAGTCCATAGCTCTGACTAGTAACAGAGAGATGAAAAAAGAACTTGGAAATTAGCAGTTGCCCCCTCCCTTCTTCACTCCCTGACTGCCATCTTGAACCACTCATTTTTCAAATGCTTCTTCCCCACTGCATTCAAGCATGCCCATTTATCCCCATCCCCCCCAAAAAACCAAAACCCTCTCGACCTCATGGAACCCTCCAGATATCACCCAATCACCCCTCCTACCATTCCTCTTCCAAATCCTCGATAGAGCGATATACACCTGCTGTCTCCATTTCCCTCCTCCAACTCTCTCCTCAAACCTCTGCAATCTGGCTGCTGCCTACTCCATGGAAACAACCCCCCTTAAGGTCACCAATGACCTCCTTCTTGCCAAATCTACTGGTCATTACTCCATCCTAATCTTCTACAACCTTTTTGCTGCCTTTGACACTGTGGATCACCTCTTTCTCCTGGAAACATTAACTAACCTTCACTCTGACTTCTGGTTCTCTCCTTATATTTCCACTTGTCTGTTTGTGTGACCTTGAGCAAGTCACTTCACTTCTTTGTGCCTCTGTTACCTCATCTGTAAAATGGGGATGAAGACCGCAAGCGCCACATGGGACAACCTGATCACCTTGTATTCTCCTCAGCGCTTAGAACAGTGGTTGGCACATAGTAGGTGCTGAACAAATGCCATCATCATTATTATTATTAGCTTTAAGGTACTCAATCAGCTCTCTCCCTCCTACCTAACCTTGCTAGGCTCCTACTACAACCCAAACCACTCACTTCGCTCCTGTAACGCCAAACTACTCTCTCTACCTTGACCTCGTGTATCCAGCCACCGACCCCTTGCTCACACTTTCCCTCCAGTCTGGAACTCTCCCTCCCCTTTCATATCTGACAGCCCACCATTCTCCTCACCTTCAAAACCTTCCTAAAAATCACAACTCCTCCAAGAGGGAGGGCAGGTACCTTATCTATAATTTACAGATAGGAAATTGAGTCACAGAAAGGTTAAATGAGTTGCCCAAGGTCTGGCAGTAGGTGGTGGAGCTGGGACTAGAACAAAGGAGTTGTTCTCCTCGCTCGGGTCATTCAACTAGAACATGCAGCCTCTTTCTGATAAAACTTGGTGGGGATTGGATTCAGTGCTATACCAAAGATAATAAAATTTTGCTCCTGAATCTTCCCTCTTTCTCTAGAACCAGCTTCAAACATAAAGCCACAGAGTTTTCCATCACCTCCCTAAGGTGGCCACCCCAACATATGTGATACTGCGTGGATTATCCAGTGCCCACAGTGTAACACAATGGTATCATTTAGGACATTTTGGGGTAGTCCACCTCAGCCTACGTCAAGATGATGGTAATAGTAAAAATGAACGATAATTTCTATCTACTCCCAACTAAAACCTTACTCATTGCAGGTTCCAAAATTGCAGTTCTCCAAAAACCCCAAAGAGAAAATCCTCATACAGTGGTGAAGGCCTGCCGTCCCCTCTGACTGTGCATCCATCGGGGAGCAGCAGCCTCTCTTGCTTAACATCTGAAGAGGGCCCCAAATGCCTCTGGGGAGTGAGCAGAAGGGCGATACTCATTCTGCTCTGTTTCACAGACGGAGGAGTTAAGATCTGAGAAGCTTCACTTATTTCCCTTTCTGATGACAATTCAGCAAAAGAGCCAGAATTTTAAACATGCTCCCCCATTCAAGACTACTGTTCTCTATTGAGCACTTACTGTGCTATACTAAGCGCTTGGGAGAATACAATAGAAGGTGAAGACAGGATCCCTGCCTTCAAGGATATTACAATTTAGTGAGGGAAAGAGATGCTAAAATAAGTTGCAGAAGGGGAAAGCAAGAGAGTATAGAGACATATTACTAATAATAATTACGGTATTTGTTAAGTTCTTACTATGTGCCAAGCACTGTTCTAAGCACTGGGGTAAATACAAGGTAATCGGATTGTCGCATGTGGGGCTCACAGTCTCAATCCCCATTTTACAGATGCGGTAACTGAGGCACAAAGAAGTTAAGTGTCTTGCCCAAAGTCACACGGCAGACAAGTGGCAAAACCGGAATTAGAACCCACGACCTCTGACTCGCAAGCCCGCGGTCTTGCCACTAGGCCATGCTGCTCCTCTAATAATAATGACCTTAATGAAGGTATCTGTTAAGCACCTACTACGTTCCAGGCAGTGTACTAAGCGCTGGGGTGGATCCAAGCATACAAGCAAATCAGGTTGGACACAGTCCCTGTCCCATGTGAACCGAAGCCCAGGGAAGTGAAGTGACTTTCCCAAGGTCACACAGCAGATGTGGCAGATATGTACCTAAGTGCTGTGGGGTAGGTTGAATATCAAAATACTTAAGGGGTACAAGGCTTCCTTTGAATTCAGGAACGTTCACTCTGGTGCACATGATTTGCCAGCCCATTTGCTCCAGAGTTAAAACACTAGTTTCAGTTAAAAATATCTCAGTGGAATATGAGCGCTCACTACGAATCTCTTCAAATCTAGTCCAGCTGGGGCTAGAGGATCCCTAGAATGTCCCTCTGCAATGAGATCTACGTAGCCTTCGTGGTGGACCCAGGACCAGAGTCCCGGGCACACTTGGCAAATATTATTTTGCAGTTTAAGGGCCTTCTCAGCCCTCAAACAGCCAAACAGCCCCTAAGATAAAGAAGGACACGTAAAGAAGGAAGGGTGGAGGTGGCTGAAAAGACATGAGTTGCTCAAAAGTCTAACTTGGGCTAGTTCAAGAGGAAAAACTGAGAACATTTTCTTAAAAAGTAAAAAAAAAAAAGTAAAACTTCAGTCTCAATTTGTGCTTAATCCATTTGTGTGGGAATTTTTGTTCCAACATGTAATCACCATAGCAATTCTTACATCACATGCATCTTCTGAAACTCGGAGCAGAACAACATGTGGTAAGTGTTTTTTCTGAAGGACACAGCACAATCCTACACACATTGAGCATCGCATCCATGGCTCTAGTTTCATCGCCGCTTTGAACATAGGTGGCGGTTTCCGCCTAGAGGATGTTTCTCTCCTCATTTCGATCCTTGTTTCCAGTACCTCCTTAAGGACTTGGGAGGAAACCTTCCTGGTCACATTTCAACATCTGAGTTTCACAAAGAGCACCAGGGCCAGAAAGAGAAGAAACCTATTTTGACACCTCGCACCACAGGGTGTTTGGCAATCTTGGCAGTTTCTGCTGGGAAATCTCACGAGAAATCTCCTCAGCGTGTGTGGTGAGCTGTAAAGTTCAAGTTGCGGGCCTGAAGAAACGACCTGTTATTTTACGGACAGAGAGAGGGTGTCTCTCCGGGTCCTCTGTTACACCTGTTATCCCTCACTGAACTCGGTCCACACATCTCTCAGCTCTTCACCTGTGGGATCCCGGCTGGCCGAGTCGCTTCTGGAGGAGAGATGAGGAGATACAAATATCTCCCCCTCTGGATCCCTGAGTAAACATCAATTCCCTCTGCCATGCGTTCTTTGTGTGAGAGTGAGTGAATTCGGGGGCCAAGCCTTATTACGGATTGGCCCGGGCACCTGGGCTTTAATTGACAAAAAGTAATCTGGCAACATGTTTTGTTTTCGGCATTAGAGAAATGTGGTTTAACAGTGTCCTTACTGTAGTCTTGCCTGCAAGTAATCACTTTTCTGTACTTTTCCTATGACAAATTTATTTTTCCTATATGCTTTTATTGGCAAGCGGTGCTGGCATCGCTTGGCTGACGATGAACCAGGAGATCAGAGTGTGGGGAAAACGCACGAATATCGAGCCTTGGCACAGTGGAGGAGAAGCGCACAGGAGAAGCTTTGCATTCCAGCACAGCCCTGTGCACCAGCTTCCCCGCTCAGCCTGTTGGCCTTGGATAAGAAATTTCCTGCCCCGTGTGTTCTGCAGAGGAGGGGGGCTGCAGGTTTACTGTAAAGGAGCGGGGGAGGTTTTAAGAGAATTTCACAATGATAAACACTAAATCTATTTAATCCCATTCCAAGCAGGGGTCATGAATGCCTGGGCTGACTCCACTGGACACTGATTCTATCCTCTAGTTCAGAAGCTAGCCAAGAACTTTAATCAATCAATCACTAGTCTTTATTGAACGCTTTACTGAGTGCCCAGAACACTGTATTAAACCGGTGGGAGAGTACGGTAGTTAGTAGATCCGATACTTGCCCTTAAGTGCTGAGATCCTCTAGAGATCTGTTCTGTATTGTCCACGCCAAACCTTCACCCCAGTTAAAATATTTCCTTGAGTCCTGCTGCTTTTTCATTTTAATCTCACCTTGGAGATTTTGAGGCCCACCCCCACCGCTCGAGCCTCCCGTCGACTACTCAACCCCTGCTGTTCCTATATATCAGTGGACTCCATCACGACTTCCGGAGGATCACATTTGCATTTATACAAAACTGGCATGTAATTCGTTGAAACCACCAGCCTCAGACAATTTTCAAGAGCACTTTTTCTTTGACTCCTGGAAGCTGTTTCACTCACCCACAACGGCAATGCCTGATTTCTCACCTCAGAAATACACCCTGAGATCACGGAGCTGGGAAGACCCAGAGCCAGGGAGAAGACGAGGAAAAAAGTCCCTCTTAGGATTTTTGCTAACCCCTTAGGTTTAGTAACAAGGCTTCAAACAATCTCTGCCTTACTTTCTGTAACTGGCTTTTCTTTAGTACCTACACTTCTCCTTCGTCGGCTTATCTTGCTCACAAGCTCAATTTCTTTTCAAAATCCAACACGTTTCTACTTTCCCTTGCCTGAACATTAGAGCTGGTTTTCCTTTTGTCTTCCAGTTTCATTCAATAATTCTTCTCTCCTGTTTCATCTCAGTGTTTCTACAATGCTTCAATTCATCGACCTCGAACTATGCTCGGAAAAATCATCAATTCAAAGTATATGTAGCATGGCACAGAATAAAGGATACCTTTCCCTGCAGTGCTTTACTTCCCCCCAACAAAAAGTTCCCAGATCTATCAATTGCTCTGAGTAGGAGTATGGTTATTTCCCTGAAAGGAGCCCAAGTGTTCTGAACAGCTAATGTCGGAATTTAAGCGCTTACTATGTGCAGAGCACTGTTCTAAGCGCTGGCGTAGATACAGGATAATCAGATTGTCCCACGAGGGGCTCACTTTTTTTAATCCCCATTTTTGCAGATATATTAGTGACAGGGCAGAGGGCTCATTCCAGGAAACCTACCCTCTGCTTGGATTTTTAACTTGAATGCCATCGCCTCTATCAAGACTATTAGTTTTTCAGTTTCCCCACTAACTATGGAGACTCTATTTGGACTCATTCTCTGAGGAAAACAATTTCATACTGATTAGGTAAGAGGTTAGAAATGGGCCCTACTAGATTTTCATGAAGAGTGAGGAAGAAACTACTACTTTTTCAATATTATTCCCACCCAGATGCAACCTCACCACAAGCAGAGCCATGTTTAAATGCAAAGGACCCCGTGGAATGATGTTCTAAATCTTCATTTGTTCACTCTGGAAGAGCCAACTGCTTGCCTCAAATACAAATTCTGGGAAGCAAGCTAAAAATAGACTTGACAGAATCATAATATGTCAAGATGCAGAGGTACAACTCTTTCTCGAGAAAGGAATTGAACTCATGAGAAGATAATACAACAGGGAAATAAAGAATTGGCTTTAAAAAAAATCCCAATACCTCAAAAGCCAAGATGGATGAGGTAAAATATTTCAGATGCATACAAACTGCATATCAAGAGAACCCAACCCATTTTAATAATGTTTTGAAGTGAAAAAAAAAGTCAGAATGAGAAAGATTGAGAGAAAGACAAGAAAATTAGGAAATCGCCAAATGTATTTCTGAGTAGACAACAGTGAGAAAGGGACAAGGAGCAAAAAATGCAGTTATTCTGTGATTATTTTGAAGAGTGGGAAATGACAAGTTTTTGTGGTGAGAGAGGTTTAGTTTAATGAAACAGCATTGAAAGAAATGACAGTACAACCATTTTGTGTGGTCCTGCTTGTATTGCCATTGGATAGCACAGTGCTGATTTCACCATATACTTTGACAGCCAAATCCAAAAAATGTGATTTTAAGCAAAAATATATGTAAAATATTGTTTATTATTTAGATTTCAAAACAAGCATTGCATTCAGATGGAGAACCACACAGCTGCCAAGTACAAACCCTTTCTTTGGTTGTAGGTTAGTCTACAAGTTTTCTATGTGTTCTTTGATGAACAGTTGAATTTTTAGCAAGTTTTATTTTACCAAACTGCTAGTGTTCCCTCTTTCCTTCAAACGGTCCCCAAATTCCTCACTGGGAACAGCAATACCTCATCTTTTATTGAAGTGCACTCTGTTACATTTAGGATCAACCCTCAATGCCCAAAATTTGAGGGATCAGGGACTCAAAGCAAAGCATCCCCTCTCATCTCTTTATTCCTGGGAATGGTGAAAAGAGAGCGAGAGACAGAGAGAGACAGAGAAGGTAGGCAGAGTGAGCCAATTTTTGGAGTTTGAGCCTGTACAGGAAATAATTCAAAACATTATTTCATTGGGGGTTTAAAAAGGATTGGGGAAAAGTTTTTTTTCTTTTGGTAAATGTAACACAGTGACTACATCTCAGCAGGCTCTCACAAAAATCATACCATAATAATGTTGGTATCTGTTAAGCGCTTACTAGGTGCAGAGCACTGTTCTAAGCGCTGGGGTGGACACAAGGGAATCAGGTTGTCCCACATGGGGCTCACAGTCTTCATCCCCATTTTACAGATGAGATAACTGAAGCACAGAGAAGTGAAGTGACTTGCCCACAGTCACATAGCTGACAAGTGGGGGAGCCGGGATTCGAACCCGTGACCTCTGACTCCAATTAAGTAGTAATACAATTAACTTTTCAGCCACCTCAGCCCTTTTTCTTTCTTCACCAACACCTTAGAGGTGTTCTAACTTCTTACCACGTAACACGGCTCATAGTGCAGCAATAGAAGGTGGGTGGGAAATCAATTGGTCAATAGAATTTTTTGAGTGTCTCCTAGGTGCACAGACTGGCTTAAGCATTTGGGATTAGACAGTAGATAGGGGGACCCTATCTCTGGCCATGAGGTCCTGACAATCTAACAGAAGAGACTGACATAATAATTCAGAGCTAGGTGGAAAGCTCCTTCCCATGCGATAGATATCCCCATTAAAATTCCAAATGTCCTGCCTACAGTTTCACTCTCTCTAGCGTTATTTACCAGACGTGCCCTGGTTTCCAGAACTGACCAACTATTCATAATTCTTGTATCTGATAGACCAAGTGTTTCTAATTCAACTAAAATACTTTGGAATCAAAGTGTTGGTACACGCTGGGTTCCCACTAGCTCTTGGTCACATTATAAATGCGAGATATACATATAGTACATTAAACTATTTAGACGGAAGCTTTCAGATTAACAGGGGTCAGAGAACAGGAAGGTATCAGAAGCATGCTCCAACTTCTCTCTTCATGCAGAGGCAATCAAACATACTTCTTAAACTCTTACTGGATGCAGAGTGCAAACTAGGTGTGAAAAAATATTCCTTGCCCTGTGATTCCACAGCCGAGTAATTAAAAACAAAAATGGAGACCAGGACCCAAACTAACTTGTGTGGAAGGTGGCCAAATTTAAGCCAGTGGGTCGAAAGGGCAGAGATAGTCATTGGTGTTCTTGCTTAGGGAAAATATTTAGGGAATAAGGGTGGACAAGGGGGATGCAGGTAGCTGGCTTTCATGTTGGGGAAACAGCATGGCTCAGTGGAAAGAGGCCGGGCTTGGGAGTCAGCGGTCATGATTTCGAAACCCAGCTCTGCCACTTGCCAGCTGTGTGACTGTGGGCAAGTCATTTAACTTCTCTGTGCCTCAGTTACCTCATCTGTAAAATGGGGTTTAAGGATGAGCTTCATGTGGGACAACCTGATTACCCTGTATCTACCCCAGTGCTTAGAACAGTGCTCTGCACATAGTAAGCGCTTAACAAATACCAACATTATTTACACCTCCTTCTTCCAGTGGAATAGGCAAAAGATTCCTTGATAGGAGGATAGGGAGAAGGGCAGGGAATTTTTGGGAAATTGAGGCCATTTCTATGGGCCCCAGGGCCTTCAAGGGAAGGCTCAACCTAGACCCTTCCTCCACCACCCCAACTATATCTGTCCCTTGTACCTCTAAAACACACACACAGAGCAAAATAATGTAAAGCGAATAGTCCCATGTGGATAGACTGCATTTACTTTCTGTAATCATACTTGGCCAAGTTTCCAAAACACAGCCTCCTTTCTTCCTCAGGTTCAAAAAGTGGGTGGTTCTGTCCAGGCCAAGTGACCCAGCTGGTTAACTGGCTCCACGTGGAAAGCCCAACCGTCGGAAAGTGTGGGGGAATGAAAGGGGTAACACCAAGGCTGGGGAAATAGAGTCTGTAAAGAAGAGGGAGTGACAGATTTATGGTGGCAAAACAAGATAAGGGAACTAGGCTAGGATGGGGAGCTGGAAAGGCACGCGTGAAGGAGCAGAGACAGAATAGACAGTCCCCCGATTAGACCGTAAGCCCATCAAACGGGAGGGACCGTCTCTATCTGTTGCCGACTTGTTCATTCCGAGTGCTTAGTACAGTGCTCTGCCCATAGTAAGCGCTCAATAAATACTATTGAATGAATGAATAAGGAAGGAATTCCAAAATAGCAAATGCATTCACCGGTGTAATCAGTGATATCTCCTGAACACTTTGTGCCGAGCACTGTACGACACACTTGGGAAAGTACAACAGAGTTGGAAGACACAATCCAAGCATCTGTACTCGCCACTCTCCAGGTTTTCAGGCCATCACTAAACCCAGATGTGAAACGTTTTATTCTGAGTCCACCCACCTGCCCAGGTGCTTACCAAACACCATGGGTTTCCCCATCAGCTCCAACAGAGCCCTGGAAGTAGAAGGGGAAGGTGAGGGGGGAGAGGCAGATAAAGGGATCCTAGAGCTTGCTTAGTTTGTGGGGCTTTTTTTTGAGGTATTTGCTAAGCGCTTACTATATTTCAAACACTGTTCTAAGAGCTGGGGTAGATATAAGTTTATCAGGTTGGACACGGTCCGAGTCACATGGGGATCGCGGTCTAAGTCGGAGGGAGGAGTTAATCCCCATTTTACCGATGAGGTAACTGAGGCACGGAGAAGTTAGGTGAGTTGTTCAAGGTCACACAGAAAGCAATTGGGAGGGCCGGAACTAGGAGCCAGGTCTTCTGACCCCCAGACTGTGCTCTTTCCACTAGGCCATGCTGCTTCACAGTTTCTTGTGGACAGAGGGGTGATGGGGGAGAGGTTTGTGAGTCTGCCTGAGGGTCTGGGCATGCCCAAGTATGGTAAGCCTTCAAGTAGAAAAGTCAGCCCCAGAGTCAACTCCCAGAAGAAATTAACTCCCACGAGCCCATTACTCAAGTGGGGGGGGTAGGGGCAAGAAGACCCGGATAATTCATATTGCAGGGAGAGCTTCATGCACATGAAAAATCAGCACTTTGCTAAGTTACTGAGTCGAAAGAAAACATTGATTGTGCAGAGAAGCAGCGTGGCTCAGTGGAAAGAGCCCGGGCTTGGGAGACAGAGGTCATGGGTTCGAATCCAGGCTCTGCCACTTGTCAGCTGTGTGACTGTGGGCAAGTCACAACTTCCCTGTGCTTCAGTTCCCTCATCTGTAAAATTGGGATTAAGATTGTTAGCCTCAGGTGGGACAACCTGATTAGAACAGTGCTCTACACATAGTGCTTAACGAATACCAACATTATTATTATTAAATGCGTAGCTTGGTTGCAAAGAAGCAGCACAGTCTAGGAGAAAGAGCCAAGGCCTGGGAGTCGGAAGACCTGGGTTCTAATCCCAACTCTACCACTTCCCTGCTGTGCGACTTTGGGCAAGTCACTTAACTTCCCTGTGTTAAAAGCTTCATGCTCTTCCTCTCCTTTAGACTCTAAACCCCATGTAGGATTGGGACTGTGTCCGATTTCATAAACCTATCATCTCACAACCCCAGCGCCTACTCCAGTGCTTGACACACAAATGTTTAACAAGTACCATTATTATTAATATTATTACTATTACAGGACATTCCTCTGGACAGCACCATTGTGATAATATGACTGCATCTCAAATAAAGTACACCAGTCCTAGCTGCGCTATTTATTTACTTCAATTTTCTCACCAGGTTTTATGAGGAGAGAGGGAGGAGGAGGAAGACGTTAAGAAGGCGTTTGAAATCTGGACACCAGAGCTAAATTCACGCACCTGCTAGACCACGGAATTCCATATGGAATTTAGTACGTTTAGTAAATATTTAAATATATTTGTTTCACAGTGAATTCAGTCAAGATTCTGGTCCTCTCTTCAATCGGTTAATATGTAATACATGATTAGCATAACTTTTTCCACCTGGAGCTTTATTTGATCTTTTTCCCTATTAAGTTAAAATACATTTTTTAAAAAAGCTGTGCCTGTTGATTAGCTGTTCGGGCAGTTCGACGTACAAAGGTCTGAACACCAAAATAAAACCTGCTGCAAGCAATTATTGGGGTGATTCTTAAAAGAACTCATTAAAATGCCAAACTGCACTACAGCAAACATGTCAAGTGAAGGATTTAAGTTTACTTTATGAAAAAAAAGTGTTTAATGAGGGTTTATAGGGTTTTATAAAAACACCTTAACACCTTACAGACCTAAGGGGGCGGGGGGGAAAGCCCCCTTTAAGTACCCTCCACCAAGAGCAGACCACCCAATTCCGATGCCTTGAAACCTCAAACAGACCCATCCTTGGGAACCCATGGAGAGACCCTTAATTTTATGGACACTTTAATTGTATTTGGGTTATTACCTCATGCTCTAGCAAACACCTCCAGTATTTAATAAAAATGAGAGTAAGAACACTGCTCTAGTTAAAGTATGTATTAAACAAAATCATAAAATAACTATGCTCCGCTTATAAATAACTGAGTGTTTAGTGTTCCGTTGCCTTTAACTTACATTTATTTTATTATGCTGCAGTAATTCTTAACTGTGCACTGAATCAACGTTAATTGACTCATATTCATTTACATGCACTGTACTGAGAAACATATGTGTGTGCGTAATTGCACACAAACACAGGCACTATGTGCTACCCACCACAAAATGACTAAGCAAGTTCAGGTCCTTAAGTACGTCTTTACGCCCTACCTAATTTCTTGCCATCTACTCACTGGGAATCGAAGAGAAATATGACCCAAGACAGAAAGCAGTGTTTACACAGCTCCCACGGGGTGCGGATCACTGTCCTACATGCTGTGGGGAGTTACAAAAGTAGCAAAAGATTTGGTTTCTGTCCTGCGGAAGTTTAATGAGAGTGAAAGCACAAACACATGGGAATTTACGACAGATGAAGTTTCAGGACTGAGAACTTTACAAAGGAATTGATTAAAGAGACACTGGCCCGCCTGGTATCATTTATCTATTCACGCTCGCTTGTCTCTGCCAGTCTTGCCCTGCCGGGGTAGAGAATGCAACGGTGAGCGGGCGACCAGAGGTGCAGCACACTGTGAACGTCCGATCTCTGCCCATATTAGCTAGCTACAAGAAGACCCCAGGTATCCTAATAATAATAACTGGGGGTTTTCTTAAGTGCTTACTAGGTGCCAGGCACCGTTCTAAGTGCCGGGGTGAATCCAAGCGATTCTGACCGGACCCAGTCCCTGTTCCACGTAGGGCTCACGGTCTTAATCCCCATTTTACAGAGGAGGTAACCGAGGCACAGAGTAGTGAAGTGACTTGCCCAAAGTCACACGGCAGGCAGGTGGCGAAGCCGGGACTAGAACCCAGGTCCTTCTGTCTCCCAAGCCCACTCTCCATCCATTAGGCCACGCTGCTTCTCCTGATCCCCAGAGCACTCTCCTTTCCACCAGATCAACAGCATGACCCACCCAAACATATAAATAGGGACAAAAACAAATTTCAGATGCACGAAAACTTTCAAAGTCCGCGAAGGAACACAAAGCACAAAATAAATACAGAGCCAGTCCTTATATGGATATTCTTCTATGCTATAGGTTAAGCATTGAATTATTGCAATATTCTAGAGAATTTTGGAAAGCGCTAAGTCCCCTGGTGTCCAGAAGAACAGAGCTGACTGGGAACCCAGCTATCTTCGGTGGGAAGGAGATGGAGAGGATGGAGAGGAGGGTGGGGAAGGGAAAATAGGAAGAGGAGAAAGGAAGAAGAAGAAATGGGGAGAGGAGGAGGGGCCAGGCCAATACTTTTTCCCCCTTTTCCTGGATGGACCTGTTCCCCCTCTCAGGCTGTGGTGGGTGGGCAGAGGAGGGGGGAGAAGGGCTGTCCCTGGATAAATTGGTCCATCCTGCATTGTGTCATGGTAGCTGAGCGCGGCCTTGATCCACTGAGTCCACGGTTCTGGGACTCCGGCAGCTCCAGAACTCCCAGAGTTCGCAGGGTGCCAGAGCTGTCCCACTCTGTTCTTTCCCCCTGCCATCTCCCCTCCCCACCAAAAGCTAACCCCTTTGCCGCAGAAAGGAAAGGGTGCGCCTGGGTGGACATGCTTCTCTCTCCCAAAACCGACCCCCCTCCTCAATCTGCTGAGATCTCACCAACCGTTTTCCTTCCTTTAGATTTTGCAGGAATCAGAAGTGCCCTGGGAACCTAGAGCAGAAGGCAGTACAGACCCCCGAATTTCAGGACCGCCCCACCTAAATCGGGATGTCGGCTCACCTCAGGGAGGCGATCACTACTTCCCTAACAATAGCCCGTTAGCCGCTGTGATCTGGGAACCAGCTCCCTCCTTCAGAAGGTCTGGTTAAGAAATCAAAGCCCATTTTTTTTCTCGTGGTTCCTCAGTTGGCTTTACATTCCACAACGCTTGAAACCTTGAAGTCGGTTCATCTGAGAGTTGCCCCCCGTCTGATATTTGTCCAGACAGTCTTGGAAAGAGCTGCTGCCACGGAACTTGGCCACCCCCTCTTCTGCCTCCCTGACTCACCGGACAGTGGCAGGATAGAAGGCGACGGGGTGGGTGGCTGCTGCCGTGACCTCAGACCTCACAGAGAACCATTTCTGGTTCTGCCACCCTGGAATCTCCGGCTCAACCGTAAGCTGGAAGTTTCGGTCCGACGCTGCCTGTCTGATTCTGCCTCAGGAGACTCTCGCCCTAATAGCACATTCAAGTGAAGCGAAGTGAACTGAAGCAATTATCTGGATAAAGAAAAAACAGATTATTTAGACTGACATCATAACTCAATGCTTTGGTCTTGTCTTGCTTGGAAAATGCCAATAAAATTAATCACGGAAAAGCATCATCAATCTTGGAGGGAGAATTTGAGAGATGATAGATTTTGTAGGGGGGTCAAATGAAGAGAGAGGATGTGAGTCAGATGGAAATTATAGAAAGAAAACATTCCCGGGCCAGGTTTCCCCTCACAAAATGAAATGATGGATTGATTGATTAGTGAATTGAAAACATTATTCATATTATTAATACAAAATAAGGGAGGAAAAATAATAATAATAGTAATGATAATGATGAAACATAGGGAAGCAGCATGGACTAGGAGATAGAGCACAGGCCTGGGTGTCGGAAGGACCTGGGTTCCAATCCCGGCTCTGCCGCTCGTCTGCTGTGTGACCTTGGGCAAGTCAGTTCGCTTCTCTATGCCTGTTACCTCCTCTGTAAAATGGAGATTAAGACTGTGATCCCTAGGTGGACGCAGTCCAACCTGATTAGCTTGTATCTACCCCAGTGTAAATCGTAAGCACTTAAATACCATAAGGAGGCCACAGTAAATTCAAACTTTGAGAGAATTTAAAGGTCTCTCCTTGAGCATTCAGTTATTTTACGATTTTGTTCAACTTGTACCTTAAATTGATTAGTGGTCTATCATCTTAATCTTTTGCTTTGCCTCGTCTGGTCCTCGGCCTGGTCTGTGGGCCAGTGGGCAGGTCAGATTTGGGCCCAGGTGGGGCATTCTGTAACCATCTCCTATGGCTGGCTTCTTCGGATTTCCTGTTGGTGGAACTGGGCGGTGACCGGGGACTGGACTAGATAGAGACTTTCCCCCACAGCAAGTATGGTAGTCATGTTACTGCCACTCAGGCGTGCATGTGAAATCCATTGCTGGGAAATTCATGGTCCGCTGAGACTAAATCCCAGTGGCACCAGGGAAAACTACCCACATACCCGGAGCATTGTCCAGTTTGAGCTCGACCCTCCTTCTCTTCCCTCCTGCCAGTCAAAAAGAAAATGGGGTCAGGCCAAGTAGGGTCCCCCACTCAACAGATTCAGCTCGGTCAACAGCCTGGAATTTTGGCCTGTTCAATCATATTTATTGAGTGCTTACTATGTGGAGAGCACTGTACTAAGTGCTTGGGAGAAAACAAAGAACTGGTCGATACGTTCCCTTCCCCCAACGACCTTACAGTTCAGGACTCTAAGCTTGTGGACATCTGGTCCCAAAATATTTCCCTTCTGCCGGGAAACCCTAGTCTACTTTCCCTAGTTCTCCCTAGTCCCTAGTTCTCTTTCCCTCTTCAAAACCTTACTTAAAAATCACCTCCTCCAAGAGGCCTTCCCAAACTGAGCTCCTCTTCCCCCTCTACCATCCCCCCTTTACCTCTCCGCAGCTAAAGCCTCATTTTCCCCTTTTCCCTCTGCTCCTCCACCTCTCCCTTCCCATCCCCACAGCACTGTACTCGTCCGCTCAACTGTATATATTTTCGTTACCCTATTTATTTTGTTAATGAATTGTACATCGCCTTGATTCTATTTAGTTGCCATTGTTTTTACGAGATGTTCTTCCCCTTGATGCTGTTTAGTGCCATTGTTCTCGTCTGTCCGTCTCCCCCGATTAGACTGTAAGCCCGTCAAACGGCAGGGACTGTCTCTATCTGTTGCCGACTTGTTCATCCCAAGCGCTTAGTACAGTGCTCTGCACATAGTAAGCGCTCAATAAATACTATTGAATGAATGAATGAATGAATACTTTAGCCTTTCTCATGAATCTTCTCCCAAGTGAAATTCACCTTCTTCTGTACATTACCCTCAGAGACTCAAGATGTTGTCTTGTGATTCATTTAATTAACTATTTCCAAGCTGGGCAAGACTGAGACACTGAATTATGTCAGCATTCTCTGGCTGAAACAAATAGATGAACTTAGCACAACAGCATAGAAAAAGCTAGTAGGGAACCCATGAGCAATGACCAAGTAGAGAGGTAAAGCTGGAGTTTCCACGAGCAAGGAATGGCTTGTTTGTCTCACTAATCAGAAGAGAATGAGCCTCTTCAAACTGGTAATGTTCAGACACCAGTTCTGCTGTGAACTGCAGTCCTTTGGGGGACATAGCCTGCTCTTAAGATAAGTAGAATGTTGCTTTAATGAATTATTCATTCAATATGCCACCCACTGTCTCTCAGAAAATTCACATTAACTAGATTTAATTCATTTGGATTTATTGATTTGTAAAAGCCAAATTAAGCCTTCGGCATTGAGTGCTTCTTGTTTGCAGAGCACAATACTAAGTACTTGGGAGAGCACAGTACAATAGAGTTGAGAGAGTTGTTCCATGCCTGCAAGAAGCTCACAGTCTAGAGGTGGAGACAAATGTGAATATAAACAGATCACAGATATGTCCATAATTGCTGTGGGGTTGAGGGTTGGCTGACTATCAGGGGCTCAAAGAGTAAAGATCCAAGGACTTAGGCGACTCACAAAAGAGAGAGAGCTGAGAAAAAGAAGGCTTAATCGGGAGAGGCCTCTAGGAGAAGATGTGGTTTTAATAAGGTTTTGAAAGTAGGGAGAGTGGTGGTCTGTCAAATATAAAAGGGGAGGGAGCTCCAGGCCAGATGGAAGATGTGGGCAAGGTGTTGGCAGTGAGAAAAGGTTTAGGTGCAGTAGGTGAGGTGATGTTAGAAGACGTGTTAGAGGAGTGAAGTGTGAGGACTGGATTTTACTAGAAAATCAGCAAGAAAAGTAGAAGGGGGCCAAGTTAATGAGTGTTTAAAAAGCCGACGGCAAGAAGTTTCTATTTGGGGCAGAGGTGGAGGGTAAGCACTGGAGGGTCTCGAGGAGTGGGGAAACAGGGACTAAATTATTTTTAGGCAAATGATCCGGGCAGCAGGGTGAAGCATGGACTAAAGCAGAGAAAGTCAAGAGGCAGGGAGTCAGTAGGGAGGCTGATGCAGTAGTCAAAGGTGGGCTAGGATAATAATAATAATACCAATGGTATTTGTTAAGCACTTACTATGTGCCAAGCACTGTTCTAAGCACTGGGGAAGATACAAGGTTATCAGGTTATCCCAGGTGGGGCTCAGAGTGTTCATCCTCATTTTAGAGATGAGGTAACTGAGGCACAGAGAAGTTATGCGGCTTGCCCAAGGTCACACAGCAGACAAGTGGCAGAGCCAGGATTTGAACCCATGTCCTCTGACTCCCAAGGCCATGCTCCTTCCACTAAGCCACGCCGCTTCTTGGATCAATGTAGTAGCAATATGGAGTGGAAACGGTTGATTTTAGTGATACTGTGCAGGGAGAACTGACAGGACTTGGTGACAGCCTGAATTTGTGGTTTGAATGAGAGAAGGATAATGTCAAGGTTACTGGCTGTGAGATGGGGTGGATAGTGATGTCGTTTACAACGATGGGAAGATGGGGAGGGCAAGGATTGGGCAGGGAGTTCTGCTCTGGACATATGCAGTTTGAGGCGTCAGCAGGACATCCAGGTAGAGATGACCTGAAAGCAAGAGGAAATGCAAGACTGCAGAGGAGAGAAGTCAGGGGTGGAGAGGTAGGTCAGCAGTTCAATTTACTGAGTGCTTATTGTGTGCAGAGCACTGTAATAATAATAATGTTGGTACTTGTTGAGCGCTTACTATGTGCAGAGCGCTGTTCTAAGCGCTGGGGTAGATACGGGGGAATCAGGTTGTCCCACTTGAGGTTCACAGTCTTAATCCCCATTTTACAGATGAGGGAACTGAGGCACAGAGAAGTTAAGTGACCTGCCCACAGTCACACGGCTGACTAGTGGCAGATCCCGGATTCGAACCCATGACCACTGACTCCCTCTTTCCACCGAGCCACGCTGCTTCTCTAGTATAACAGAGTCGGTAGACACATTCCCTGCCCTCAAGGAGCTCATTGTTGGGCAGGGATTGTCTCTATCTGCTGCTGAAATCTACTTTCCGAGCGCTTAGTACAGTGCTCTGCACACAGTAAGTGCTCAATAAATTCGACTGAATGAAGCAGCTTGTAGATTTGGGAATAATCTGCACAGAGATGGTAACTGAAGCCATAGGAGCAGGTGAGTTCTCCGAGGAGTGGAGATGGAGAATAGAAAGGGACCCAAAACTGAGCCTTTTGGGACTCCTACTGTTGACCTCTCAATCAAATTTATGTCAATCAAATTTATTGAGCACTTACTGTGTGCAGAGAGCTGTACTAAGCACTCGTCAGCTGCCTTTGACACTATGGACCACCTCCTCCTTGAAACATTATCCAACCTGGGCTTCACTGAGAAGGAGTGGCCGGATAGACAGGAGGAGGATCAGGAAAGGACAACGAGGTCAGTGAAACCAAAGTTAGAAAATGCTTCCATGAAGAGGTTGTCTACAGGATCAAAAGCATGTGAGAGGTCAAGGAGGATGAGGATAGAGTAGAGGCCATTTAATTTGACAAGGAGAACATTGGTGACCTTTGAGAGGGCAGTTTCTGTGGTTCAGGGATTGTGTCCAATCAGTATATATACTGTATCTACCCCAGCACTTACTTCTGGGCTTGGCACACTGTAAGTGCCAACAGTTATCACTATTATGATCATTAATAAAACACACGGTGCCAGAGCACTGTGCTCCTTGCCAGAGTAGATACAAAAATAGCAGGCAAAACACAGTTCTTTTCCCATATAGGGTTCACAGTTCAGCAGGACCCATGACTTCTCATTTTTGTTGCTTACTTCAAAAGACAGTGATTAGATATTATCGGAGAACAATTTTTTTTTTTTTACTCACTCGTGAATAATGAGTAGCTCTCCATGGTTCTCCTCTCTTGTCATCATTAATGCACTATGTATCGAGAAACCAAGCCCAGCAGGAATTTAGAGGCAGGAAATTAACCTGAAGACAGTCTCTTTTTAGTTCATTTTTATCCAAGTTCATAAGAGTAAAATCTCACAAGGGTGAAGAGAAGGTTACTTCCTCATTTAATCCAACTGGTCTTTCCCTTGAGCCTATCAAAATCTCAGCCCTCAGTAATGGTTCAGATAAAAGAATACGCCTATGTTCCGCCTCAATATTTTTGTAGTTTGATAAACCGGTAGCCATAGGAATTCATTATTAGGGCTGCAAACTTTCAGTTACGCTTTTTGTTCTGAGCCAAAAGGGTTGAGTAGCTTCAATAAAGGACGGAGTATCATAGCTCCTACATTTAACTCTACTGCATGGGTCCAAACTACTTCACATATTTGGTCTCTTCCGGGTCTAATTCTAATCTAAGAGACAAGTGGGTAGAAGGCTAGTCAGTTCAATCAATAGCATTGATTGAGTGCTCGCTGTGTGCACTGCACTGTATTCAAGGCTTGGAAGAGTGCATTTCCTGTACTCAAGAAGTTTCCAAATTAGGTAATTAATCCAGGTATCCCTTCAGGGACTCTGAAGACAAGTACCTGCAAAATTTTACTCAAGCTGATCTCCCCACTAGGAGATCCAGAGGGGATCCACTTGCGAGTGGAGCCAAGCCCTGCCCCCATTTTCACTTCCCAGAATCAGGGTCATCTCGGGTTGAGGGAGTTGGCTCACTGTTTAACAGTCCCAACACATAGAGGTAGGAGTCAGGTGGGAAAGGGAGGGTCGGAAGAGAGACAGAAGCAGGAAGGAATTGGGGAGGTGGCTGGAACATGCTGATTTAAGGAACCTTAGAGGAAGAAGGGCATACGTAGGAATTCCTGATACCCAACAAACATCCACGCTGCATCAGTAAGGTAGATTACGAAGGGCCTTGAGCTTGAATGTACTAATTATCATCTAAAAAGAATAAGCAAAAGAGGATTTTCTAAAGCAGATGGTACTGGTGGGGACAGGAAAGCCAAAAAGAATTGAGAGATCGACAGTCAGAATTACCTAATCCCCTCAGATCGAGAAACACAGAACTATAACTAGCAATTTACAGTATGAAAGATTCAGAAATAAAACTACACGGCTAATAGCTACCATAACACTTCACTCATGGGCCTGCTGACATTAACATTCAATAGCATTCCACTTTTCCACTGAAAAACCACCCGATTTAGCACCTCTAATACAAAAATGGAAACTCAAAGAAGTCTGGCTATGGGTGGACAAATGGTGAAATCCAGAGTCTAGCTAATGCCATAGGAAAAGGGATTAACAGTCTCAGTCACCAGAGAGTATGAAAAGTGACAACAGCTCATCTAAGGCAAGTGCAGGTCACGGAGGAGGTGGGAGAGATTTTGTTGCCATTTTCTTTTCTCTAAGTTTCATTCAAATCAAGAGGGGAGAAATGTATTTTCAACAATCAACTTTCTTACATTTAGCAACAAGCAGGTGAAAATATAAACAACGTCGGCTACTTTCCACCATACGTATTTCACTTCTTGGGTGGCTGAAAGCCCTCAGATCCCCTGTGAACCCAAAGGGTATATTAATGGCCTTGAACAATGAAGTATTTTAATGCTATATTTACTGAAGCACTTAATCTACTCCGTGGAGGTGAAGAGATCAAGTGTATTCCTGTTAAACTACACGTGCTCACCAAAGACAGCATAATGGCTGCTGCATTCTGGAGTCCACAGAGTCGCTGGGTGGCATGTGGATAACCTTGACTTGTCACCGTTGTAATTTGTCACGAGGCATTTCGAATTGGAGCAGGAGACACATCATCAATACCTGTCAATTCACACTCGGCAAAGAAAGCCTTACAGTGTAAAGCAGAGGATTTAATTTAACGGCCCTGAACATAAAACTGTCAGGAGTTGCTTGTGTGCGTGTTCTTTCTCTCCATCTGTCTGTCTCTCTCTCCTCTCTCCCCCCACCCCCCCGTAACAACCACCTCCTCACCACTACCACCAAATACTCAAAAAAAAATAAAATAACCCCACAGGATTCGGAAGATTTGCTTTCTGATCTAGAAGAAATCATTAGCGCTTAACAGCACTCAATGTATCTGGTCCAAACTTGTTAGACCAAATAAGACATCTGATACCCTGCCATTTTCTCTTGGGTTTATCCCAGATTCAATAACTCAAAACTGAGCCAAATTTCCCCAGTTTCAACCAGATTCGGGGACAACACCCCAGAAATACTTTTCAAAATGTTGGAGCTCTTAATGCAAGCATACAGGTGAGGGCACACGATTTAAATTCAATTTACTGCTCTGAGTATGTAAAGATTGGAACTAATTCATTGTGGTCTTCAGAGAAGTAATCATAAAATAAAAAGAGAATCTAAATAAATATCAAAATTTAGAATTATTCCTCAGTGAAAGAAAATCATTCACAGCTTTCCCTTTTCTTTCATATAATTTACCACAGACATAAGAATGAATGGATATTTGGGCCCATAGTAAAGTTACACTCATTAAATTTTGAACACGACTCCCATTTCGTTATTTTTAAGCACTGTGTTTTAAGTCAACTCCCAGAAAATTGAATCCTCTCTGAGTAATTCCGGAGTATAGTTAGGATGGGCACGTATCAATTATGATTCTACTTTCTCTGGTGTCCATGCTAAACTTCTAACATTCTATCACTAATTTTTGCAGACATCACCAATGAAGAATACCACAAAATACTGGCTTTGAGGGGCTCTTTCCGAGGGTCTCTCTAAATCCTGCTCTCCTTGGACATCTGTGGGATGCACAGAACCTGTAGAATCTAGGTAGCTCAATAATAATAATAATAATATTGGTATTTGTTAAGCGCTTACTATGTGCAGAACACTGTTCTAAGTGCTGGGGGAGATGCAGGGTAATCAGGTTGTCCCACGTGAGGCTCACAGTTAATCCCCATTTTACAGATGAGGGACCTGAGGCACAGAGAAGTGAAGTGACTTGCCCACAGTCACACAGCTGACAAGCGGCAGGGCCGGGAGTCGAACCCATGACCTCTGACTCCGAAGCCCAGGCTCCTTCCACTGAGCCATGCTGCTTCCCCTACGGCTTTTGCCGCCAGTCTCCCATTCACGAGGAGGTTGCATGGTTAAGTCTCTAGGCAGTGACTTAGAATATCTTCTGAACTTTGAATTCTCACATTAGATTGTGAGCTCCATGTGTGAAACTTAATTGTTTAGTATTTACCTGGGTGCCTGACACAAACCAAGGACTCAATAAACACCATTACTTCTTCTCAATTGCCATTACTGATTTTAAAATTACAAACTCAGCAGTGGGGTTGGGCTATACCAGAAGGAATTTGGGCATTTTCCTAGTGGCCTGAGAAGCAGTGTGACATAGCGGAAAGAGCACGGGCCTGGGAGTTAGAGGACCCGGTACTTATTAAGTGCTTACTAGGTGCCAGGCACTGTACTGAGCACTGGGGTAGATTCAAGATAATCAGGTCAGAACAAATCCCTACCCCACATGGGGCTCAATAAGCCCTTATTTCTTCTTCTCTCACTCCCTTTCTGCATCATCCTTTTACTTGGATCTGCACACTTTATTCTCTCCTCCCTTAACCCCACAGCACTTCTATACATAAGTCATAATTTATTTAAATTATTGTCTGCGTCCGCCTCTAGACTGTAAACTCCTTGTGGGCAGGGAATCCTTCTACCAACTCTATTATACTGTATTCTCCCAAGTGCTTAGTACAGTGCTCTGCACGCAGTAAGCATTCAATAAATACCACGATTGATGGATCCCCATTTTACGGATGAGGTAACCGAGTCACAGACAAGTGAAGTGAATTGCTCAGGGCCACACAGCAGATAAGCGGTGGAGCCGGTATTAGAAACCAGGTCCCCCGACACTCAGGTCTTTGCTCTTTCCACGAGGCCACCCACCCTCTCAATTGCCTGCTGTGTGACCCCAGGCAAATCACTTAACCTCTTGGTGCTTCAGTATCCTTATTTGTAAAATGGGGATTTAATACTTGTTAATCCTTCTACTTGGACCGTAAGCCCCATGTGGGACAAGGATTGTATCATCTTGCACGAACCCCAGCACTTAGCACAGTGCTTGGCACACAATAAGCCCTCAACAAGTGCTATTATTATTACTATCATCATCATGTCTAACAGCCCTTCTATGTTGCACTTTCCCAAGGATTTACTACAGTGCTCTGAATGCAGTAAGCACTCAGTAAATACCACTGCTTGATTTATTGCCTAGTGGAGGTTTTTGACTCTGCCTAAATAGCCAAATTCCTGGATTTTTGTTTTGCAGGAAATGTTGCACAAGACAATCTGCGGGTTTATCAATGCCTTGGACACCCAGAACACGTAGAGAAAATGAGAGATGAGATGGAATTCAATGACTGCCTGCTAGCAGAGTATCTCTCTCTGCCACTAGTTTGTCCTCCATCCCACATAAACCTTATTACAAGTTTGGTTTCCATAAATTTGAATGGATACCAAATATTAACAATGTGACATCACATAAATATATTTCCAGATACTTGAAATCGAAGAATAATATTTGTAAAACACTTAACTCTGAGCAAATGGGAGCACATGATAATTTTCATATTTATGTTTTGTTTTTCTGGTTTACATAAATAGAAAATGGAAAAAAAAGTGAATCAGTAAAGTGCTGACCCACTACTAAACCAAAATACTTGATTTGGACAATGTCTCCAGGAATTCCCCTTTTTCTATTGTTCTTTTGAACAACATTTTGGGAGGGCATCAGCCCTTTATTCCTCCAGATAACCAAGTAAATAATAAAAATAACTTTTACGCTTTGCATTTCATGGGGGTGAATTTTCCTTCAATAGTACCATTATTCCTTTAATATATTTTAAAATTCTATTTGTCTCTATTTGTAATTTCAAGTTACCATATTTTGCACTGCTTTTAACACACGTTTAGTGACAGTCAAGTACAAAATTTGGAGACATTTAAGATGAATCTAAAAGATAAAAGCTATTAATTGGAACACCCGTATGACTTTTTTTTGGATATGTGAACCTCTCCATGAACGTTAAGAGAAAAAAATTGCTTCATGGTCCTCCACAGGGTCTAGTTTAAACTGAATTAAGTCATTATGCTGATTTGTAGCTAGTCTTAATAACCTAATCAAAATCACAGAAACATAAAATGGACATGACTCTGTTGTGAAGGTTCTTTCCCAAATAAGGACCTTCAGCAATATACCTGGAGAATATTTTATTAGATGATTTTTTCTTCAGACAAGCAATCAGCTTGTCTAGCCAGAAATGTGGAGGGGTCATGTAGTTGGGCAAATGTCACCATCTTACATACTCCCTCCCCAATTCCCAACCCCAAAACACAAGTAAACTAACAGTGGTGTGGGAAGTGAATGGCTTACATTTTTATATTTGACTAGGGCACAGTTGAGAAATCCAGAAAAATGTTCCCCTTTCGTTCTTCTTTCGCACAAAAATCAACAAAGCTTGAGTACTATGTCTTCGGGAAACCATGTCTACTATTATCAGTAGTTACTCTTCCACACTTCAGGCTGCTTAATTGTCTTAGATATTAATTTCTTCAATTACTCATAGCTTTCTTTGGTGACCTCACATATTCTATATCTTGATCCCACACCTCATTCAGCGTCACATTTCTTCCTGCCTCTAGGAAACCTCAATATGGTGACCCACCAGCACCTTAAACTCAGGCCCTATGCCAGCTAACTCCTCACCTTTGCACTTTCTTCTTTCTCTACATCTTGGTTTCTAATCTTTGCTCCTACTAAGATAACCTATGAGTCCTATCTCACTCTTGATTCTCCTATGACCACTACTTTCATCTTCCCCACTGCATCCTACCCCACCTTCGAGGCCCTCCTAAATATACACCTCCTCTAGGATGTATTAACCCTCTCCCCGCTCTGTTCAATCGATTAGCCACCTTGATAGATGCATAAATATATCAGCATATTTCACTTATCAATTTTTTTGGTTGCTTTTACCAGATATAGCTATATTATCCTTTCCATTCCCAATGTATATTTGCTATCCTTGACCATCTCCACCATCAGATTTTAAACTCTTCTAAGGCTGGGCCTGTGACTTTTACTTTTATAACCCATCTCGGAGGTCTTCTTTAATTATTTTAATAATAATTTCACCTTTCTTTAAAATGGATGCAAGACTTCTTAGTCCCAAAAATATTAGCTGGTGGTGGAGGACCATAATTTCTTCATCTGTTTTGGCATCCCATCTTGGCCAAGCATGAAGACACAATTCTTCTCACATCAATACAGTGGTATTTACTGAGCACTCACTATGTGCAGAGCACTATGCTATGCACTTGGGCGAATACGACTGAATTAGCAGTCACTTACTCTGTCTATAATGTCCTTACAGTCTAGAAGGGGAAAGAGACAGGAATATAAATAAAATACAAATATATCTCACATCACCGGTAACCTTTGCCTTTGGTAAAATGGATGCCCAGCATTGACAATGCAGTTTCAGCGAGCCTCCTAGGTAAGGCCCCAGACTGGCAATGTGAGAGTTAGTATCCTATCCTCTGTGTTTGTATATATAGTATCTGTGAAATGCTTGCTATGTGCCAGGCACCGTACTATGTGCTGGGGGTAGATACAAGCTAATCAGGTTGGACACAGTCCCTTTCCCAAATGGGGCTCACATTCTTAACCCCCATTTTACAGATGAGCTAACTGAGGCACAGAGAAGTCAAGTGGCAGAGCTGGGATTAGAACCCAGGTCCTTCCGATTCCCAGGCCTATGCTCTATCCACTAGGCTTCTCGTTGTTCATCACAATTGCTACAGCCTTTCTGTTTTCACAGGGAACAGCTCATCTTCCTCTACGCTTCATCAGCTTCGGGACACTTAAGCTGACGCATTAACGCATACCTTTCACCTGAAGCCACCTTATCAGACCTCTAAGAACGTACCTTAACGAGTAGGAAAGCGAAGTGCTGAGCTCCGCGCTTTGGGAGCTATGACCGACTGCTTTCTCATTCTAGGGTGGGTCAGGGGAACCTGGAGGCCCCAACCCATTGCCTCCAAGTAAAATCTGCTGACGCTCTGACTTTGGCAACATTTGCGACTCTCAGCCTTCCCATAAAAACCTAAAAGCGTCAAGGCAGGAAGTGACAAGGCAACTGATTCAGAGAAAACGAGACGGCCTGCCCTGAGACATTCGTAAACTGACATCTTGGCTTCAGAAGTGCCTGCAAAAACACGGATGGGTAATTTAGATGTCAAGCAACTGCTCTTACTAGGGATCCTCGATGCCAAGGGGGTATCGGCTTGCGTGTCCAAAGCTGATGTGTGGAGGGGGTGAGAGACGAAGTCTGAGGAACTGGAAACTGGGCTGGGCTTACATTTTAAAAACCACATCTGGTCCTACAAAACCAAATGTGGCACTAGAAGAATACCCAGCAGTTTCAGATGAAATAATACTCAATACACTAGGCTGCTCCTCGTAATTACATTCATCCATATGGGCCTTACTTGCATGAACTTATGCTCTCAGAGGGCCAAGGGATGTTATCAACACAACCTTTTATGCTTAGAACCTGAAGGAATACCAAAGGAAGAGGGGATGCTCATAAAACACATTATGGTAGTTTTTTCTCAGACTGGTGTTTGGCTGAGGTAACTAAACATTCCCCGTTGATTCCCTCTGACCCTGGTAGCAGGGTCTCCAGTTTTAGAGTTTAGAAGCAGCGTGGCTCAGTGGAAGGAGCACGGGCTTTGGAGTCAGAGGTCATGGGTTCGAATCCCGGCTCAGTCACTTGTCGGCTGTGTGACTTTGGGCAAATGACTTAACTTCGCGGTGCCTCAGTTACCTCATCTGTAAAATGGGGATGAAGACTGTGAGCCCCACCTGGGACAACCTGATTCCCCTGTGTCTACCCCAGCGCTTAGAACATTGCTCGGCACATAGTAAGCGCTTAACAAATACCAACATCATCATTATTATTATTATTATTATTAGAGAACAGCCACCTCAGCCACGTTGACTGGCACAAGGAGAAAATCAGGGCAGCACCTAGCTTCCTTCCCCGTGAGGGGATTTTGAATCTGGAGTGAAGCCCTGCGTGGGTTTGTAAAACCCAAGTTTGAGGCTTTATTGCCCAAGGATTTGGCTAAACAGAGAAAGAGCCAGGGACAAGCTACAAGTTGGGTTTCACTTGGGAAGAATCACTGTATCCATGTGTTTGTTTCAGGGGCTCCTGGCAATTAAAAGGGGGCTATCACCAAGCTCGGCATCTGCTGGTCTCAATTCCATTTTAGCTTCCCCTTGGTCTCAGTTAGACAGCCTCCTGCTGTCTCGCTGCATCCTCCCTAGAGAAGCAGCATGGCTCAGTGGAAAAAGCAAGGGCTTAAGAGTCAGAGGCCATGGGTTCTAATCCTGGCTCTGCCACCTGGCAGCTGTGTGACTTTGGGCAGGTCGCTTAACTTCTCGGCACCTCAGTCACCTCCTCTGTCAAATGGGGATTAAAAACTGTGAGCCCCACGTGGGACAACCTGATTCCCTCGTATCTACCCCGGCGCTTAGAACAGTACGTGGCACATAGTAAGCGCTTAACAAGTACCAACATTAGTATTATTATTCCATCATCCAAAAGGAAGAAAGAAGAGGAAGAGGAGAAAGAGATGATGGGAAACTGGGTCTGGACTTGGCTCAAGCCCAACTGGGTTCAACTTTGTGCTGGTCTGACTTGGCAAGATCACTTCAAGGTCTGTTGGCAAGGTCTGTTGGCACTACAGTCTCCTGGTCAAAACCCACTGATAAGCCCCTCAAACCTCTTTGTGATCCTGAAGCAGGATGGCCTTGTGGAAAGAGCATGGGTCTCTGCGTGTCTGAAACCTGGGTTTTGATTTGCGTTCTGCCACTTGCTTGCTGTGTGAAGTTGGGCAAGTCACTTAACTTCTCTGGGCCTCAGTTTCTTCATCTATAAAAGGAAGACTCGATATCTGTTCTCCTCCCGGTTAGACTGTGATCTGTATGTGGGACAGGGACTGTGTCTGACCTGATTATCTTGTATCTACCCCCGCACTTAATACAGTATTTGGCACACAGTAAGTGCTAAATAAGTACCACGGTTATTTCTCTGACCCCGATAGCAGTGTCTCCAGTTTCAGAGAACAGCCACCTCTGCCGTTTTGACCATCACAGGAAGAAAATCGGAGCAGCGCCTCGCTTCCTTCCCCGTGAGGGAATTTTGAATCTGGAGTAGAGCCCTGCATGGGCCTGTAAAACCCAAGTTCTAGGCTGCATTGCCTGAGAGTTTGGCTAAACAGAGAGAGAGAGACACAGTTATTATTCAGTAACATGTAATCATCCTCAGGCCCTCTGCCTCCCAGGCTCGTGCTCTTTCTACTAGGCCATGCAATGCCCAAACTAAGGAAATTGCAATCTGGGATTTTGACTTTGGCTCCTCTGTGTCACTTCATTTTTCCCCACTTGTGTTGACCTACTGGTTAAATAGCTAATAATGTAAGTCCACAGCCCAGGAGTAGAATCATTATTTTATGGTATATAGACTTCAGTTCCAGAAGTCTCTTTCTCCCAGCACAAAATACATTCAGAAAGATCAAACTTAGCACAAAATTCAGACCCATCAAAGACTCACCTTCATACCTACGCTAGTCACTAACACGCTACAGTACGACAATGCCATTTGTCAAGTAAATAACTATTTTGCCATCAGCCACTTCAGTGCCAATTATGGAATTGTAAATTATTTCAGGAGGTTTTTCTAAGAATTCCAGATCTATCTAAGCCTCTGGAATGGCTGAAGAATCCTGGAGTGATCCATACTAATAATAACGGTATTTGTTAAGCACTTACTATGTGCCAAGCGCTGTTCTAAGCGTTAGGGTAGATACAAGGTATTCAGGTTGTCCCACGCGGGGCTCACAGTCTTAATCCCCATTTTACAGATGAGGTAACAGGCACAGAGATGCTAAATGACTTGCCCAAAGTCACACAGCTGACAAATAGCGGAGCTGGGATTAGAACCCACAACCTCTGGCTCCCAAGTCTGTGCTCTTTCCACTAAGCCACACTGCTTCAAGACCAGAAGACCAGGCACCCTGACATTGAGACCTCTCAAGCATGCTCCCTTTCAGAAAATAATTCTTCACTTAACAGGGTTCCTGTCTCCATTATTATCATGGTATCTGTTAAGCGCTTACTTTGTCAAGCACTGGAGAAGATACTTGCTAATCAGGTCGGACAAGGTGCCTGTCCTATGTGGCACTCACAGTCTAAATAAGAGGGAGAACGGGTCTTTGAATCTCCATGCAGCAATATGAGCCGCAGCCCTTTAACACATAAATCGATTGTATTTATTGAGTGCTTACTGTGTGAACACTGCACTAAGCACTTGGGAGAGTACAATATAACAGAGTTGGTAGACACATATATATATATCAACTGTATATATCTTTATCACCCTATTTATTTTGTTTAATGAGATATACATCACCCTGATTCTATTTATTTGCCATTGCTTTTATGAGATGTTCTTCCCCTTGACTCTATTTATTGCCATTGTTCTTGTCTGCCCGTCTCCCCCGATTAGACTGTAAGCCCGTCAAAGGGCAGGGACTGTCTCCATCTGTTGCCGATTTGTACATTCCAAGCGCTTAGCACATAGTGAGCGCTCACTAAATACTATTGAATGAATGAATGAACACATAAACAGCCACCCCACAAGAGACAGAACTGAAACAACCTCTATGGTCTTGGTATCATATCCAGGTTACGGCCACCACATGGCACATATAGCCCATTATTGACACTGTGACAACACAATGCACAACTGCAAGATGCCAAAACAGATGAAGAAATTATGATCCGTCCACCCCCTGCTACTATTTTGGGACTAAGACGTCTCGCATCCATTTCAAAGAAAGCAGGTCAAATTCTAAAAATCTTTAAAGAAGACCCCAACGGAGAGAAGTGTTCAAAAGTGTGAAGAGATGTTCATTGAAATACCAAGGCCCACTCCTGACAACGAGAAGGTTGTTGTTCACTCTACCATGGACAAACTTGTCACTAAAGCTGAAAAATCTCTCCACTGTCAGCACAAGTTTCTACTTTAGCAGCCTCCTGCAAAACCATATAACTCCTCATTTAGTTAAATGAGATGTTATCATTCAAATTACTTTAAAAACCCTTGAACAATATTTTAGTGAAGTTCATTGCAAGTGTGTAGCGTGCAGAGCAATTCCATATTCTCCAATGGGATCCAGGCCAAAAAGTTCCGGAAAAATATGAAAGTCCACAAGAACAACCCGCGTGACAAAATCATCCGTAACACACTGACATTGCCAAGGGAGATACTGCCTCTGTTTCATGCTGAACGTACCTGGCAGCACACATGGGGTAAATGCAGGCTGTAAGTTCCTTGTGGGCAGGGAATGTGTCTTCCAATAGTGTTATATTGTACTCTCCCAAGTGCTCAGTACAGTGCTCTGCATACAGTAAGCACTCAATAAATGCCATCGATTGACTGAACGTGAGCTTGTCTTTAGAGTGTGCTGTGGGCAGAGAATGTGTCTACTGTTACGTTGTACTTTCCCCAGTGTTTAATACAGTGATAAATACGACAATGAATGAATGAGGTGTCTACCAACTCTTCTACATTGTCCTCTTCCAAGTGCCTAGTGTAATGCTCCGTTCACTCAATAAACACCACTGACTGATTGAATACGGTGGATATTTAAGGGGAACTGGGCTGAGGCAAAACAAGCACAACATACAGCTACAAAAATTGATGAAAATCTAGGCAAAACATTAATGCTTCTACACCTGCCTGGTGCACTTCTGTTTCACCTCAAGTGCAAAGAACAAGACGATGGAGGCTGTAGTGCCTCTCCTGAGTTCTACTAACGGTCTTCAAAGGCCGTAGTGCCCCTGACTTCATCAAGTTCTAAGGGCATTCTGGGTCCTGATGTTAGGGATCTGGGCTGTAGGCATAGGCAGAGGCAAACGAGAAAAAAAAAGCAAAACGATACATAAGGCTGGGAGCGGGGCCTCCGACCTGAAAGCTTCAAACCTTCTGGCAGAGCCTTGGCATTTTCTGAGGGAAAGCCTCTACTTTTTTTCTGGATAAGTGGTAACGGTGGGGGCTGGATGGCCAGGCGCTACTCCAGGGAGCAAAGAGGCCAGAGTAAGAAGGTTTGGAGCCCTGGCACAACGGACAGAAGTAGCATAGTGGAACTCCTGTTCTTCAATCCCCATCCCACTCCCACACAAACACCCCCAAGGCCGTTTCAGTCAGGGGACACCGGAAGAGGCATCAGTCTCCATCATCTCAGCACCCTGCCTCGACTCCGACCCGTAGCGACTCCGTGGACACATCTCTCCCAGGATGTTCCGCCTCCATCTGCAAACTTTCTGGTAGTGTATCCGCAGAGTTTTCTTCGTAAAAGTACAGAAATGGTTTACCATCGCCTCCTTCCGCGCAGTAAACTTGAGTCTCCGCACTCGACTCTCTCCCATGCCACTGCTGCCCGGCACAGGGGAGTTTTCCCTTGAGGCAGATTGCCTTCCACTTGCTAGACACTGGCCAACCTAGGAATGGAATGGATATGCCTCTGCTTGACCCTCCCTCTCCTAGCCGAGACTGGGAGAGTACTGGAAACTCTCCAGGTGCGATCCTGAGAGGAGACCTCAGCATCACTCCGGTATAAATTAAGTACTGGGGGAGAAGAGTGGTGCGCTGCAGGCAAATACAGAGATTTCCTGAATGTTACGAAAGGGCACCGAGCCATCGGTGGGGATTAAAGTTTCCCAAGCATAGCAGGTTGCTAGAAAGGGCAGTGATGCTCTCTGCAAAGAATTTCAGTAGATTCCTTAGAAAAGAATAAAGGTCAGGGGACCTCTGGATGTGGACTTTCCCACACTAGAATCCAGAACATCAGGGGGTACCAGGTGCCGGAATAGTATAGCAGCAAAAACCCTGGGGGGCGAGATTCTGAAGGAAAAAAAAGAAAATCGGGCCATTAAATTCAAAGCAGCTGTTCAATTGTCCCCGGCTTCAAGTTAGTCACTGGAGACAGGTGTTGATCCCGCAGGATTACAGAAGTAGGATTGAGAGCACCAAGTGAACCTCCTGATCAGGACTAGAGTAGGGTGAACTCGGAGTAACAATATTAAAATCACTTGGTTTCTACTTCAGCTGGAACATGTGCAAAGATCATTTATGTCTTTCTGCCACCCACAAATTATCCTTACTTCCCAGTGATTCAAGCCACGGGTTCTCTACAGGAAGATATACAGTGTGCCCACGTAACGACTTGTCAAAAGTTAACTTTTAGGGGTTCAGTCTCAGTCAGGCAACCCAATTATCTAAAAAAACCAAACACCTATCCTAACCTGGGCTCAACTCTGGCTCTTAAGAGGTTTTTTGATGATGGAGGCTGATAAACTGTCATTTTCAATCTGCAAAAGGATGTGGCTTGAAGGGTGCCCAGTACCTGGACCTTACATTTTTGGTGGTGAACAATTCACTGCCTCCCTTCCCGCACAAGTGCTGCTTTAACCGGTTTCCCAGGATCAGAGCTGGAAGGAAAATTACACTTTTCTCTGAAGGCCAAAGCATTTTACCTAAGAGAGATTCTCTACATTCAAGAAGAGTACACACTTCTCCATAACCTGAGGACAGAAGATGACTTTAAAAAAAAATGGTATTTGCTAAGTGCTTACTACGTACCAGGCACTGTACTAAGCGCTGGGGTAGATAAAGTTAGTCAGGTTAGACACAGTCCATGTCCCACATGGGGCTCACAGTCTTAATCCCCATTTTACAGATGAGGCTACTGAGGCACAATGATCTTAAGTGACTTACCCAGGGTCACACAGCGGACAAGTGGAGGAGCCCAAATTAGAACCCAGGTCCTTCTGACTCCCAGGCCCACGCTCTATCCACTACGCCACGGCTGCTGTTTTGGTAATCCAGAGGTGAGGCGCCTTTACTCACAGCTCCAAAGGCTGCTGACATTCCAGAACAAATCTGTGTAGCTTTCTCTTCAAAGAAACAGCATGGGAACCAGAGGTTATGAGTTTTAATCACGGTTCCGCCACTTGCCCGTTGTGTGAACTTGGGCAAGTCACTTAACTTCTTTGTTCCTCAGTTACCTCATCTGTAAAATGGGGATTAAGACTATAAGCCCCACGTGGGACATGGACTGTGACCAACCTGATTAGCTTGTATCGTTCCCAACGCTCAGTACAGTGCCTGGCACGTAGTAAGTGTTTGAACAAATACCCTTTTAAAAAAAAGAGCCCGATCAATAATAATTGGAAACTCAGCTTTTTCCAGAATTCAAAGGAGGCAGTCAACAAATATTAGTGATTGGTGTGGCCAAGAAGGGAGAGATGGAGAGCAGGGTGCCAAGAAAGGCTAATGAAGATGGCGGGCTCCAAGTATCTACAAAAAGAGACCGAAAATAAGGGAGGGGTGCAAACTGGCTGGTAGAGGGAAAGAAAGAAAATTGAGATTTTAGGGTTACCACAAAGCCTTTGTGGGTTTCCAGTTAGCTGAGGTTATTGAGAAAAACAATCATAAACCACAGGTAGGCATAAAAATACATCTACTTATAGCCAGACCCACAGATTAATAAGATACATGGCTACAGTTACTACTTGGCACAGAAAAATGTGTTCTGATTCCATGAGAATTAAATACAAGTAAACCTTCCAGTTACATTTAAAAAAAAGTAAACTCTTTCTGGCTATTTTCCAAGGGTACAGTTAATGAAGGCTTAACAAGGAAACCACCTTTGGAGGAAATTGGAAAATTGGAAAAGCATGAACCCAGAAAGAACACGGCTCTCATGAAGACTTTAGGAAAGACAGAGCAATTTCTAGTACCACCCCTTTCTCTTTGGGACCTGGGAGTAGTGAAGGAGAGAAGGAGTTCATTTTAAAGACTGTTCAGGGCCTGGCACACATCAGAGGAAAGATTCCATATACATTTTTGCACATAAAGTAACCTTGTTAAAACCAAATTTCTTTATGAAAAGGCTTCTCACACCAGCATGGATTCTGAGTTACCAATTAAACCCATAGTGCTCTATCTATGATCTCTAATTCTCTTGGTAGCCTGAGAATTAGGTGTATCCAGTCTGGGAAACTGTCAGGGAGTTAGCTGAGTGATTCCCACTAGTCACATGGTAAATCAATATAGACCTAGGACGGTGGTCTAGGATTAATTCCAAAGTCTCTTGGCTCCCAGTTCGCTGCGTTACTAAAGAACTACTTTGCAGCCTTGTACTTGAAAAAAAATGAAAGAAAATTTGAGCCAGAGAGGCAGTTTATTTGATCCATCATTCCTTCTAGAATGTTTCCTGCAAAAATAGAATTGGTTCATCTCTAAAGAAATAGAGCACGGTCCCATTTCTCTTTTCTGGTCATAAAGGGCCATAAAATACCACATTTTGACTCAGAACTGCAGTAGAGCAACATTTAACCAAGATGACCAGCCACTTTTCCAGTCTCTCTGTCTCTCCCACAATATTAATCTGGACGACTATTTAACATGCAATTCTTAACGACGATGCTTAATGAACTAAAAACGGGATGTGCATCAGTTTCTTGGACAGTTTGTTACTTGGTAAACAATTAGATTTTGATACTGCTACAGGAATAACAGGAAATGATCTGTGATAATCTTAGTCTCCAGTTGTAGATGAGTGCCAGTGCAAAGAGGATATCTGGCCTGATAATAAAGCCTGTAAAAACAGTTTAGGGAGTTATTTATGGTTCTATTAGGATGGGATTGGGATCCAGGCTGAACAGAAAAAAATGAAAAGCAGAAGTTAAAAAAAACCAAAACATTCCTGGCTTTTAATGATCATCTTTGGAATTGAGCAAACAAAATATTGTTTACCTAAGATGTCTATGCACTAATGAGACTGACTGAATCAGCACAATATCATCGTTTCCAGGTTTTATATTGGTATTACTTATAACAAGCTTCCTGAAATACAATGAGTTTCAGAGAAATCCTTTAGTTGGTAAAATATGAACCTTAACTTTCCTATCTGCTGAAAGATGTGACATTTATCTAAGCACAATATCATACTGAGAAGATGTGCCCTATGCTTTCTAACCTCAATATGAAAAAAACCCCAAAACCAGTGTCTGATCAGGGATTCCATTACCAATCTTGAGTTGGGCTCAGAATAATTTCCTGGGAGCTCATCTTCAAGATAAGGAATAGGGTTTCAAAGACACCATCCATCTTGAACACACTCCATAATCAAAAATATTAGTAGCCTGCTTTTTATGATGAAAAAGTACACTGGGTACTCTGCTTTTATTGTAATCCAGCAGCGTGGCCTAGTGGATCTGGGTTCTAATTCCGGTTCCCCCACTTGCCTGCTGTGTCCTTGGGCAAGTCGATTAACACCTCTTTGCCTCAGTTTCCTCAACTGTAAAATGAGGATTATTTGCCTGTTCTCCCCATTTCTTAGACTGGAAGTCCCAAGTGGGACAGCCATTGTGTCTGATCTAATTAACTTGAATCTACTCCAGTATTTAGAAAGGTGCTTGATACATAGTAAACGCTAAACAGATACCACAATTATTTACTCATCCCCCAGTAAGTATATTTGACTAACAATGATGTAAAAATTCATTCAACTTCATTTTAAAATGGCACAACTATGCAATAGTGCACATTTAACCTTCATCTTGTGTGTTTGTATTTTTGTTTTTTCCATAACTTTAAATTTATGGATAATTATATTCTTTAGGCAGCTATTCACTCTCCTTTTACTTTGATTTTTGTCAAATCTTTCATTAAACGAAGGATGAGTGTCATCCTCAAGTGATAATTTGATTAGTCTACATGTCTTGTTTTAGTACACTAGTATCAGTATCATTGGTATCATTTGTAATCTGTTATATTTCCCAAATGATAAGCTTCACAAAACTTAGATGATTAGAGTATCTATACTCAATTTGCTGAAAAAGGCTTTCAAACAGATGGAAAATATCTATAGATGGAAAAGCTAAATGTCAATATTTATAATGTGTTACCTACCAATTAGGCTGTTAATAGGACTGTGTCCAACTCAATTTGCTTGTATCTGCCTCAGCGCTTAGTACAGTTCCTGGCATATAGTATGTGCTTAACAAATATAATAATGATAATAAAACAGTATTTTAAACTGTAGCCACAAACTTCATATGTTAAAAAGTATTACTCAGGATACAGTGTATCCTTATAAGACACACTTTAATTTGTTTAAAATATATCGTTATTTTTTGAATTCATGATCTTGTAACGGTGACTACCCATTCGAGTGGCTGGGTGTTCTCAAAAACCTCTTAATCCTTTTCTCTTCCAAAATGCCAGAGATACTCAAAATACTCAGAAATTAGGCTATGGGATAGTAGTAACATGAGGCAGAGCCAGGCAAAAACAGCTTTAAAATATTCCATGCAGTCAACTGCCAAGAAAATGTTCAAAAACTCACATGGCAATACAGATGTTAAATACAATATATATTCTTACAAAAATATCTTGAAATCATTCAACGCCCGAGAGATTCTGGACAGTTTTCTTTGTTGCCCTTCCCTATTTTGACACTGTAAAATCAATTAATCGATCACTGTTATTTATTGAGCAGCCATGTGCCCTGTACTAAGCCCTTGGGAGAGTACAATAGAACAGTTGGTAGACATGTTCCCTGCCCACAGTGAGCTTACAGTCTAGAGGACAAGCTTATAGTCTATGGACTATCTGCCTCTTCCGATAGAGTGTAAGCTCCTTGGGGGCAGGGACCCATCTCGGGCTTCTGATGCACTTTCACAAGGACTTAATACTGTACGTTGCACCCAAAGGGTCCTTGATGAACACTATTACGTAACAACATCAAAGAACAATAACACATAGTCAGAATGTCAAATTCATTCTCAACCAGATGATTTTGTTCTGAATGTAAATACTTCTATGAGCATAGTGTGGAAGCACAATGGCCAAGGCCCTGCAATTGTCCCCCCTTTTTTCTCTGACCTTTCCCCTTCGAGTCGTTTCAGTCTTAGTTCTGCTTGACCACCCTGGGTGTGCCTGACGACTTGGTTTACTTAAGCCAAGCCTAGTGTGACAGACTCGAATAGCTTGGTTATTTGATTCGCTCAAGTCGAGCAGCCAAGCTCGATCTGAGCCAAGGTCGCTATGACGTATCCTAAACATGATGAGGCTACCCCCCAGGAACTAATCAAGACTTCTGGCCCTACTTATCAGTAGTGTTAAATCACCTAGAACAAAGCAGGTCTGGGGAGGAACAGAAAACGCCCAAGGGATTTATTGCTTTCTATCCTAAAGTATTTCTCTTCTACTGTTTTTTTCTGATCATTATGAATGTTACGCCAACGGTATATAAAGAAACTCTGTAATGCTTGAAGTTGAACTGGCCTTGACTAGCAGGGGGAATCTCTGCCGCTCAACCGTCTCTCCCTATTAGTGCTGGAAGAGCTAGTAGTAATAAACCTGTCTCTGACATACCTTTTTAAACACAATGCAGACTCTGTGAAGTTTTTCTTCCACAATACAATGGAAATACAATGTATTCTTCCACAGTACAATGGAAAGGATGGCCAACCGCTCACCATCTCGCTGCTCATGTGTCTGGAGATACCACCGGGTTGGGATTGGCTGGGAGAGATTGGGTCAGCAGCACGCATTACGAGTTCACGAAAACTAACCTTGCCCCTTTCCGCCTTACCCAGATCTGTCCCTCGGAGACCCTAATCAACATAATTTGGAGGGAGAGCTAATTATATCTTTTCCCATTCCCACTGGCTGCAGCCCCACTCCTACTAATGATCGTGGCATCTGTTAAGCGCTATGGACCAAAAACTGTACTAAGCACTAGGGTAAATACAATATACAGGTCGGACATAGTCCCTGTCCCTCAAAGGACTCGCAGTCTAAATAAGAGGGGGGAGCAGTCATTTAATCTCCCATTTTACAGATGAGGAAACTGAGGCACAGAGAAGCTAAGTGAGTTGCCCAAAGTTACACAGCAGGCCGACCCAGACTCTTATTAAACTGTAGAGAATGAAGGTCCACAGACCCAATAAGGAGCCGCCTCAGCCTCTTCCTCTCACATATCTCAAAAAGATGCCAGCACCACACAGAGTCACACAGCCCGATACGCTAGCTTACAGAGAGATCCACAGCACGAAGCAGAGTTTGAGTCAAGGGAACAGGAGATGTTCAAGTTAAAAGAGACAAGAGCAGTTATCACCATTATTGAAAATATCCCTGCAAATAATTACAACAGGCTCTGTTGAGACGTGTGAATACACATCTGTGGGTTTTTCTGTCGTCTTCAACTGTTTTTCTGTCATCTTCAACTGTGTTTCCCCCTTTCTGGTCTGGCCCTCTGATTAGAGAAGCTGCGTGGCTCAGTGGAAAGAGCATGGGCTTGGGAGTCAGAGATCATGAGTTCGAATCCCGGCTCTGCCACTTGAAAGCTGTGTGACTGTGGGCAAGTCACTTCTCGGTGCCTCAGTTACCTCATCTGTAAAATGGGGATTAACTGTGAGCCTCACTTGGGACAACCTGATGACCCTGTATCTACCCCAGTGCTTAGAACAGTGCTCGGCACATAGCAAGCGCTTAACAAATACCAACGTTATTATTATTATCTCCCTGCTGTCTCCTCATCCTCTAGTACTTTGTCCCTCTCATACCCAGACAAAACACGGCTATTTTTTAACTCCCTCCCAAGGAGCTGAATAATATGTCTTTCTCCCTAACAGGTGAAAAATGGCAGGCATAAGATATTCACTTGATTAAAGAATCTTCAAGTGTCTGATTTCAGGAAAGATTATGAGTCAGACTGCAAAAATGCTTGACAATTTCAATGTCATATACACTTGCCAGGAACTAAGGAACTTCCCAACACTTTAACAGAAGTTATACACTTATCATATTCAAAATGATAATGGGGGTTCAACCATTAGGACAAGAATGAGAACTCATCCACTGAAATTTCTTTGTGTCCCCAACTTATCTACTGAAGGTCCCATTCCACCAATGGCTCTGGTAAGGGGTGGAGGGGGAAAATATGGGTGGAGTTAGATATATGTGTGTGTAGAGAGAGAAGTGGGTGGGGGGGAGGATGGTGGTAGTAGGAAGAAGTGACTGAACGGTGCCTGGGTGCAAGGGCAAGTACTGGGAAGGAGGAATGTATGAAATTGGAAGTGGATGATTGGGGTGAGGGAAAAAGTGGATTTCAAGGAAAACCTTGCAACTACAGGGGATGGTTTCTAAGAATATTGCCCAGTAGAATCCTGCAAGGGATTCTGGTCTTCAAAAACAGGTGTTTAAGATTATCTTCAAGAGACTGAGGCAAAAATAGCAGCTGGCTTTAGAGCACTGTTCTAATATTTTTTTTTATAGTTGACATACTTACCAGTATATTTTGCACTTATAATTATTTGAAAGTATATTTACCAAATATAAATCACATAACTCTAATATGTCTATAATATTTGATTGGGGGGGGGGGAATGAACCACATAAGAATTGAATTCATGTCTAAAGTGCAGCCATTAATATCTTTCCACATGACCATAAAATCAATGGTACTTATTGAATGCTTATTATGTGGAGAGCACTTTGTTACTGGTTGGGAGAATACAAAAGCTAATAGTATCCCTGCCCACAAGGAGCTTACAATCTGTGTTAAAGGTAATTATTTAGTAAAATAGTGGTAACAAAGTTTCAATTTCTACTTTTAATCATCTTTAATACCCAAATTGTGATAGAGTTGTGAATTCAGTGCTTATGAACTTTCAAGTCAGTCATCACTTCTGGGTGAAAACAGAAGGTTTTAATAATGACTAAATAGGCTTTTCGCCCTTTCCTACTGTTTCAAACAGCTCTATCAAATTGGACTTGTATACAGGATTTTGGCTGACCATGAGCACACAACGGCCTGCTTCAAAATTAACTGCAGCTTTTTCTGTGTAAGGAGAGGTAGGACTATCCTCAAACTGTAAGCCGCACAACGGACAGGGACTGGGTCAGATCTGATTGACTGTATCTACCCCAGTGCTTGGCACACAGAAGGGTTTAACGACCACGACAATGATAATGATTACTATTATTATTACAAGGAACGTGCAGAAACTCAAATGAGGCATTTGAGGTAAACAAATTGGACTGGGCATGAAATGACGAATCTTAGCACATGTGGAAATTGGAATAAAATGAAAATATCAAAATATGCATATACCTCTACACTAATGTCGAGGGTGTCTTCTTCAAATACAAGGGACAACCATATAGACTTATTTTAAAAGCCCAGAAAATTAGATAGGTGAAAGTGTTGCCTTGTTATAAACTCCATATCAAAGGCAGGGTGGGAGTAGCCACTTTATGCGAAGAACAACGCAGACGGTAATAACATTAAAAAAGTACAGGAGAGACATGGATCTTTAGGAAGAAATCATAAATTTAAAAATATTTACAGTGGCCAAGCTACGGAACATGCATAAGAAATGACAAGACTGGGGAAACTGCAAAACTCTGGTCAGTAACAAGCGAGGCATTTCAATTACTGCCATGTTGATTAACTGAAATGTTTATCAGGATGACACGTGGGGGAAGTTTTTGGCTGGCCTCGGCGATCGTTTTCTGGAACAACTAGTCCTCGAACCCATAAGGAAAAATAATTTCCAGTTGTAGTATCTGGTGAAGGATGTTTGTGGAGAGCCACTCTTGTAATAGTGTTCACAGAACGATTTGTTTGAAGTCCTTGCCAGGGAAGAAAGGCCAAAATAACTCAACAAATGGATACTGCGTTTTAGAAAAAGGAACTAAGGATAGAATATGAACTTGGGATTGGAAAATAATTGAAAGAGGACTGGAGGTGGTTTAATCACATTAGAAACTCAGGTAAAATACGTGGCTCAAAACCAAGAAGCATGATGCTAGATTGGGGAGATGGGGGGGGGGGGGGCCTGTGGGAAGCAACGTGGCCTAATGGAAAGTCAGGACACTGGATTTCTAAATGCAGCTCTGCCGCTGGCCTGCTGTTTACACAAGTCATAACCTCTCTGGTCCTGAGTTTCTGGCTGGGCATCTCCCCTCTACTGGCCATACTTCACTGAAGTGCCCAGATCGCTTGCCCTAAACGTTATTTTACACGCTTCTCCCAACTCCTCAAAATACGGTTACCCATTCATTCCCCTCAGAGAAGCAGCGTGGCTCAGTGGAAAGAGCCCGAGCTTGGGAGCCAGATGTCATGGGTTCTAATCCCGGCTCCACCGCTTACCAGTGTGACTTTGGGCAAGTCACTTCACTTCTCTGTGCCTCAGTGACCTCATCTGTCAAATGGGGATGAAGACTGTGAGCCCCACGGGGGACAACCTGATGACCCGTATCTACCCCAGCGCTTAGAACAGTGCTCGGCATATAGTAAGCGCTTAACAAATAACCAGCATTATTATTAAGCAGAAACTCCTGTGCGTCGGCTTTACGGGTTTTGCTCTATTCCTCCTGCTTATACACTCTTTGCTCCCACTCCTCTCCCTCTGACCATCTTCACTTCTATCGGTTTAACCTTCGTAATTGTGCCTTGTGCTCATCTCTCCCAACGCTATCTTATCCTTGCCCTTTGTCCCTGCCTAGGATTCCTTCTAGACCGTAAGCCCGACGTGGACAGGGAATGTATGTGTCATATTGTTGTATTGTACCCTCCTATGGGATTAGTACAGTGCCCTGCACACACACTGAGCGCTCAATAAATTTGATTTCCAGTTCAAATGCACCAAGACCACAGTTCTATCTTTAAAGCCTTTCTGAAATTCTATTTCCTTCAGGAGGGCTTTCCCAATCGACTAGTGCTGTTCTCTCCAGTTTATATGCCTTCACAACTGCCTCTGGTACTTTTGCACTTATTTCATATGCCCTATTACTTAAGCACTAATTTATGTGGATATTGTTAGATTGTGCTAGTCACTCCGTGGTGACAGCTGTGTGTTTTTGAAACAAGCGATCCGAGGTCCTGTGAGAAAGTGGCAAGTTTTCAGGGAAGGAGGGTGGTCCTGGACAGAGCAGAGCATCAGCTTTCTCTGGGGAGGGACCGAGACCAAAAATCTCAAACTCCTTTCTCCTCGTGCTGCTGGAGTGAGGAGTGACTCCCTTAGGCTCTTGGAAGCAGGTTCTACATGGTAAAGATGTCTCTATCACCTAATTAAGATGAATAAAGGAAGACAACAGAAGCGTGGGTTAGTAATATATTTGAGGGGCTTCTGGTTTAATCTTAGTTTGTGGTTTTAAATCTCTATTTCAGTTTACTTTCCGTTCTTTCCGGTTGTACCTTCGATTAGAATTATTGTGTTAGTAAACGTTTAACCGGAGAAGCGGCTTGGCCTAACAGAAAGGGCATGGTTTTGAGAGTCTGAGGATCTAGGCTCTAATCGTGCCTCCACCGGTTGCCTGCCGTGACCTTGGGCTAGTCCCTTAACTTTTGTCATTTCGTCATCTGCAAAATGGGGATTCAATGCCCGTTCTCCCCCATTCTCAGATCGTGAGCTTCACGTGGGACAAGGACTGGGTCCGACCCAGTTGTCGTGTCTATCCTAGTGATTAATGCAGTGCTTGGCGCGCGGTAAATGTTTAGCAAATACCACAAGTAGTTATTTTATAGCCTTCAAAGGATTTAAGCAGAGTTCCCCTTCAGTTTCAGATCAGATCCTACATCCCCTTTATTCCTTTGGAATGCCTGGATTGGAGAATGGCTCTTTTTACTTCTCATTCAAGATACTTTAGCCAGGTGCCCCTAAATGACAAGATATATGCGTATATCACAGGTTCACTTTTCCTTCTACCCACCAATAAATTATTGTAGAGTCTGCCTCGCCGGTTAGACTGTAAGTTGATTGTAGACTGTAAGTAGAGTATGCTTAGTTTCCTACACGGCCATTCATAATTCTATCTGACAAAACTAATGCTCTTAATTTGATGTGCTTTTGATTAATGGGGCAGTTTTCTCTATTAGGTAGCAATTTCAGAATAGTCTATTTTCCAAGAGTTATGATCACCACTCAATCATTACTACCGGCCCTCATCATTTGCGCAGATCATTAGTCGGGTGTCTCTCCGAGGAAAACAGGCAAGCATACTATTCTTCTGTTATTATTCTGTCCCAGTCACTGGTTAGATTGTAAGCTCCTTGTTACACCACTGTACTCTCTCAAGCACTTAGTTCAGAGCTCTGTCTACTGGAAATGTTCAGTAAAAACAGTAATGATTGTCTCAAGTGCAAAATGGGGATAAAATGCCTGCTCTCCCTACTTCTGAGCCTGGAAACCTCTGTCCTATCTGACCATCTTGAATCTTCCCTATTGTTGTGGACTCTATCTAGACGGAAAAATTCAGCTCCTCTAGCCACAGCTAACTAATGACTTTTGCTTTTATTTTGTGTACTGCCTATTTGTCCTTTTTACCATTTTATCGCTTCGCCGGTCCCGTGTGGCTCCCTCCAGTCCTCCCCACCTCCACTCGCATAGATAATCAATCAATTGTATTTATTGAGTGCTTACTGCATACTAAGCACTTGAGAGAATATGAGCCTCTCAAGGGATAGGGTTCATGTTTAATTCCCACCTAGATATTCTCTCCCAGCACTCAGTACACAATAACTGCTTAATAAGTACTATCATTACTACTTCCCCCATCTTGTCACGGGGAAACCGCGTAATAAAAACCATAGTTATTATTCTATGTCCCTTTGTTTTGCTGAGGGTCAATGGTATGAACACACACCTTACGGTAAGGAGCTTCTTCTGAAGTTACTGAAGGAGCTTCAGTTTGCAGCTTGACTTCCTTTTGTAGAGAAAAGGAATCTGGAAAGGTTGAGCTGCCCTGCTTGGAGCCCCTGGGAGACTAGGAATCTCCTGGAAAGTCCCTGATGTCCAGGAAGGCTAGTTTTGCAGCTTTTTACGACGGCACCAATTCCTCCGCAGTCCGGATACTTCACTGATAAGCTGATAAGAGCCAAACACTCCTATGAAGGAGAAGAACAAGAAGGTACATCCATGCCTAAAATACTAAAAGCAGTTCTGTTCACCAAATTTTAGGAAGGATATAAAATAGCTGGGGAAGATTCAGAGATGGGCAACCATGATGATTAGTGAATCCATTTAAGGAAAGACTGAAGAGATTAGGTTTGAAGGGTAATCAAAAGGAAGGCTAAATGAGACGTAGCTGAAGGGTACAGACAGGGAGAACACAGAATCGCTAGTAATAACTGTGACCTTGTTGTTGAGTAAATCCCAAACCATCAGGATGAGGAAGAACCCACTGGAGTTCGAAGGAGGCAGAAATAAAAACCAACAAAAGGAAACTTGTCACACAAACAATATACAACAGAGTTGCACAAGGAGATTAAAAGCAGGGGGTGAAATACCTGAGTAAGAAGTCCAGAATCGTCTGACAGAAGAGAAGATATAATAAAAGTCAGAGACGGTAACCCTCACGCTGCTCTCCAAGCGGAACAGAACATGGCGATAAAACACAGGGTTGGCTGAACGACTGATCAGCCAATCTGGCTTTGCTTCTGAACTTATTCTCTGTCCCTCACCTTCCCTCAATGCCTTGTGTGGCTCTCGACTCAGACACAATAGTCAGGACTTGTATCCAGTTCAGAAGTGGACTGCTTTGCATTTCTGCTTTAAGATATTTCAAAACAATTTTCTAGGAAATAGGAGTATGTGGTCTGTACATTCCTTAGATAACATTTACATCATTAACCAGTCTGTAGGAGCAGGCCATATGGAATACTACTTATACAGGAAATATAGGAAATACAATTTAATAATATGGCCATATGAACTACAATGAACTTCCACTTCCACTTCAAGGTCTACTACAGAAAAAAAGAGTAGTTGAAATAACTTTCTCTACAGAAGACATGCATCACGCCGCAATGGATCCTTTTCAAAATATACAATTGCTAAAGGATTCATTCTATTAAAATAACAAGCCTTTCCTAGACAGAAAAAAAACAGAAAGTGACCTATTAACTTTGAATTTTGATCCAATTTAAACCCAAATGTGAAAGCATTTTCAACCATCTGGTAAGTGAATAAAAACGTACACGGTTCACACTGTTTCATTCCTCAAACTTTATAGTGTAAAACAAATACGACAATTTTTGTTGCCCTGTTGCTGAAGTAAATTATTTTAACATTATTCATAGAAATTCAAACAAATATGTTATTCCACACAATGAAAAAATCAAAAAAATAGCCATTTGTAACCCAGAAATTGTTTTGTCATATTATTTATTAAAATTACAAAACCAAAAAAATGTACACGTAAAATTACAAACATGATTTTAAGAAAACTGAAACTGACAGTTAAAGAAAACGGGGCCTTTTTCTTTGACGACTTCCTATTTCCAAAAAAATTCACCTTATTGAACGATACATCATGAAATCAATCGTTGTGCATCTAGGAAATTTACCAATAGAGCTCTCTTCCACAGGAGTATATACTTTAATTTGTCTCATATGAGTGTCTCTTCCATTTTGATGATTAGCTAAAACGGCAATCTGTATCATAAATGTGCGAATTGGCTTCTTATGAGCATCAGTTAGAGGAACATGAATCCACCCACTTGGTTCCACTAATTCAAGTTGCTGCCAAGAAAAAACAAAAGCACAGATTATGTTTTCCTACGATGAATATAAATTATTGCATAGCAGTAAATCAGATCTACAAAAGACTGTGTCTTAGGGTTAATTATATCTTCAATGATAGGAGTATTCACATAGCCCCTTCAAGCCACTTTCAATATGTCTAAAAACTCATTTCTTCCATAATCCACTCCACGAAGCTTCAGGATGAAGAAATCAGGAAAATTCCATCTCCAAAGGTGATCAAGGTCTTAGTGGTTGTATATGAATGTATGCTTGTCTATCTCATTAGAATATAAACTCCGCGAGATCAGGGAAAGTGTTATATACTCCTTCTGCGTATTCCCCATGTACCTAGTGAAGAGCTGCTCCACTCAAAGTTTTTCGAAAGATGCTAAGTGCTTTCGACTCGTGATCAGACTGAAAGAGACTGAAGATAAGCTTCAACCGGTGCCTGACATCACTATTCCTACTCCAGTGGGATTCACTGAGCATACGTAGCTTAAAGCCACGGCTTCGAAGCAGCCTGGCTTAGTAGAAGCAACCTGGTTTAACGTCAAGAGCCCGGGCTTGAGGGTCAGAGGTCGTGGTTTCTAATCCCAGCTCCACCACTTGTCAGCTGTGTGACTTTGAGCAAGTCCCTTAACTTCTCTGTGCCTCAGCTACCTCATCTGTAAAATGGGGATTAAGTCTGTGAGCCCCACGTGGGACAACCTGATTACCATGTACCTACCCCAGTGCTTAGAACAGTGCTTGGCACATAGTAAGCCCTTAAATACCATCATTATAATTTTTATTATTATTATTATTATTAAAGCTGCTCCCTGGGCAGCATGATTTCACTTCTTTTATTTAATGGTATTTGTTAAGGGCTTACTATGTATCAAACACTGTTCTAAGTGCTGGGGTAGGTACAAGTTAATTAGGTTGGACACAGTCCTTGTCCGACATGGGGCACATATCTCAGTAGGCAGGAAAACAGCTACTTAATCCTCATTTTACAGTTGAGGAAACTGAGGCCCAGAAAAGTGAAGTGACTTGTCCAAGGTCTCACATCAAGAAACGGGCCGAACAATTGGCAGAGCTGGGATTAAAACCCAGGTCTTCTGACTCCCAGGCCTGTGCTCTTTCCATTACTAAATGCTGCTGCTTTGTTTGTCTTATTGATAACCCCACCTCATGACCAACCGACGTGGTCATCACAACATTTGGAAAGCTAGAAGCTTGTTCTTGGAAAGGTGAAGAGCGAGGTCTACGCTTGCCATGGTCATAGCGGCACGGTTAGGGAGCTGGGAGGCCCGGACAGCATACCGACAACATATAAAACAACTCAACTGTGTTCCATCTGCGATGAGGCAGGTAGCCCCGCAAAATATGGCAACGGCGCATCCCAAATCTGAACTCCTGTAAACTTGCCGCATCACGGGCACTGAGGAAATGATGATCAGAACTCGGATACGATGGGGTGGTCTAATACAGACGTACGACAGATAAAAAGATCTCCGGGACAAATTTTTACGGAAAGCTCAGCACTGAAGAATGGGATCCAAGGAAAAGATCCCAAGAGGTTCTGCAGGTCAATCAATCGGTCAATTAATGGTATGTACTGAGTAGCTTCCTGTGTGCGGAGCACTGCACTAAGCACACGGGAGAGTAATAATAATAATGTTGGTATTTGTTAAGTGCTTACTATGTGCCGAGCACTGTTCTAAGCACTGGGGTAGGCACAGGGGAATCAGGTTGTCCCACGTGGGGCTCACAGTCTTCAATCCCCATTTTACAGATGAGGTAACTGAGGCACCGAGAAGTGAAGTGACTTGCCCAAAGTCACCCAGCTGCCAAGTGGCCAAGCCGGGATTCGAACCCATGACCTCTGACTCCCAAGCCCGGGCTCTCTCCACTGAGCCACGCTGCTTTACAACACGACAGAGCCGACAGACCCATTCCCTTCCCGCAATCAGTTTAGAGAGGCGGACAGAATATAAATAATTTATGGATAGGTACATAAGTGCTGAGGGGCGGAGGGTGCGGCGAATATCGAGTACTTTAAAAGACACGGGGTCAAACTCCGGAACTTCCAATGATACTAGTGTTAGGGAGCTTGCAGCTTGGGGCAGGTCCTTTCTGGTATCACACCGACCATCTGGCTAGTCAGTCCTCTCGGGACAAATGCCCTGTGGCAGAGGAGGAGAAACGGCTAGGGAAAAGGTTGCAGAGCAATCAGAGCTGACCTTCGCCTACACAGCCTGCAGTCAGCTGGGTATCTCAGAATAATAATAACTGTGGTATTTGTTAAGCGCTTACTATGTGCCAAGCACTGTACTCAGCACCGGAGTAGATACCAGGTAATCGGTTGGGCACAGTCCTGTCCCTGACCCACATAGGTCTCACAGTCTTAATCCCCATTTAACAGATGAGGTAACTGAGGCCCACAGCGGTTGAGTGACTTGCCCAAGGTCACAAAACAGACAAGTGGCAGAGCCAGGATTAAAACCCAGGATTAATCAGGTTGGACCCAGTCCCTGTTCCACATAGGGCTCCCAGTCTCAATCCTCATTTTACAGCTGAGGTAAGTGAGGCACAGAGAAGTTCAGTGACTTGCCCAAGGTCACACAGCAGACAAGTGGAGGAGCCAGGATTAGAACCCAGGTCCTTCTGACTCCCAGGCCTATGCTCTTCCACTAGGCCACGATGTTATACCTCAGCCTCCTTGCGCACCTCAATACATATTGGAAGCAACATTGTTGACAGAAGACTCGATTTGGTTTCATCGTGGATCTATACTGCTTGAAAAATACTGTAGATTACAATCTCTTTGGTTATGCCAATATACATTCTAAGACAGCAGGCACTGCATACACTGATTTCACCCCTACTTCCAACTCTTGGTAGCCCAATCCAATATTTTAATCATCCATTCGGTCTGGGACCTTCTTCTGAGGCCTAGATAACACAGCAACATAAGCCCAATTCCACTTTGAACATGGAGAAAAAATTCATCTCCCCCACCTCTTCATAAAATTCTTGGAACAGTCAATCAATCGTACTTATTGAGTGCTTACGGTGTGCAGAGCACTGTACTAGGTGCTTGAGAGAGTACACTATAACAGAGTTGGCAGATGCATTACTTGCCCACAACAAGCTCGTCATTCATTAGTTTTCTTTCCATCATGCCAAACTATTCCCTTTTTCCAAACTCTCCCTACATAAGCCTTCAAATACAGGACTTGGTTTCTAGTCCAATTATTTTTGTCACGTTTCTCTGGCCTTTCAGTTTCTCCTAATTTTCAAAAAGCGTTCATTAAAAGGGGACACAGTTCATTATCGAGAGTCAAATAAATGTAGAGAATTCTGGAACAATTTATTCTCCTGCATGGCATATGTGTATGCTTATTTATCTATATTAATGTCTGTCTCCCCCCTAGACTATGAGCTTATTGTGGGCAGCAAGCGCTTAGTACACTGCTTTGGACATAGTAAGTGCCCGATAAATACAATGAATGAATGGCATTATCCTACTAGCAGATCCCTCTCTCATGTCTGTGTCTTTAAATTATAGCACCTCACTCCTGTCTCAACTATGACCAGGTGGGTGTTTTTAAATACATACTTTTGCAATGTCACACTTTCCTTATCCTCTGTTTGAGACCGAGTTTTATACTACCTTCCTCTTCATCCTGCTCTTGAAGGACCATTTCCTTTCATTTAAGATGTCCTTTCAAGAGTTTCCCTCCTGTCTTCCTACATTTTAGCAGTCACACCTAAATTAGGATCACTTGCAATTTAATGAGCATTTTCTCAATTCCTTTTTCAGGTCACTGATACAGCACCCTCTCTCCCAAGAAGCATTTTGATTATTGGATGAATAATTTGACGATTAAGCAACTTTGCATTTCATGTGAAACTAGTCTGCCAAAAGGTAGCATTTTTCAACCAAATATCAAGCGCTTTTGAAAATACGAATTATTCCTCTCTTCACCCCTTCAAGGTATCCTCACATCACCCATCCGAAAGGGGAAATGGAAGAATAATGAAGTTAAAGGAATCTAGAACACTTGATTCCTAATCTTGTGCTTTAATTACCAGAGAGATGAAAAAAGGGAAAACTAGGTAACAAGATATGTAACAAAGAATAAACTTCATATCCCAAAGTTCTTACGGTTACAAGTATGTTTAAACTACACCTATTTTTTAAAAGCCAATTCAATTATTTATTTACCTTTTATGCATCGGGTGCAAGGTCTGCTTACTTAACACCACAGCGTGGTGGAGAAGCAGTATGGTCGAGTGGATTAGAGCCCGGATCTAGGAGTCAGAAGGACCTGGGTTCTAATCCTAGCTCTGCCACTTGTCTGCTGGGTGTCCTTGCATAAGTCACAACTTCTGTGTGCCTCAGTTATCTCATCTGCAAAATGGGGATTAAGACTGTGAGCCGCACCTGAGACAGGGACTGTGTCCAACCAGATTAGCTTGTACCCACCCCGGCATTTAGTACAGTGCTTGGCCTGTAAAAAGCCCTTATCAAATATCATTAAACAAACAAAAAAAACAACACCCGCCAACCGAACACCAGTGAGTTCAAAAATCAGTCAATGGTATTTATTGAGTGCTTACTGTGTGCACTGTGTACTGTACTAACTGCTTGGGAAAGTACAATATAATAGAGTAAGTAGACATGATCCCTCCCCACAAGAAGTTGACAGACTACAGAGGGAAACTGACATTAAAATAAATTACAGATGGATACGTACAAGGTACTGTGGGGGTGGGGTGAGTCACTCTACCGGACATAATAGTAGATTCTGTTCTGCTCCATGAGTTATTACGATGACCAACAATATGTTGCTGAGTCTCAAATATTCAATTGGATTTTCAGATCTCAGGATGATATTCCCACTTGTGGTTTTGAAAAATCATCTTTTGAAACAGTAAAATGAGGCTGATATGAAAGTCATCACATAAAATAAAAGTCAGCCCATATTCGACATGACACCTTTAAAAATAAAACTGCCATTTTAATTGGTGAAAATTAGCCCCACGACACTTTACATGTCTTCGGCCTGTGCAGTAAATCTCTTTTTGGTAGTCTGGGAGAAATCAACCAAAATGGGACGGTGAATTCCAAAGAGTACCCCAAAAAAAAAAAACCCAAACAAACTTGGGACTCTCAGTCCAATTCAGAATTGAAATGCTTCTGCCAGATTTACACATTATTCCTATTGGGATTTCACAGATACACTCTGTATATTTTAAATATTTCAGTATATTAAATGCCATGTCATGATTTTTACAGTATGTAGGATTTTAGCGTGACATTGCAGGGAAAGTTGTACAATATAGCTTATAAAACAAATACCACAGTACAAATGAATTCTTCAGACCACATCATAAAATTAGTCCATTTCATTTAGTGTAAATACATAATAATTTAGCCGTTAACCTGCCTCAAATTGCCTCACTATATGGAAGTAATAAACACCTATTCATACGTTACACTTCATTCTATTGTGCCACGGTTATAGTTCTCTGGAAACAGCAGTCGCCAGCAAAAAGCCATTATTCTGACATTGTCCCATTTTAAGTGCTTTTCTGGATTTTTTTTTTTTGAAACTCAGACCACGTGGCTATCAGTTTTTATGAAGCTTTTCATCACATTAACTAAAGGTCATGGAACAATTTTAAAAGTCTGTCCAGACAGTACTATTGTAATCACGGTGGAAAATAAAACCAGAGATCAAATTTTAATTTAAAGTATTTTAATAAAGAAGTCCTCCCAAAAGGACAGTCTACCCAACTTCAAGTGTATTCCCCTTCATTCCTCTCTCAGATATGTAAAATGTTCATTATCTTTTAAAATTAAAGGTATTTCTTTCCTCCTTTAGCCATGTTGCCTAGTTTTCCTTTCACTTTGAAGCTCTTTTCTACTAGAACAGCGTAAGTTGTCCATTATCTATTCTAGCTTAGATGCTTTTGTGTATTTTTCGTAGTTCATTTCCCTCTTCACTGGTGCCTTCAAGCTGTGATCTGGGGGTCCTTGAGGGCCCAACAGAGTTTCCAGGGGTTCTTTTTCATCTCCCAGCTGATACGTCTCTCATCTCCCCTCTCTCTTCAGTCCCGCTCCCTCTCGTATAGGAGATTGGGACCCTCAATAGTGAGTGGCCGAGAAAGGGTGGACACAGAAACGGATGTTTTGTGGGTAGCAATAAACAACACTGGGTTTGAAGACTGAGGTGAGCAATGCAAATTACTGTACTCACACATAGCTTTTATGTTTAGGGTACCATGAGAAAATCCTAGCGAAGACCATGCATCTAACTGAATGAATCATTTTCTTGGTGTTACTAAAACTTGATCCTTCTTTACAATAAGTTTATGACCCTCTTCTGGCACGTGTAATATTGGCTCATAGGAACTACTCCTGAAATTCCATTTATTATATTTTATGTCCCAGTTACTCATTTTTATTATCCCTTTCCCTACGAATAAGGAACTGGTTGCAATAGAAATGTCTACGATACCTCAGCTCCTTCAGTTTTTGAAGCCTCTCGCTATAATAGAAAATTTATCTACACGACAACAGAGCTTCAGCAGTTTGGAAAATAGTACCACAACCCACTCCCCTCCAAAAATACAGCCGTGGGTCATAATGCGGGGAATTCTACCTTATTTCAACTTCGAAGGTTATTTAGAGACTATTTAAAAGTAGAACGTAACTTTTACGAGAAAAATTCTGTCTGGTTTCCAAAAAAACAATTATGTATACGTATGAGCATGTGTTGAATTTTGTGAAATGCCAAAGAATGCTGGGCTAATTATTATGATCCTAGTGGGGGCCACTCCTCTGTGGTTCCTTTGGCTGCAAATTAATATTCTATGCAAATTTCTTATATGTACTTTGCAGTGTCCTGCACCCACTAGTCCCGTACTAACTTCGGCTCTCTCAATGGGGAAGGCGACAGGCAAGGACTAGCAGAACTGTAATCAATTCTGGCACTGTAATCAGTCCCCAAGAGCATAATAATGTTGGCAGTTGTTAAGCGCTTACTATGTGTCAAGCGCTGTTCTAAGGGCTGGGGTAGATACAAATTAATCAGGTTAAACACAGTCCGCATGGGACTCACAGTCTTAATAATATTTGGTGACTGGACTGTTGCTCACGTACTTCCGGTAATAATAATAATGATGGTATTTGTTAAGCGCTTACTAGGTGCAAAGCACCGTTCTAAGCGCTGGGGGGCTACAAGGTGATCAGGTTGTCCCACGTGGGGCTCACACTCTTTATTCCCAGTTTACAAGATGAGGTAACTGAGGCCCAGAGAAGTGAAGTGACTTGCCCAAAGTCACACAGCTGACATGTGGCGGAGCCGGGATTCGAACCCATGACCTCTGACTCCCAAGCCCGTGCTCTTTCCACTGAGCCACGCTGCTTCTCTTCATCTTCAACAAAATTAGGCTAGAAAAGGCATTTTTCAACCTCCTGCGTCTACTTTCATCCCATTTTAAGAGAGCCACTATTTCTCAGAAACCAGGTTGCATAGCGTTTGTAGTATTCCAACAATACCCGCTCCGGTGGGCCTGGGTCTCTCTAGCCACTAACTCCATTCAGAAGCATTTGCAGCTGAGTCCTCACACAGCCAATCAATCGACCACCTCATCAATAGCCTTTGAGGAGTGACTACTACGTGCACAGAACTGCACTAAGCGCTAGGGAGAGAACGACTCGAAGACGTGATCCCTGCCATCGAAGAGCATACAACCTAGTGGGGGGCAGACACACAGACGAGACATCTAGAATTTAAGATGGGGAGAAAACACCTAAGCTTTCTTTGAGAGACTCCTGAACGTTAGCAAGCTCTGGAGAGCTGAAAGATATCGGGAAGAGGCCAAAAAGAATTACAGAAATTCACTGGGTTCCAAGCTCTCTCCCTATGCCTTCATCCTCCCTTCCATATAATTCAGTGCCTTTTTGATAGGTTCCAAGTAATTTCACTTGGTCCTCGCCAAAATGGGTTCTCACAAAAACATATCTGCAAAGGTATAAGATTGAAATAGTTTCTCATATCAACTTGAAATGAATACTTCTTCAAAACCTCAACCCATCGCTTGACCACAGTTGCTTCTGAATGGCCATACGACGTCACTGCATATGTTTTTTAGGTGATCTCCTGGGGCCTACTGAAAGACAAGGATTCGCTCTGTTGGCAGGAAGGTCCTAATGTCCTGAACCACAGTGCAAATTCCGTGGCCAGTACTGGGAATGCTGGATAACGTCTGGGCAAATTAGATACCTTCTCCCACTATGCACAACTTCCTTCCTCACTTCAGCTACCATTGAGAATCCTCCCCGCATCCCTGCACTGTGGGAAAAATCTTGCAAGGGATACTGGTTTCAAAGCAATGCCATTAAACTGGCCCTCAGCCTAGCTCTTGGGCATCCTGTATGCCACCGATACTATGCTTATTCTTTACTCAACAGTCAGACTAATCTTAATTTCCAAAGCAGTAGGTATTTCAGTAAACATTACGTCCTTCCAAGAAGAGAGTGATATATATATATATATATCATACGTATATATGTATATATATGTGTATGTATAATTCACCCCAGGGTAAAGAAATCTCACTTTCAAAAAATAGAAGGCAGTATCAATGAACTAAACCTGTCAATTAAGAAAGAAAATAAACGATGGAAACTGGGGGAAATTTTCTTTTTTCTGTTTACTTGTCCTTTCTTGTTGCTACACACACAGCAATCTCCCTACCCCCTGCCCCCAACCAACAGTGAGGGGAATAAAGGCCAAATACCAAGGTTGTTAGTGAAAGGTGATTTTCTTTTTTCCCCTGAACTGCCATCTTCCCCCATGTAGCTACCACAGCTGAGCCTCAGTGGGATACTGCATAATTCCAATACTGGAACTGTCAACACATGAAGTAGCACATTCTGGATTTCGGCCATCTCTTCACTTAGGAAGGAAGAGAACCAGTTAATAGCAATGATGCACCGGTTCCAGCAAAAAACGTTACCTGATCCAAGAGAAACTTCAGAAGTTCCAAGTGAGTCAAAAGGAGGAACACCACAAGAGCGGCTTAACAAGAAACACAGAAGCTTACTCCGTCAAAGAGCCTACTGTGAGCAGCAACATCTTCTGCCTAGTGAATAGACGACCACCTATGAAGGTGAGTTTGTGACCATCGCCAGTCCCCTCCGCCCTAGATGGTAGAGACATTCTCCTTGGACAGATAAATCTGGGGAGGTTTCAATGCAGAGAAGAGTTCCTGGAGAGTCTCAGAAGGAAAACGTCCAGCTTTCCAGACTTGGCTGATGTGAAAGTGATTGCGGAAGGCACAGTAGCCTCAACCTCACAGCACTTATGTACATATCTTTAAATTGCATATTATAAATCCTTGATTTATGCTGTCTGTCTCCCCCTCTAGACTGTAAGCTCACTGAGGGCAGGGAACGTACTCATTGAGGCCCCCAAGGAACGTACCTGCTAACTCCGTCGTACTGTCTACCCAATGATCTTATATCTACCCCAGCGCTTAGAACGGTGCCTGGCATAGGGTGAGCGTTAAACAAATACCACAATTATGAGAGGTAGCATAGCCTAGTGACCAGAGCACGGGCTTGGGAGTGAGAGAGCCTGGTTCTAATCCGGCTCTGCCTCTTGTCCGCTATGTGACCCTGGGCAAGTCATTTAACTTCTCTGTGCCTCAGTTACCTCATCTGTAAAATGTGAATTAAGACTGTGCGCCCCACGTGGGACAACCTGATTACCTTGTATCTACCCCAGTGCTTAGAACAGTGCTTGGCACACAATAAGTACTTAACAAATACCACCGTTATTATTACTACTGTGCTCTGCACTTAGTAAGCACTCAATAAATGCCATTGTTTGATTGGCCAGCAGCATCCCTAAGAATTGAAAAATAAATACGAGACGAAAGTGTTACTGGGCAAACCATCTTGGCAACAAAAGAAATAAATGAGAACGAAAATCAAGGGATTGGAGTTAAAAGTTCCTGTTGACGGGTCTTGCTTAACCTACAAACTGGTCTGCCGAAGAGAGGAAAGTGGCCAAAAGAAACGAACCGTATGAAAAAAGCGTAACTACGTCTAAGTAACAATTTAACATTTCAATAAGGTAGCAACTGGTAAATGAAACTGACAGATATGAAGTAGTCTACTAAATGTTTGGCCCAGTAATGACTCAAAGAAATATCAAAATGAATGGGCGTTACTGAGACCCAAAACGTTTGGAAAGGGATCCCTAAAAGTAGATTAAGAAATGGAAACATGGTATTTGTAATACTGCTAATTTATAGAGTACTCCTTGACTTTTTTCAAAACGCTGGCCCATCAGTCATTTTACTTGTCCACACAACTTCCTGGAAATAGGTGGAAGAAGGAAATTGAATTTGTCATCTTACTCATGTGGAAACTGAGGGAGGGAGGTTAGGTGACTGGCCTGAAATCACCCAGGGAGTCAAATGACAGGATTTGAGATTATAATCCAGGTCTCTTTCCAAACAGAAACTCCCTCCTCAGACTACTGAGCCATTTCGGCTATGACGAAGTGGTTGAAGATGCCAACACTGTGAAAGATGTTTGGGAGTTAAAAGAAAAAAAGTGACTCTTACCACATAATAACTGTGGTATTAGTTAAGCGCTTATTATGTGCCAGGCACTGTACTAAGCACTGGGGGATACAACCAAATCAGGTTGGACATGGTCCCTGCCCCACGTGGGGCTCACAGTCTCAATCCCCATTTTAACACACCTCCAGGAGGAACTAGAATATAAATTCCTTGAGGAACGGGATCTTTATTATATTCTCCCAACAGGTTAGCACAGGGTTCTCCACAGAATCAACTTTCAGTAACTGCTACTGCCTGAGGAACTGGCATTTTTCTCAGATGAACGTCTCAGGAGAAAGTTCTATTTCTGGACAAACCTTACCCTTGGAATCTAACTCACATGCACCGTGAGAGGCTGCGTAGGTATAAATGAAGATATACATCCGTTCTATCTCTTAAATCCTGGACTACAGATACAGAGACCTGGGGCAGGGGAAGGAAACCAAGAAAGATCAGCAGAAAATCAGAGCCTTTTCCCCCTTTTTTCCCCGAGCAACACGTCTCTTCTCAGAAACCCTGTCATCACTACTTTCATCTCACTGATGGGAAACATTATGGGTTTTCCCAGATTCCCCACCCCTGGAGCAATACTCTGCCGCTACTCTGGGTGGCCTTAGGACACTCAGAGTCTAGCAATCAATCATATTTATTGAGCGCTTACTGCGGGCAGACTGTTTGGAAGAGTGCTTGGGAGAGTCGATAGACATGTTCCCTGTCCACGAGAGGCTTACAGTCGACAGGAGACACAATATAAATGAATTGCAGATACGTACCTAAGTGCTGTACGGTTGAGGGTGGAGTGATTGAAGGGTAGAAATCCAAGTGTAAGGACGACGCAGAAGGGAGAAGCAGTAAGGGAAATGAGGGCTTAGGTGGGGAAGGCCTCTTGGAGAAGATGTGATTTGGGGGAGAAAAGGTGAGCGAGGAGCCAGTGCCTTAGATCATTATTACCAGTTGAGCTTAGTTGTAGGTCATTCTGGGAGACAGGCATAGAAGTTACACAAAGGACCTGGTGCCTGGCCTGCCAAGGCCAAGCCAGGTGGAACTGCAACAAACAAAATTAGGTATCAACTTTCCCTTTGTGGGACTGGTTTGGGGACTAGCTCTATGGGGAGCCTTAACGACCACTGGTCATTAAGTAGCAGGCAGTACCCACTCAGATTTCCCTCCCCTCCGCCATAAACTGCCACGCAAACTGCTTGGGCAGACACAATAATGGTTCAGTTCGGTAGAGAGAGCGCTGTCGAGAGTCTCGGTCAGGACTAATCAATCCTTTTAAGCTCACGGGTCAGCCACCCCTTTTTGCACAGCCGACAATGAAGAGTCGGAAAGCGGACGTTTAAACTGGGGAAGTGCATCCCTCTCAAATCTCTCCAGGTCCGATCCCACCGCAGAAACATCAGGAACTGCTGCACGTCGCTATTCTCAGAGTTGCCGCAGGCCAAGAGGTTGCTGGCAAGGTAGGTGCTGTTGCAGATAGAAGCATCCGCGTCAGGTTTACCCGAGACGAAATATATAGCTTCGGGTGGGTTCCTTAGTTTCTGTAGCCCTTGCTCATGATACAGGAACAACGATTCCTATCTAGTTCATTCCTCTCTGCTCTAATGCATGTTTTTATTATGCCATCTGGATAGAAAGCGGTGGAGGAATAGGAAGCATCATCCTCCACCATGTGGTTGAACTAGTTCACAGTCTGGTTCTGCAAGAAAAGCTAATCCATGCAGGTGATGGGACATCCATACCGACGTCCCGCCAGCATCCTCCCTTTCAAATCCACACTTCCCCCTAGCTTTCCATCATAGGTCTCCTGGTGGAAGTCCAAGTAGTAGGCTGACCTTCTCCATAATGAGAATAACTATGGTACTTGTTAACCACTTACTATGTGCCAAGCAGTGTACTAAGTGCTGGGGTAGATACAAGTTAATCAGTTCTCACATGGGGCTCACATTCTAGGTAGGAGGAAGCACAGGTATTGAATCTCCATTTTGTAGACGAGGGAACTGAGGCACAGAGAAGCCCGGTGACTTGCCCAAAGTCACACAGCAGTAAGGGGCAGAGCTGGGATTAGAACATAGGAATCCTCTGACTCCCAGGCCCGTGTTCCTTCACTCTTTTCACTAGGCCACACTGCTTTACTGGGCCCATTTGTCCATCTGAGATGCCGTTCATCTCCATTTCATCCTCACCTCCTTTAACTTGGTCCTCTGCCCTACCCAGCATTCTCCATCCTTGCTGACTCCCATGCCAATGCCCTCACCACTTGTTTCAGATGTTTAACTCCCTTCTCAAACCCCCATCCCCTATTTCTTTCCCCTAAGGCCTTGACCAAGTACTTTAATGAGAAAATTGAAATCATCAGGCATGCTCTCTCTAAAATTTCCCTTATTTCTCTCCCGTCCCTCCTCCTGCCTCCCCTTTATTTGACTCTCCCATCTTTCCCAGCAGTATCCAAAGAGATCTCCCACCTCCTCTCCAAATCCATCCCCTCCACCTGCACCGCCGACCCCAGTCCTTTGCATCTTACCAAAACACTTGCCCCCTTCGTCCTTCCTCACTGATGGCCATCTTCAACTGTTCACTCTCCAAAAGCTTCTTCCCACTGCTTTCGAGCATGCTCAAGTATCCCTATCGAAAACATCTCTCCCGTGACCCCCACGGCTCCCTCCAGCTATCACCCCCCCCCCTTTTTGCCTCCTACCATTTCTCTCTAAACTCCCTGAGTGAGTTGTTTATACTTGCTGCCTCCACTTCCTCTCTTCCAATTCTCCCCCCTCCGATCTGGATTCTGCCCCTTTCAATCCACGAGCTGTCCTTTCAAAGGTCATCAATGATCTCCTTCCAACAGTCTCTCTCCAACCTAATCCTCCTTGACCTCTCAGCTGCCCTTCAACACTGTGGGTCACCCCCTTCCCCTAGAAACATTATCTAACCTTGGCTTCATTAACACTATCCTCTGCTGGTTCTCCTACTAAGTTAGGACCAAACTGCAACGGTAACGAGCTTAGCGATGGAATCACCCATTGATAATGATGGATATATCTGGGTCCTCAAATTCAGGACCAAAACTCAGAGCTATGATCTTTCCACTGAACCGACATCAAGGCTATGGAGAGCGTCGGTCCATCATACTTATTAAGCACTGACTGTGCAGGGAGCTGTACTGAGTACTTGGAAAAGTACAATATAACCAAGTTGGTAGATGTGCTGCCTGCCTAGGAGAAGGGAGGATGAGGAAGACAAAGGTAAACGAAGCACCTTGGGTAAAGCCCACAAGCACAGAGCAAGGGTTCGAACCTAAGGACCAGATATTCCAGAAAGTAAATGGAGATTGAAATCCCAGAAAGTAACTGGGATGCGGGAGGGCAAAAAAAAAAAATTGTCTATCCGGGGCAAAGAACAGTGTTTTCTGAAAGGATGATCTGTGATGTCGTGCCCTGAGATTTATGCTGTGAATGGAAGGACAGCCCCCATAAATGATTGGTCCTAGGGTTTTTAGAAGTAAAGAAAACTCTGCCAGTCCAGACATCAGATATCGGCAGTTTTTTCCAAGATAGGCACAAGTATCACATATGCCCAGGGTTTCTCTCCTTCTCCTGTGGCCAAGGTCAGGGGCTAGCTAAAAATACCTCAACTCCTAAACAAGCCCAGCGTTGGTGGGGAAAAGGGGGACTCCCTCCTAAGTGATAAAGTCTCACCCTCCCCTATGAACTCTCTCTGTCTCTCTCTTGGATTACTCTTGGCCGCAAACCTTTCACACCACAGAGAATCCAATAGTGAAGCAAGAGAGCCATCCAAGAAGGAAATAATTTCAAAGTTAATACTGCTGGGAAACAATGGCTCTGGACACTTAAATAGAAGCAGTTGTGAAGTTTCTGATGTACTGTTCATTTATTTGAAACACAATGGTTCCTGAAATGAAGCTTCTCAACCGTATTCCAAATATCATCATGTCCTGATGGATCTGTCAAATACATTTCCGAATGAACACATCAATTACACTTTATTTTACAAATGCCGCAGCAGAGTAGCTAAAGCACAGAGACCTAAACAGATGCTTTATGCACTTAAAATCTTTCATCATAAAAATGGGATGATTTTAGGCTTTTAGACAGCTGAGCAATCTCAAAGAAATCCCTTAAACCAGTCTATCCCAAATGGTACCCTCTGAATAAATCCTAAGCTCACGAAAGACTAAAACTACCATCCCAAGATCACATCTTATTACAATCAATGGGAGAGGAAACTAAAGGCACACAACTAAAGCAATCCAATCCAGTCTCTTTGGACAGACAGCTCCTCACTCCACCAAACCCTCTGGATGCTCTTTTAAAATATTCACAGGCATTTTTAAGAGAGCAGATGATTACAATAAAATACACTTTTCATACACAGTAAATCTCATCATTTCTGAAATACCCACCACAGCAAGGCATGTCAACAAGCAATAGCTCAATCTTAACCAAAACGAATCTTAGTGATTAGTATAAGAATATCACAAATCAGCATTATTATAACTCCATAAAGATGCTGCCCATAAAGCAGTTTTGTGACATCGCAATATAGAGACAAGTCCCTTTTTAGACAAAGGACATAATGGGTTTCCTCAATCTGAACTAATGAAAACTGATGCTATAAAAACTATTTCACTTTATAATTTTTCCCCGAGACCCCACGAAGCAATGCACTTGTTCAGTTCCGAGATGCGGATGTGACTCCACTGAATTACGAGGCTATATAACTCAATTCTAAGAGAGCTTACTGAGCAAAATGTGATCACAATACAGAAAACCATGCCAATCAATAGGCATCTACATCTCCAAAATCCAAAAGGTCATGCTATCTAAAGGCAGAAATGTGTTTATGGTCCATCCATACAATTCACCATTTTTCAACAGTACTATTCAAATTTATATGGTTTTCACCAACATGGCGTTTTCGCCAGATGGAGCCATTCAATTTGCTTATTTTACATTTTCCCCGATCGGTGGTTCCCAACCTTTTTTGTGCATTACATAACTAGCAGAGCACTCCTAATTTTTAAAAGTTCCTTTCTGCACCATATACATACCCTTCCCCCATAAGAAACTAAATTACAGGTCACTTTGGGCTCAGTTTACTAGTTACCTAGGCCAACTGCATATAAGCACATGCAATCCATGTAATTCGCTTGCACGGAGACCAGCTTTTCGGTAACTTTGGGAGTGAAAGGAGAGGCAAGGTTTAGCTAGGGGAAATGCGGGAAGGAGTCTGGGAGTGGCTGGCTTGGAAGCTATCAGTCTTTATTGGATTTCTTCTTAGATGGGCGAGGTCTAGGGCCTAACCCAAAAAGAGAGTGGGCGGGGAGGGAGCATGGGGGAAATCAACGGTTTCACTCACTCACCCACACGACTGGAAATTTAAAGAGGTAAAGGCTCCCATCACTCCACGACGTTGGCTCCTCTGCTTGTTTGAGGCCACTTCTAATGCGGCGCTTGCGAAGGAAGTTCCATAAGGACCTGCTTAAGCTACAGGTATTTTTGCCGGGGGGTTAAACGGAACGTGTTAAGGACTTACTACACGTCAGGCACTGTTCTAAGTCCTGGAATACATTCAAGACAATCAGACTGAACACAGTTCATGTCCCATATAGGGTTCACGGTTCTAATCCCCATTTTACAGATGAGGTAACTGAGGCCCCGAGAAGTTAATAATAATAATGTTGGTATTTGTTAAGCGCTTACTATGTGCCGAGCACTGTTCTAAGCGCTGGGGGAGACATAGGGGAATCAGGTTGTCCCACGTGGGGCTCACAGTCTTAATCCCCATTTTACAGATGAGGGAACTGAGGCACAGAGAAGTGAAGTGACTCGCCCACAGTCACACAGCCGACAAGTGGCAGAGCCGGGATTCGAACGCATGAGCCCCGACTCCAAAGCCCGTGCTCTTTCCACTGAGCCACGCTGCTTCTCCTAAGTTAAGTAACTTGCCCAAGATCACACAAAGAACAAGCATTAGATTAGATTAGAACCCCGGTCTCCTGACTTCCAGGCCCACGCTCTTTCCGCTGGGCCACGCCGCTTCCCATAGAGGTTCCCAATAAGCAATGTTTCGCCAGTTCCCGGCCTGATGCATTTCTTCTGACTTTGTCTGGGCTACCCCTGGTTCGCCAGGTAACGACTGCCTAACTGTACCTCACTTTTGCTCACACTGTTCTAACCTGGAACGCCCTCTTCAAATCCAACAAACCACATTCCTCCCCACATTCAGAGTCCTCCTAAAAGCCTATCTTCTCTAACGTGCCATCTCAGCGTGGCTCAGTGGAAAGAGCCCGGGCTTGGGAGTCAGAGGTCATGAGTTCTATTCCCAGCTCCGCCACTTGCCAGCTGTGCGACTTTAGGCAAGTCACTTAACTTCTCTGGGCCTCAGTTATCTCATCTGGAAAATGGGGGTGAAGACTGTGAGCCCCATGAGGGACAACCTGATCACCTTGTATCCCCCCAGCGCTTAGAACAGTGCTTTGCACTTAGTAAGCGCTTAACAAATACCAACGTTATTATTATTATTTTTCACTCCCTCCATCCTAATCAAATGAGTCTATCAGTCATCTCGAGCATTTTCACGTGTGCTTACGCTCATTCAATCATATAGTCACTTATTTTAATTTGGCATTTATTACTTTCCTCATGTATTACCTATCCTAAAAAAAAGCCTCCTTTGACCACATGGCTCCCTCCAGTTGCCTCATCTCTCTCCTACCATTCCCCTCCAAACCCCTTGAGAGAGTTGTCCACCCCCCGCTACCTCCACTTCTTCATCTCCTATCTTCTCGTTGACCCCCTCCAATCTCCCACCCTCTTCGTTCCACAGAAACTGCCCTCTCATAAGTCATCGGTGATGTCCTACTTGATGAATCCAATGGCCTCTACTCCATCCTAATCCTCCTCGACCTCTCAGCTGCCTTTGATTCTGAGGACCAAGCGCTTCTCGCGGAAACCTTGTCTAAAGTTATCTAACCTTGGAGTCACATCTCCACCAGGTGGCCTTCCCCAAATAAGCTTTTTTTTCCCCGGCTCTCTCTCCCTTCTGCATCTACGCACTCGGATCCGTGGTGAAACCTCGGTTCACAATGCCCTTTGGGCATTTGATATTCACCCACGGCATTTACGTAAATATCTTTAAATCATATATTTTAGATTATTTATATTAACGTCTGTCCACCCCTCTAGACTGTAAGTTCGTTACGGGCAGGGAACGCGTCTGCCGACTCTGTTGTACCGTACTCTCTCAAGAGCTTAGTACAGTGCTCTGCACATAAGTATATGCTAAATAAATACCACTGACCGATAAGTTTGACTTCACTGACACTGTCCTCTCCTGTTTCTCCTCCAATCTTTCTGGCTACTCATTCTAGTCTTTTTTGTGGGCTTCTTCAAGGTTCATGTCTGGGTCCCCTTCTTTTCTCATCTTCACCCACTCCCTCCCCTCTCTATATGGGTGATTCCCAAATCTACATCTCCAGTTCTGATCTCTCTCTTTCTCTGCAGTCTCGTATTTATTTCCTCCTTTTAGGACATCACTACCTAGGTGCCCGACGCCTCAAACTTAACATGTCCAAAAGAGATCTCCTCATCTTCCCACCCAAACCTATCAATGAGGACAGCAACACCTCCCTCCCTGTCTCACAAGCCTGTAAACTTGGCATTAACCTCGGCTCATCTCTCTCACCGAAGACCCACAGCAAAATCTGCTCTGTTGAAAATCTGACGTCCTTTTTGATGCAGTTTAGTAAAACTCTGGCAAAGATTTTGTACGCTTGTAAGGAGTGCTATTAGGCAGAAATTTGGAAATTTCAGGCAGTGTCCCCTCGTATCAGACAGGTCACATCTCCCCCCACATTCAAATTCCTCCTAAAATTCCACCTTCTCCAACAAGCTTTCCTCAACTGATTTCCCATCACCCTGAACAACATCATCGGGCCTGGGAGTCAGAAGGCCATGGGTTCTAATCCCAACTCCGCCACTTGTCTGCTATATGACCTTGGGCAAGTCACTTCACTTCTCAGTGCCTTAGTTACATCATCTGTAAAACGGGGTTTGAGATTGTGAGCCCCGCATGGGACAGGGACTGTGCCCAACTTGATTTGCTTGTATCCATCCCAGGGCTTAGTACGGTGTCTGGCAAATAGTAAGCACTTAACGAATATCCCAGTTATTATTACTCAAGCACTTATGAAACTTATGAACTTACTCACATCCTCCTCAGCTCCCCTGTACATATGTCCTCATTATTTATTGCTGACCTTTTTGGTTTTAAATACCTGAATGTCAGTTCCCTGCATTGGAGCGTAAGATCCTTATGAGTAGGGAATGTGTCATTTAATTATTTCTGTACTTCCCAAGTGCCCAATATAGTGCACTGTACCAAGTGGATGCTCCGTAAATGCCACTACTATTAATATCATCTTTGTACTTTCCCCAACAATTGAAGTCCACTTATTCACCATAGATAGAAACCTCCTGCTATGACTTATTTCTGTGCCACGTTAGCCCCGACTCTGCATCTTCGAGGTTTCAAACGGCATTTTCGACGACTTACTAAATCACTCTTGGCTGAATGTGACTTTTGTGATTTTTAGAGGAATAGGGTCATTATGGAATACTTTTTACATTTTGTCTATATTGAGTCTGTTTGCCATCCTCTATCCATTACCATCTCTTAGTGCCATCAGGACATCCGCTTTAGCCTCGGATCTCTTGCCACTCCCGCAAGTTCTCCATTTTTCTTTCTTAACTCTCGGTCTTTTAAAAGGGTCCTGTGTTTCTAATTTTGCTGGGGGTTCTCATGCCTGCTTTTTGCAACTTCATTGGCAACGTCTTCCTCCTGACCCTTCATTTCTTTTTGGAATGATCTTTACTTTGGTCTTACTTATAGATTGGGTTTATTTATGGGGAAACAAGTCAAAATCATTGCTATATTTGAATAATATTCAAGTCTTGATTCACAATATTCAGGACTCGATAGCCCGATGTGAACTGTCAGGGTTCTTCCCGTGTCCAAAACCTCTCAGAGGTTTTCCCTCCTTGGGCTGGGGACAGTCATGAACTGAACCCCAATGGTTAGTCCTCGTATTTTGCTGTCACCACCGCCCTGACTTTCCGTTCAGAGTCCTGAACCGTAAGGAGATTAATCAGGGCTCGGCCAGTCAGGCCCTGCTTCTAGAGGGCTGGTTGCTGATAACTTGGGGATGGTTTCTCAGCTTTCCCTCCTCTTTCTCAGTGGTGGGATTCTTCCCCAGCAAGCCTGGATCCTACAGTTTTTCTGCTGTTTTGTTTTTTGTTTTTTGGATTGCATTTGTTAAGCGCTTACTATGGGCCAAGCACTGTTCTAAGCGCTGGGGTAGATACGAGGTAATCAGGTTGTCCCACACGTAGGGTTCACAGTCTTAGTCCCCACTTTACAGATGAGGTCACTGAGGCACAGAGAAGGTAAGTGACTTGTCCAAAGTTACACAGCAGACTAGTAGAGTAGCTGGGATTAGAACCCACGACCTCTGACTCCCAAGTCCGGGCTCTTTCCACTAAGTCACGCTGCTTCTCTTAAACATCCACGTGCCCCGGTGAGTCAAGCCATTGTCAATTTAAATTGTGAACATCATAAACCTGAGAAGCAGCGTGGCCCAGTGGGAAGATCCCGGGCCTGGGAGTCTGAGGACCTGGGTTCTAATCCCAGTTCCGCCAATTGCTTGCTGTGTTACCTTGGGCAGGTCACTTAACTTCCCTGGGCCTTAGTTCCTTCACTTGTAAAATGGGGATTAAATACCTGTTCCCCCTCCTACTTAGACTGAGAGCCCCATGTAGGACAGGGACTGTGTCCAACCTGATTAACACTGTATCTACCCCAGCGCTCAGAACAGTACTTGACACATATTAAGTTCTTATTACTGCCATTATTATAGTAATAATAACTGTGATACTTATTAAGCACTCACTGTGTGCCAGGCACTGTACTAAGAACCGGGGTGGATACAAGCAAATCGGGTTGGACACAGTCCCTGTTCCACTTAGGGCTTCCAGTCTCAATCCCCATTTTACAGATGAGGTCACTGAGGCCCAGAGAAGTGAAGTGACTTGCCCAAGGTCATACAGTGGACAAGTGGCAGAGCCGGGAGTAGAACCCATGACTTTCCGTCTCACAGGCCTATGCTCTGTCCACTACACCACGCTGCTTCTCTAATCATCCTCTATTTATTCTCTATTATTACTATACCAATTCATTCATTCGAGAATATTTATTGAGCCCTTACTACGTGCAAAGCACTGTACCAAGCGCTTGGCAACAGAGACGATCCCTGCCCAATGACGGGCTTACGGTCTAATCGTTGCCTAGCCCCAGCTTAAATAGTTGATAAAACATTTATTAAGGGAGTAACTCTTCGACTTGCCTTCACTATTCCAGTGCCCTGCCTACTTTCCTGCCAAGCAGTCCAGGTTTCTTCCTGCTGGACACTCCTCTCCTGCGACTTCCAGCTTCCCCTCCCGGGACCAGCTTCGTACGTGCCTTTCCTTAGGAACCCCTCGGGTAGCTCAGGATGGTCATGTTGGAACCTGTGGGGAATGAGGTCTCTTGCCCAGAGAGCCAGAACCTCCCTAAAAACTACAAGACTTAAGCCCTCCTGACTCTCCTCTCTGATTAGCTTTTCTCTGTCAACTGGGGATAGGCCAGCAGATGAATGACGTAATTCTAAATGATTTATTTGATCGGAGCGGTTTTAATGGTGGCATTTGCTAAGTGCCAAGCCCCGTATTGATTCCTGGGGTACATACAAGATATGCAGGTAATCACCATGATGATATCTGTTAAGCGCTCACTGTGTGAGCGCCGTTCTAAGCGCTGGGATACAAACCAGGTAATCGGGCTGTCCCACGTGGGGCTCACAGTTTTTTACAGACGAGAGGGAACCGAGGCGCGGAGAAGTGACCTGCCCAGAGTCACACAGCAGGCAAGTGGCAGGGCTGTTATAAGAACCCAGGTCTCCTGAATCCCAGGCCTGTGCTCGCTCTGCTAGGCCACACTGCTTCTCAGTATCCACTGTATTAAAATCAACCTATTCAAAACAGATCTCTTAATAACTGAAATCTGGCTCCCTACCTGCTACGTTTCTCTTGAATAAGCAGCGTGGCTCAGTGGAAAGAGCCCGGGATTTGGAGTCAGAGGTCCTGGGTTTTCGACACCCGGCTCTGCCACTTGTCAGCTGTGTGACTGTGGGCAAGTCACTTCACTTCTCTGGGCCTCAGGTACCTCATCTGTAAAATGGGGATTAACCGTGAGCCTCACGTGGGACAACCTGATTACCCTGCATCTACCCCGGCGCTAAGAACAGTGCTCTGCACATAGTAAGCGCTTAACAAATATCAACATTATTATTCTACCCATACTGTGCCATTGTATTTCTTTATAAACAGCCCTTCTAATCAACACCTGACATCCTGCCAGTTCTTTATGGGTAGGGAATGTATCTGTTTATGGTTGTATTACACTCTCCCAAGTGCTTAGTACAGTGCTCTGCACACAGTAAATGATCAGTAAACACAACTGAACGAACGGATGAAACTTTTACGTTTCTTTTCTCAAGAAATCCTTATTTCTCCTTTTTCTGACGTTTCGCCTTTTCTCATATACCTCATTTTCCCGTCCGCTTCCTCCCTGTCTCGTGTACAGGGCCATCTAGGTCTAATAAGGACGCAGTGCTCGGGCACAAGTACTTCCTCAGAGTATGGAAACCGTGGCGCTGCCATCATTATTATTATTAGCTTTAAGAAAAAAAAGCAAAATAGACTGGATCAACTGAATCCCCCGTAGGCCAAGCATAGCAGAGCCCCGACTTCAGAAACGGTCCAACTCTGGTGGGAGGCCAAAGCGGTCTGGAATCAAACGGCGCGCCTGCAGCCGTGAGGAATGTGAAGGAAGACTCCTCTTTCCAAGAACGCTTTCGGCTACTTGGTTTACACTGCCACCTTGGATTTTTGATTTTGTCATTTATTTTCGTTTGCCGTTTCACCGTTCCGGTTCCATGGCTCTCTTTTCCTTCGTTTTAGGTTGTGTGACCAATGTGGGAGGGGGATGGGTTCTAATCTGGCTACCGTGCAATTACCAAAGCGTCCGGCCTAGGGCTTCGCCTACCGGGAATGCTTGAGAAGCACCACTACTAGTATTCTACTACCAGTGACTCGAACGGAGATCTTGCCCACCGAGCCCCTCTGGGATCTGAAGCTCCACCTCGTGATTCTTCGGCAGTCTGGCTCGGTGCCGGCAGTGCAGGGTAATGAGAGGGCTGGAGAGTTGCTGCGGACGGTGATGGTGGTGGGGTCGGTGATATCTGTGAGATTTGGTGGCACTGAGAGAGCCTGTGTGGAAGCAGGGTACCTTCAGCCGCTCACCATCTGATGGTCTCTTCCCCACAGCCTTCAAACATACTGCTCCAACTTCTGCTAAAAGAGCCCACTTCGGGTTGTCTTGCTTCCTCCGGCTACTGTCCCATCTTCCTCCTCCCGTTCTCGCCCGAACTCCTTCAAAGAGCTCCATCCACCCGCTGCCTTCGCTCCCTCTCTGCAAACTACCTTCCTGACCCACCCAAGTCAGGTTTCACGAGAAAGAGACGTACGCTCCAAAGCCACCACTGGCCAGCCGAGTCCAACAGGTTTTACTCTAGGCTAACGCTCCTTGATCCAGACGGTGAAGTACTGCAATACCCTCCTTTGGTTTCCGAGGTCTTTGGAAAACTGGCAAATCAAGGCAATGGGGCGCTAAACTTGCTCACCGAGAGGGAAATGAAAGCCGTAACCTTTGCTGTCATTGAAAAGAACAGCCCAAACAATATGGAAGACATTGGAGCAATGAGAAGGATCAACTGAGAACTATTTTTTCAAGCAAAACACATGCAGTTGCATTAATATTTAAATCCACCTTTGTTCCACTTACGTATAAACATTATTTAGTATTTTTAATTTTATTTCCCCACAATTCAGCTTTCACGTACGAAATCAGGTCACTCCTACACCAAGAGAGAAGTCAGTAAGTTCATAATAAAACCTACATAAACACGTACAATGCTTTCGGGACTCTTTTCCTTTGATGTGCGAATGGCAATTTGTGAAATATATCTCGTGAGATTACCCCTGTACACAGATCCCTTCACCAATTTTAAAACACAGGAACAACAAATGTCCCTCTACACTCAGAAAACACAGAGCCTTTATTTCCAAGAGGAACTTTGGGTAAAAAATGATGTGTGAACAGCAGACACTGATGTTCACACAAGCATACTGCACACAGACCAGCAGGCGATTTTCTGTTATTTTTGGATCGTGCTTTGGAGGTGCTTGGCACAATGGAATTTCAACGCCATAATTACTTATTTCTTTGTGTGCCAATCTTAGAATTTACAGGTAAAGAAGAAAAGTAAAGGAATCATCAAATAAAATGCCTTTAAACTCTCTTCAAGCAGTGTAGTTTATAACCATTACACAAATAGAGACATACAAAAGGGAAAGAACTGAAATAAAGTAATGTTCCAAAGGTTCAGTTTACAAGGACCTCACACAAAGTTTTTTTTTTTTGGTGTGTGTGTGTGTGTGTGTGTGTTGGGTGGGTTTTTTTTCCCCCCAACTCTTACTAGAAACAGCATTATTTGCTAGGAAAAAAAAAAAACCCTGGCTGCCAGAAGCTATGGTCCATCTAAAGCAAACATCTTTAAGATGGAAATAGTGTGTTAATACTGAAAAAAGGCAGGACTGAATACACAAATTTCTGTAAAATCTGTTGCAAAACACTGCACTACAGTTCGAAGTTCGGTTTTTGCGTCTGAGAAAAAGCGATTGTGTTTACGGACAGAGTGCCTGAAACATATAGCACTGTATCACAACAGTACTAGAAGTAATCAAATTTTCAAACTTTCTAATTAAACCTTTTCTCGTAGGTTATTGGGAATTCAACACTGGTCTTGGTTCACAGGATAGAACAATGGGAAAATTTTCCGAATGGTTGAACACTAACCCTGACAAGTGTGGAGAGCCAACTACAATACATTATATGGTAGCATAACCTGCCACCCACGTTGCTGAGAGAACAGCTTTCAAACACATGCACTGAGCTGTAAAACCACAAAATCCCTTATTACACATTGTCTTTTTTACTCTGGGTGCAATATACCATCAATTCTTTCCAATATAAATCTCTTTTCTATTTATTTTTAAAGCTTACTCACAATCACACATTGTCCCCTTCAGACTGATGCTAGCTAGCTTTTTCAAAAAGGACATACAACAGGAAAACAAATTATCATTTCTAACAGTATCTCAAAGAAGTCTAACATCTGCAGCAGTTTCCCATAGCCTAGTTTCTGGAGCCCTATTACCTTACGGGAGTCTTTAGCCCGGCTTCTCTTTGCAAAAAAGGACAAAACTCCGAGGTAGGTGAGCCAGGCTCCTCAGAAAGCATCTGAAATCACTTGTTTCAGGACCGAAGAGTATAAATTTGCTTTTGGAATTCGTTCTTGAAAGAAAAAAAAATAGAGTCCTACTCAACATCAGAAAACAAAAGAGGAAGGCAAATCTTGGAAATTGGTCACGGTGTATTTTCCTTGATTCTAGACATATATGTCGCTTAATTCTCTGGGGTAGAGAGACTTTTTACATATTCAGGGGCATCCTGCAGGCATGATTTGTATGGCATTGGATATTAGTGTGCTTATGTAAATGAGCCAAGACCGTATAATGACAAACATACTCCAACCTCATTAGAGCTTCGGGCTTGCCAACCAAGCGTTCTTGTCTTTCAGAGGAGGATGCATTTAAAAAGGCAAACTAACAAGGCAAATTTATAAGAAGAGGTTTGAGACACAGCAGTGACGCTTACAGGGAGATCAGATGAAACGTGATCACGACTGCAGTTATTTTATATATTTGTAGAGTCGACGCCCTAAAATTACTCCTAAAGCTATTCCCACCCCCCCCACACATCTTGCCTATTTAATGATTTCCCCCTGACCCCTGCCTCCAGCCCCCAGTCTGCTGACTGAATCATAGCATTCCAGGATAGCCAGAGGACATAACACAGTTTCTTTTGGGGTTTTCAATTGCAACTTTTACTGGCAAGAAGAATTTTATTTGTGAGTGTTTCTATTATACTGACAGGGTCAATTAGTCCAGTGAACTATTGGTCATTCTGCCCGATAGCTCAGCGAATTATTCGAGTGAGAACTTTCGTAACCTATAACTGAACGCAGCCAATTACCCTCGTAAACATGACAGTCTTAACCGTCCGGAGGGATTTCAAGTTTATCTTGGTAGCATACCACAGCAGTGTTATTTTCCCAGACTGATAGCATAATTAGCTGATTGGATCTTTAAAAAATTATAAGACTTTAAGGAGACTGACTCCTTCGGAAGTAAAGGAAAAAACACACATCCACGGAAAGCTGGGAATCATGAGTTCTTGCTTCTCCCCCAGGAGGGGCTGGGCTGGGGCTGGGTTTGCCCTTGGGCTGGGAGGTCTCTTGAGAATATGGTCCCAGATATATTGGCAATAGGTACATTACCTTGGAACATGTGGCCTAGTGGATAGAGCAGGGGCCTCGGGAAATCAGAAGGACTTAAGTTCCAATCCTGCCTCTGCCAGTTGTCTGCTGAATGACCTTGGACAAGTCACTTAACTTCTCTGTGCCTCAGTGACCTGTAAAATGGGGATCAAGAGTGTGATCCCCCTCCCCCAGCCCCGATGTGGGACATGGACTGTGTCCAACCTGATTAATTTTTATCTACCCCAGCATTTAGTACAGTGCCTGGAACACAGTAAGGGTTTAACAAGCGCCGTTAAATAAAAAAAGGGAACACTCTCTCACTGCAACAGACAGACAGTCGTCTCAAAGAGGACAGTGGCTTTGATTCCTGCTGCTCTCCTCCCTTCTCCACCAAGGATGCTGCCGATAGTGTTTTAAAAGAAGGGATGAGGAAGAGAAGTGCGTGCACATCTACATGTGCACTTCTGAAGACCAAAGTCAGATGAAATCGATTTCTAAGTTTCCGCCCAGTGCTCTATTTACTTGCTCGATCTCGAGTCGAATATAATAAAAATAATAATAACGATGATATCTATTAAGCACTTACTATGTGCCAAGCACTGTTCAAAGCGCTGGGGTAGATACCAGGTAAACAGGTTGTCCGAAGTGGGCCTCACAGTCTTAATCTCCATTTTACAGAAGAGCTAACTGAGGCACGGAGACATGAAGTAGCAGAAGCGGCGTGGCTCAGTCGAAAGAGGCCGGGCTTGGGAGTCAGAGGTCATGGGTTCGAATCCCGGCTCTGCCATTTGTCAGCTGTGTGACTGAGGGCAAGTCACTTAACTTCTCTGTGCCTCAGCTACCTCATCTGTAAAATGGGGATTAACTGTGAGCCTCACGTGGGATGACCTGATTACCCTGTATCTCCCCCAGCGCTTAGAACAGTGCTCTGCACATAGTAAGCGCTTAACAAATACCAACATTTTTTTTTTTTTAAAAGCATCCCCTCTCTTTTCCCGCTACACCACAGCACACACAAACACACACTTCATTCCAGTCATGCCAACCTACTCACTAGCCTCATTCTCACTTTTCCGACCTCTTGCTCACGCCTTTCCTCCTATCTGGAACTCCTCTCCCATCACATCTAGCAGATCACTGCACTCCCCATCTTCAAAGTCCAGGTGTTTACCAACTCCGTTGTACTGTACTCTCCCAAATGCTCTATCACGCAGAAATTAGCCAGTAAACACCATTGATTGACTGATCTGAATTACCTTCAGGCAGCTTTCCCTGATTATTCTCTCAAACAAGATTTATTGTACACTTACTCTGTGCAGAGAACCACACTTAGTGCTTGGGAGGGTACAATGGATTTGGTAAGTCACCTATCTCATCCACCTTGCCACTGACCCTTCACATCCCTTCCTACCTCTGGCCTGGAACACCCTCCCTCTTCATATCCGACAGATAATTACTGAAGCGTGGCTCAGTGGAATGAGCCCGGGCCGGGGAGTCAGAGGTCATGGGTTCGAATCCTGGCTCTGCCACTTGTCAGCTGTGCTCTGCCACTTGTCAGCTGCGTGACTGTGGGCAAGTCACTTCACTTCGCTGGGCCTCAGTTACCTCATCTGTCAAATGGGGATTAACTGTGAGCCTCACGTGGGACAAACTGATTACTCTGTATCTACCCCAGCACTTAGAACAGTGCCCTGCACATAGTAAGCGCTTAACAAATACCAACATTATTATTATTACAGTCAAAACCTTATTAAAAGCACATCTTCTCCAACAGGCCTTCCCCCAACTAAGCCCTCATTTCCTCTTCCCCCACTCCTTCCTGCACTGCCCTTTCACTTCGATTTGCACCCTTTATTCACCCATCAGCCCCGTAGCACTTACGCACAGAGCCGTATTTTTTTAATTCATATTACTGTCTCCCTCTCTAGACTGTAAGCTTGTTGTGGGAAGGGAACATGACTACCAACTCTTATGTTGTACTCTCCCAAGCACTTAGCAGAGTGCTCTGCACACAGTAAGGGCTCAATAAATACCACTGAATGATCGACTGGTAGACATGATCCCTATCCTCAGGGAGTTTACAGTGTAGCAGGGAAGACAAACACTAAAATAAGTAATAGAGTATAAAGATACATTCAACAGTGCTACTGGTGGGGGCAAGGGGGGACAACAGAGGGTAGTGAGTAAAGAAGGGCTTGGGTGACAAAGAAGTTCTGAAATGGCAGTAAGTGGTGGTAGGTGCCGGGGAGGGAGGGAAGAAGGTAGAGAGATGAAGATTAATTGCCCCACCTTATTTCCCCCAACTACTATTTCGGTCCTTCTTGCATCACTAACAGATCTCCCATTGCATTTATACCCAATGTCTTTCTACTCTGCTTCCTTCTACCAGCAATTGATTTTATTTTAAGAGTCTCCCCTGCCAGATTATCATCATCTTAAGGGCAGGGATCATGTGTATCAATCCCTCTGTACTCTTCCAAGCACTCAGTACAATGGTCTGCACACAGTAATTCTCTATTAATGTTAGTAATTAATGGATTTTAGCTGGGCTGGAAAGATGGGATTAAAATTGATCCTGGCTGCGGGGTCCTGGTCCCTGGGTATTTTTAGCATGTTTCTAAACCCTACTTTCTATCACACCATCAGCTGTGGGTTGTATGTCATATTATTTGTGGAATCTGTATAGTTTTAGATTCAGGAGAAGCACATTGGCTTGTTTGGGTTTTTTCCCCTTTAAAAAATTATGAAAGATTAATTTTCAGGTGGGAGCTTGTTCCTGATCCATCCCGAACATCTTCCTTTCAAATGGGATGATTGAAAGTCCCACGAGGGCAGGGATTATGCCCGTTTACCCTATAGTGCTCTCCCAAGAGTTTAGTGCAGTATTCTGCACAAAATAAGTGCTCAGTACCACTGACTGAGTGGCGTCGTCATTATTGACACGGCCGAGTGAGCAGTTACTGGGGGCAGAGTATTGCCCTGGGAATTTGGAGGACAAAGAAATAACAAAAGACAAGACCCTGGCCCTCAAGGAGCTCACAAACTGCCAGGAAATGGACAGATGTTTTATCTTTTCTCTGGATCTTTTAACTACAGATATACAATTCCACAAGTTGTACAACCCTGCGATATTGCCCCCCCCCCCTTTTCTGATGTACTTGTAACCAATCATATTTACTGAGGGTTTACTGTCTGCTGAGCACTGTACTAAGAGGTTGGGAGAGTACAAGGTAACAGAGTTGGTTAACACATTCCCTGGTCAGAAGGAGCATACAGTCTAAAGGGGGCAGGGAGATATTAAAATAAGAGATATGTCCTAAGTTCTGTGGGGGTGGGGTGAATAGCAAGTACTGAGAGGTTACAGAGGTTTCAAAGGAGGCATAAGTCACGCAGAAGGGAGGGGGAGTAGGGGAAATAAAGGCTTAAACGGGGAAGGCCTCTTGGAGATGTGATTTTAACAAGGCTTTGAAGGTGGGGAGACCGGTGGTTCGTCAGATATGAAGGGGTAGAGACCTCCTGGTCAGAGACCACATGGGTAAATACTGACAATCAACAGGCGAGGCTGGCTACTGGTTAGTGTTTTTGTTCAGGGAAAGATGAAGTGGTTGGCCTACTCAATCGATCATATTTACTGAGTGCTAACTGTGTGCAGAGTACTGAACTGAGCGTTTGGGAGAATTTAACCCAGTTGGTAGACATATGCCCCGCCCACAGCAAGCTTACAGTCTAGAAGGGAGACAGACATTAAAATAGATTTAATTACGGATATGCATGTAAGCGCATAAGTGCCGCAATAATCAGACACGGCATTGCAGAGTGGAATTTTACGTATACTGGGATAAGGTATTTCTTTCCCATCGCCTTCTCTATTCCCAACAGTATTCCTGCCCCTCTCAGGGTTCCCTTTATATTGACTGTTTTGTATGATGCAGCGTTTCCTCCTTTTCTTACTTAGGCGCTTGTTCTGCTCTCCGGAAGTGGACAGGTGAGCCCACTGCTTCAAATCGTTATAGGTGGCTACTTTAAGTCAGTCTTCTTGAGGAGGGTGGGGTCACTCAGGGGAATGAGTTTCTCAGCCAATTTTAGCCGAATCTCTAAAGGGTATGGGCCAAGTCGGCTTTAGGGCCGGGGGATCTTGAGTTTACGGATTGGCACGGACCGGGCCAATTCACCTCTAGCATCCCTACAGTCTCCATTTTTAAGGACATTCAGGTTGAGGGGGTGGAAAGATTTGGGGGGGGGGGGCAGCGACTGAATAAATTGGCATCCAGAAAGCAGATCCATTATTAGATCCATGCCCAGTGGTTTCAAATCAATTTATCACATTTATTGAGCAAATAATGTGCAAAGCACTGTACTCAGCACTTGGGAGAGTACAGTACAAAAAAAGACACATTCCCTGCCCACAACGAGCTCACAGTCTAGAGCTCATTGTCTCTGAGGTCATGGGTTCGAATTCTGGCTCTGCCACTTGTCAGCTGTGTGACTTGGGCAAGGCACCTAACTTCTCTGTGCCTCAGTTACCTCATCTGTAAAATGGGGATGAACTGTGAGCCTCACGTGGGACAACTTGATTACCCTGTATCTACCCTAGTGCTTAGAACAGTGCTCTGCACATAGTAAGCGCTTAACAAATACCAACATTATTATTATTAGTTTCAAACATGGCAGTTACTTTGAGCTGTTGAGATAAGAAGCCAGGAGGCCACTGTACTCTCGGTCAATGGGAATAAGGAGCAGCGTGGCCTAGTGAATAGAGCACGGGCCGGGGAGTCAGAAGGACCTGGGTTCTAGTCCCGGCTCTGCCATCTGTCTGCTGTGTGACCTTGGGGAAGTCATTTCACTTCCTCAGTTCCTCAATGAACTCATCTGTAAAACGGGGATTGCAACTGTGAGCTCCTTGTGGGTCAAACTGTGGTATTTGTCAAGCGCTTACTATGTGCCAAGCACTGTTCTAAGTGCTGGGGTAGATACAGAGTAATCAGGTTGTCCCACATGGGGCTTTTAATCCCCATTTTATAGATGAGGTAACTGAGGCACAGAGAAGTTAAATGACTTGCCCATGGTCACACAGCAGAAAAGTGTGGAGCAGGGATTAGAACCCATGTCCCCTGACTTCCAAGCCCGTGCTCTTTCTACTAAACAGTGCCTGGCACATAGTAAGCACTTGACACGCACCATTTTTTAAAAAAAATTTGCACTGGTTCAACCGAAGCCAGGGCCTACTGTTTATCCCACGCAGGCCTGGTCTGCACGATTCTGAGGCTGCACTTGAACCGGGAATCTTTAGCCCACACAGAGTTCCGGGACCTTTTCCTTCCCAACTTCACGGGTCTGTGAGATCCACCGACGAGGAAATAGACTGCCCGGCCGGTGTCAAAAAAAAAAAAAAAAAGAATGCCTTCAGAATAATGCTAATAATAATAAGTATGGTATTTGGTGAGTGCTGAGTGCCAAACACTGTTCTAAGTGCTGGGGTAGATACAAAATCAGATCCCACGTGGGGCTCACAACCTAAGTAGGAGGGAGAACAGGTGCTGAATCTCCACTTTGCAGATGAAGGATCTGAGGCACACAGAAGTTCATTCAATAATATTTACTGAGTGCTTACTATGTGCAGGGCACTGTACTAAGCGCTTGGAATGTACAATTCGGCAACAGAAAGAGACAATCCCTGCCCACTGACGGGCTTAGAGTCTTGAAGTGATTGGCCCAAGGTCTCACACAGCAAGTATGCCGCAGAGCTGGAATTAGGACCCGGGTCCTCTGGCTCCTAGGCCCCTGCTCTTTCCACCGGGCCATGCTACTTCTGAAGTGCTGCTTCGGAGGTGGGTGCCGACTTCACGGTAAGAACCGCAAATTAAACTGAATAGCATTTTATATCCATTTCCATTCATTTCAAGAGGTGAGTCTTAGGGCCGCGTTTTCCCGATGCAGCACGATACCCATAAATTTTCAGCAAACAAAAACATACGAGGCAGCATCCAACCGGACATTTCCAAGGCAAACGTCTGAATCAGGTGCAACTGTCTTTAAACAAAAGTACGTGTTCACCCGAGGCAAAACCGTTCTGAAAGCCAAAGGTTTGTTTAGGCGATACCTGCCCGCTGCTTAAATTTCTATGGGTTAGTTAATGCTATTCTCTCACTCCCACCTCTGGGAACTGTCCCTTTGATTAGATGATCTCGTTAGCATTTTCAAAAATGACGTTGGCTAAGTTCGCTGACAGTATGAAACACAAACACTACAGTTTTGTAAAGGTTCATGCCTCGCCGCAAAGCTCTGCCAGTGTTGACCGCGTATGGTTCCGCTCAAGCATAAGGGTTAAGAAGTAAAATTCAGTATGGCCAAGGACCGGCCTAGCTCCTGAGACTTCCACAGCTGTCCCATAAAGAGGCAGTCCTGTTTTATATTTATTTTTATGTGGGCCCACTGACGTTAATGAGCAGACCCTTTAGTCAGGTGCAGCATAAAACAGGAATGTCAGATTGAGTCACAATCTGCTTCACCCCGAGTCCCAAATACAAAGCTTACTTCTCCCCTGAAATAAAACGTTAGCATGAAACGAAAATGACTTCATGAACAGTCTCTGCTCTGGTTTCTCAGGTACTTTTACTCCTGACTTTAGGTGTCCCGAAGGCTTGGGTGAAGATTCCAATTTTCCCAATGGTCGAAGATTTATGCGTTCATTTTAATCTCGAAAAATCAGCCCTTTTTTTAACCTATGATTGGCCTTTGGCTACCTCTCCACACGATCTCCTTTAAGAATAGGTCGGTGAATAACGGAACCATACATTATAAATGGTGGCTGGTCTCTTAAAGATCTCTAGGGATGGGCATCTCTTGGCTAACTACTTAAATCCTCTAGACTGTAAGCTCCTCATGGGCAGGGAACAGGTGTACCCACTCAGTTACACTGTCCTCTCCCAAATGCTTAATTTGGTGCTCTGCACTCAATAAATTCCACTGGTCGACTGAAAAGCTTCTCCGTTACATCCAGTCTCCCTCGGTTTAATTTAAGCCTACACGCTCTTCAGTCCTCGGTGGATATGGAGAACAACTGGCCGACATCTTCCCCATTAAAACATTTTATCAACGAGAAGCAGCGTGGCTCAGTGGAAAGAGCACGGGCTTAGGAGTCAGAGGTCGTGGGTTCTAATGCCGGCTCCGTCACTAGTCAGCTGTGTGCCTTTGGGAAAGTTACTTAACGTCTCTGCGCCTCAGTTAGCTCCTCTGTAAAACGGGGATTAAAGACTGTGAGCCCCACGTGGGACAACCTAATTACCTTGTATCTCCCCCAGCGCTTAGAACGGTGCTTGGCACATAGTAAGCCCTTAACAAATACCATCATCTCATCATCAAGCATACTCCCAATTCTAGGACATCAATAAGAGCACTGAAATAGACTGGATTCCAAGACCAATCTCTGTCATTATGTCACCAAACCACTGTCAGTATGTCTTAACTGTTGTACTCAACTCTTAGTGTTCTCAAGCTTAAGTGAGTTTACACAGATTACATCTACTCTGTCTCCCATGTCTACATAATCTATTACAATTACAGGAAATAATAAATTAGCCCGGGGCGATTTGTTCTTCAAAGGGCTTCTCTGGTTACCCCGGTATCTTATGCTCTTCTAAGTGGTTACAGATTCATTGTTTGAACATTTGTTCCAACTCTTCCCACCTATCGGATTTTAAATTGCTTATGTGATTTCTAGGGCTTGTCCTTTAAAAGATGACTAGGTATCCTCCAAATTCTCAAAGTTCTCTTCCATGAATTTACTGCTTCTGAAATAACACATGCCAATTTCTGATGTACTCTAGGCTAAACTTAAATACAGCTAGTGATGGGATGTTGTGCCTTTTTAAAGATACTCTTTAACCTTAAACTGACTGATTAAATACTCCTATTTTCAGTTTGGCTTTCCAACCTTCCACCTCAGGCAGGATCCTGAGTAGGAGTACTCTTTGGTTCATTTTCATCCGGCGTATTCACTAAGCGCCTGTGTGCAGAGCACTGCACGGTGTTGGACCATCAAACAGAAGTTGAAAACTGGGTCCCTGCCTTTGAAGAGATGGTTTAAAGATGATTTCTGTTAACATGAAAAGCCTCTACCTTTCCCAAGTCACCTATAATAAGCTTCTTTCTGATCATCCTCTTCTGAGAATTGAAAGTTGTTCCGGTTACCTCTTACGCTTCATAAAGCACTCAATCAGCTCTCTTCCCCATAATTACCTTCACCCTTCTCTCAACACACCCCACCTCACAGGCTTTGTTCCTTTCAAGTCAACCCACTCATTGCTTTGACTCATCCTCTCCTCTTTTGCTCTCAACTTCCTGCTTCACCCTCCCTTCTTGGAACTTCCATCCCCTTCAAATCCGGCAGACTCCTGCTCTCCCCAAACAAGGCTCTTCTGAAACCACATCTTCTCCGGGATGTCTTCCCTGATTCATCTCCCACCTCGCCATTCTATTCACCACACCACAACTTTTCTGCATCACCAATGCACTCGAATGCTCGTTCTCTAAGCCTCCCTTTATTTCTCTTTCTAGGAAATTTTCCACAAAGCAATCCAAAACGCTATATGACAATCCGCGGAACTGCTTCTTCGGTAAATAATGTCGGTCGAGTCTCTTAAGGCTCCCAGAGCTCGACTCAAAGTTGCGTTCGTGTGGTAACGAGGAGAGACTTTACCCAATTATCTGGTTTGAAGAACTAGAATAGGCGCCCGCTGTAACATCACTCCTGTTCCATTTTTTCCACTTTAATCCAGACTCTCTGCCTCTTCTCTGAGTGTCCACCCAGGCGTAGCTATCTATGTTAAACAGCCAATACCACCTTCCTCTCCCCCCGCTCAAGTGTACCGAGCAACCGGTAACCTCGACAATTCAAAACACCAACTCTCTCCATTAATTTACAACCCCACTGTTTGTCCCCTGCGACTCATTTCATACGTTCATTAATATGTACATCCGAGACCTTGGTAAATAATCTCCTCTTGCACTCTGAACTCTCAAGTCTCCTTGACAAATAAGTAAATAAGCGTAAAGTGCTAAAAACGCTTTAAAAAAGACTAACCCCAAAGTATCCAATAACAAGAACGACAAACAAAATACGCTTTCAACTTTTTGAGCGCCAAATCCAAAGCAGCATCTAAATGACCAATTTCTCAGTGTACATAAACCCCATAATATCTTGACAAATTGGATGCAAGAATGAAAGCGAATAAAAATAAGAGCTATAGGTTAAACTGGTAAAATTGTGATCCGTGGACCTTCGTGCCATAAGCCTGTACTTTCCAACCAGTGTGCTGAGCACGTTGGCAAGCCTCAGAGAGCTTCCTGGTGCGCTGTGAGAATTTTGGAATAAGAAGAAAGCTCTCCAACTGCCTGGTGCTAATGAATCAGGCACGTCTGCGAAACACTCCCGGCATGTGTTGGCTGTTGGGGGATGAGCAGTTTGCAAGTTTCTAAGCTCTCAGTTCACGCCATAAAGCTGAAAAACGTTTACACGTGTCCCACAGAATGAGAAAAAGTTTAAAAGCATCCCTACATGTTATAGCTGTTACCAAACTGTTTGAGAGTGCTAAACTGTTTCCGCTTGTATCCAAACCAGTAACATCAATGATTCTCTAGTTGCAAGATGTTCCACGAAGACCTTGTAATACCTAAAATGGTAGACTTCACTTCTAAATAATCCCTAAAACAAATTACTTGATAAAGTCAATATGGGGGTGGGTGGAGAAGGAATACCTTCTCCTTTGAAGTTTAACCACACCATACATATTGTGTATTTATCTATAATTCTATGTATCTATTTACCTATTTATTTATTTTGATGGTATTGATGCCCGTCTACTTGTTTTGTTGTCTGTTTCCCCCTTCTAGACTGTGAACCCTTCGTTGGTTAGGGATTGTCACTATCTGTTGCCGAATTGTACTTTCCAAGCGCTCGGTACAGTGCTCTGCACAGAGTAAGAGCTCAATAAATACGACTGAATGAATGAAATGAATGAACCGCATCTTTAACCTATTTCAATCACCAAGGAAGCTATTTTGTGAATTAATTCAATTCTGCTACTCTTCCTACAGAATGAATTTTAGAGTACAGACAAGGAGAGGAGGCAAGCTATAGAACAGGGCAGAGAATGTGCCTGTTTACTGTTGTATTCTCCCAAGCGCTTAGTACCATGGCTTTGCACCAAGTGCTCAGTAAATACTGATGAAAAGTGCTCACTAACATATTCCAAAAGAGATGGACTGATGAGGTCAACAGGGGGAAAAGATGAAAACAGAACTAATCACCCATCTCTCTACTTCTCTCCTAAAATCGTCCACAGTGCTCTTCACTGAAAAATAGTCAAAAACCCGGACTCTAATTTCTAAAACTGACTGAACCAATTTACTTTGCTCCACATTTGGGGAACTCTGTGTACAGTGGAGAGAACCCCACATCTCTGGGGAAAGAGCAGCTACAACAGACTAGAGACTTTACTTAGGTTGAGTGGAGTTCAGCGATCAAAGCTGTTCCAGACACTACTCACGCTCACGGTCTTAAGGAACATAAGGATGAATGATCCCACAGAAGGACGCAGAAAAAAAAAGTTTTAAATGTGTATTCACTAACAAAATTATCCAAGCATCACTCTCAGTAACATGCCACCCAAATACCATTATTGTTGCTGGCTAAAAAGAATTGAGATATGGCTATAGGGAAGTGAATTAAAGCTATTTCACGATTAAAATGAACATGTAAAAACAAGACTTATATTTAATAGCTACAACCGAAGCACTCATTTTCTTCGATGAGGTTTTTTATCATTCTAAAAGTTAGGAACACTGAATCTAAGCCCTTGAGCCCTTTTTATTAGTCAGGGACTCATTCCTCATCTTGTTCCCAACTGCAAGCTTAGAGATTCTTTTTTTTTTTTTTTTTTTTTTTACAGAGGTGCCATCTCCATTTTAGTCCAACTGAGGAAACTGACGGCATAGTAGAAAAAAGACTGCTTATTCGTTCTTCAAGATAGTAAGCATTCCTGTAGTCATCACCAACTCATATCACAGAGGTGTGCTTCTGCTTAACTGCTACTTTAGCTCTTCTGGAGGACAATCTCAAGGACATTCAAAGGTGATCAAAGTTAATTACATTGAAAGAAGCAGCATGGCCTAGTGGATATAGCACAGGCCTGGGGGTCAGAAGGACCAGGGTTCTAATCCTGGCTCGGCCATTTGTCTGCTCTGTGACCTCAGGCAAGTCATTTCACTCCTCTGTGCCTCAGTTGTGTCATCTGTAAATTGGGGATTAAGAGTGTGAGCCCATGTGGCACAAGGACTTGTGCCCAACTTGACTGACTTGTATCTACCCCAGCACTTAGCACAGTGCCTGGCACAAAGTATGCATTTAAGAAATTTCATTAAAAAAAAGACCACACTGAACAAACTATTCAGGTAAAATGGCTATTCATTATTAAATGGTCCCCTCTCTTAAAAATCATTAAAAATCAAACTATCACCACAAAAGTTATAGATTTTTTTTCGAAGACTGAATATAAGCCTGAAGATTCTAACCCTGGTTTTCTTTTGATGCTGCGAAGAGTGATGTGCTTATAGACAAAGAATTAGAGAACTCAAATTAATAACTAACAGTCTGGCATACCCTGAAGCCCTGAGTCCTCTAATCTTCTCATACTCTAATTCCTCTCTTTCGGAGCTCATCCGCTCAGGGTTTCAACTATCACGGGTACCCAGATAATAAAATTATTGGAAGAAGGGTTATCACTGTCCTTCAATCCAGAATTCCACCTTCCGACCTCTTGGCCAAATCCCTTTCCCCTATTAAAACTGTAACAAAAACTCATCTCCTCATGAAAATTTCCCAAATTAAATGGACCAGTCCTGAGAACCCCAATTTCCATTAACCACTGGATACAATCTCGTCAATCTCACCGCCGACCTCTCGCCCACATCCTTTGACCTATACACCCCTGGTTTTCATATCTGACAATTACAGTCCCCACCTTCAAAACCTTAATGAAGACACACCTCCTCCAAAAGGCCCTCCCTGACTAAACCCTCATTTCCTTGTTTCCCACTCCCTTCTGCATCGCCCTGACTTGCTCCCTTTATCGACCACCTCCCTCCCGCCAGCCCCATGGCACTTGAGTACATTTCCATTATTTATTTATTTATATTAATGTCTGTTTCCCTCTCTAGACTGAAGCTCGTTGTGGGCAGAGAATGTGTGTGCTGTATTGTTGTGTTGTGCTCTCCCAAGCACTTATTACAGTTCTCTGCACACAGTAAGCACTCTATGAATATGATCGATTGACTGATGTCAGTATTTGAAAAACTGTAATTACAGATTGCAAAATGCAAGTCCTTCTCTCGAGAACAGAGGTAGAGCCTCTAGGCAGCACCTACTACTATTCACTTAAAGTCAGCAATTTCCATCAATCAGTGTGGTTGGGGCCTTCATGCACATATTTACGTTCTTGAAAATCAAGAAAACGGTGTCAGTGGTCAAGTAGGCTAAAGACAAAAAGGAAGATGCATATCCCCTAAAGAGTCCACTTATTTTTCTGCCACATTAAATGGCTACTGTCTATCCCCTCTCCGATTAAAATAAGGTAGAACTACTAACCAAACAAGATGCTTTCGGGAGAAAAGTACTGTAGTGCCATTTCAGAAAAACATTTTATGGAACTGGAGCCCACCAAATTTTTATGGAAGTTATCTAAATGAAGATAAAGGGCCAACTGAACCACTAGGGAAAAATGAAACAAAACTGCCTGATTACTCTTACCCTGATGAGTCAGTTCCCTGGATTTGTGCTCAATGAACAAATATCAGATGCTGAAAACCTCATTTTAAAAAAGTTGATGTAAATATATAATATTGAAGTTTTTCCAGAACATATGCTGAAGATTGGCAGTGCAGAGTTAAAATGTGCAAACTTGAAAGGAAAATAAAATTTGGAGTCTATCAATCTCAGCCCTCTCAATCTTTGACTTCTCTATGTAATCAGCACAGGTAAGGAGCTAAGAAAGAACTGCTCTGCCTTTCTGGACACAATTTACCACAGAAAGCTGAAATGTGGTACTTCAGAAGTTCCAAGGGATCTAAACCTTCTTGCATTAAATGGGTCATCGCAGAGGAGGTAAGATTAATTAGATTCTAAGTTCAATGGACAGAGACAGCACCTTTCTCTGAACCTTGTTATTGCATCACTAAAGCACTCAAATGTAATAATAATAGTAAATGTTATTGTAACTGAAGAACTGATGGATTAACCACTTTTGTCAGAGGACCATATATGGATTTCAGCAGTAGTGTTACTCATTTAAGACACAAGGTAGTGAGCCAGAAGGCTTTACCGAAAGAAAAAAATGGGAGGATGGAAGGTCAAGGGGAGGGGAAGAGGAACCACTATAGCTCTTTAGAATAGGCCTATTGCTTGAAAACTTTAAAGAAAAAAAACCCGCTCACGGCTTTTCTAAAGAGCAATTGAAAATGATTTCCTATATTATTAACAGTACAACTGTTTTATAACAAAACCTTTTACAAGTTTTACATATGTATCAGGAAAAAAAAAAACTTTGTTACCTCCTAAGCATTTTGAATATTTATTACCTGCTTTCCTCCTATAATAACATGCACACTAAAGCTGCATGAATTCATTTCTGGCATTCCCAGCCCTCCCTCCCAATTTGATACAATCAGGTCTAAAGAGAAATTTGTATTTAATAAATTAAACTGGTTTCAAATAGTCACTTAAAATTTTGAATCATCTGGATACCATACAGTAAACTAATGAGAAAAGACCTTGAACACTGTTCTGGCTTGAAAATATTCCATAAAAAGAATTACTGATTCATTCACTCATTCGTAGATTCCTACTACTACAAGCATGTAGAAGATCTAATAATACTGCTTAAGCAATTAAAACAATAAAACTATAATGGCTCAGTGGAAAGGGCAAGGGCTTGGGAGTCAGAGGTCATGGGTTCGAATCCCGGCTCCGCCACTTGTGAGCTGGGTGACTGTGGGCAAGTCACTTCACTTCTCGGTGCCTCCGTTTCCTCATCTGGAAAAGGGGATTAAGACTGTGAGCCTCACGTGGTACAACCTCATTACCCTGTATCTACCCCAGCGCTCAGAACAGTGCTCTGCACATAGTAAGCGCTTAACAAATACCAACGTTATTATAAGCTTTCATGTTTTCATGACAAATTTTGATCTGGAGATGATCCTAGAGGCGGTAGAGATGATCACATTTTAATAGCTAAGGGAAGGGAAGCAATGCGGCCTAGTGGAGAGAGCCTAGGCCTGGGAGTCAGAGGACTTGGTTTCTAATCCTGGCTCCGGGATTTGCCTGCTGTGTGACCTTTAACTTTTCTGGGCCTCAGTTTCTTCCACTGTAAAAGGGGGATTCAATACCTGTTCCTCCTGAATTTGGACTCTGAACCCCAACTGGGACCTGATGATCTTGCCCCAGTTCACATTACCCCAGAATTTAGTACAGTGTTTGGAACACAGTAAGCCCATGATACCATTATTATTATTACTATTAACTCTAGACTGTAAGCTCATTGTGGGCAGGGAATGTGTCTACCAACTTTATTTTGTACTCTCCCACGGGCTTAGTAAAGTGTTCTGCCCGCAGTAAGTGCTCAATAAATAATTGATTGATGGATAGCTTGGCACAGTGGGTAAAAGAAGAGCGATCTGGGTAAGGAGAATGGCTCAGGGGTAGAACATCGAGCGTTGGTGACAAGGAAGCTTGCTTAAGTATAGCTGAACTGAAATGGGGCATTCGCAAAGGATGGTTGCATGAAATACCTGGCCAGCTTCTCTAGTTTGTATTTAATATGCCCTAAACACTGTATGCAGAAGCATCTAATTCAGAGACTGTTCTCAAAATGAGCCCCTTTATGCCACCTTATTAAATAAAATTAAATAATTTACAAAGGGGCCCTGCTATATACTGCTCCCGACTACAGCATGTGATGAAAGCAAAACTTTTCCCCCGAGTTCACCAATCCCGGCGTGAAATTTAGTATCGGCTTGCTCTGGCTCTGTCTTGAGTTCGGTAACCATCTTCTACTCTAGATTCTCACGGGATGGAAAGCCTGTGCCCCCGCCCCCCATGCTTCTTATCAACTGCCCTGCTCTCAAACCAAAACACTGAGCCTTCTTTCCCTGAAACTTTTTTTTGTTTCGTTTTCTGAGAGAACAGAGCTTGTACAGTGATATGGTAGGACTCTGCGGTATCGTGGCCTCGGCGAAAATTTCTTTCAAAATCGGGAAGCCCATAAATAGCAGGATCCTCCTGTATATGACATTTGGCAATCAGATTGATGTTTCTCTCCCAAAATGGTCTGTTTGAAATGAAATTCCAGCTGTAAATACCTTTAAACTGTTAGAGCAGGGAACCCAGACTTCATTTCCATTATAAGTCCTTCCCCAGGCTTATACAGTTGGAAGAGACACAGAAGTAGTGTATTTATTCAGTAGTGTGAAAGGAATTGCCTCATCTCCCAGCAGTGATCGCCCCAGCTTACGAAAGGGTGGAACAAATTTTGAATGAATACCACACACACCTCGGTGCCACCATTTCACTATCATCATTCCAGTTAAGAAAAGGAGTGGATAAATGGAAAAATAAAAGAGGGTGAGAAAGAGATAAAAAGAAGAGGGAAAGAGACTCTGACTCCCTGTGGCTCCCAAAAAGGAGAAATTCAATTTCTCTCCACTTCCAACCACAACTTGGAAAAAAAAAAAAATTAGAAATACAGCAAACCATGGGGACAATCCAGTCTTGAATTATTTTTCAAATAAATGTATAATTGTTGCTGTTCAAAAATAAAATACATTAAGGAACCATAGATAGGATCCCACCACATTCTTTGCACTGGGCTAGCATTCATGGAAAAATATAAAAAAGATTTTGTTGAATTTTCCACTCAGTTTTTAATCAGTCCCGCAACCAATGTAATGAGTCTGTGTGGTTTTGCTCTAAAGATCTCATTCACCTTAATTTAAAGACTTGCCTTAGTCATTGAGTCGAAAGAATCAGAGGTAAAGAAAAATTAAGAATTTGAAAGTTAAAACAAGAACCTTCTTTTCTTTTTGAAGGAAAATGGGTTTGCCACAGATTTTTCTCTTTCCCAAACTAGTGGAAAAGAAGTAAAATGGAATAAGTGATATGGTACACAACTATTTAGCCAAATGATCTCCCACATTAAATGGCACTAAGGTGTTAGCCACTAATATTTTGGAACAGCACCGAATATTTTGGTCATCAGTGACCAATTGAAATGTTTGTTCTTCAAGCTTGGCATTAACAAAAAACAAAGCCATATTATCTCCTGGCCTCTGGCATTATTGGATTCCCGAGGTGTGCCCACCGAAAAGAGACATTCACACACTTCTTCGACGAAAATCAAGGCGCTACCTAAATACGGCGTGGCTCAGAGGAAAGAACCCGGGCTTGGGAGTCAGAAGTCACGGGTCCAAATCCCGGTTCTGCCACCTGTCAGCTGTGTGACTGTGGGCAAGTCCCTTCACTTCTCTGTGCCTCAGTTCCCTCGTCTGTAAAACGGGGATTCACTGTGAGCCTCACGTGGGACAACCTGATGACCCTGTATCTCCCCCAGCGCGTAGAACAGTTCTCTGCACATAGTAAGCGCTTAACAAATACCAACATTATTATTACGGCTTAATCTTCGGTGGGAAAAGATGTCCGCGACTCATCCCGGCCAACAGCCTCAAAAATTCTGCCAACGATGAGGAGCACTAACCTCAAAGGCACTACCAAGACCTTTCTGAATATAATGCAGGGATGTCTTTTCTAACGGTAACCAAGAAGGGGGAACTAGGAGAGTTTTCTGAAAGAGCGCTCCTCCAAAACCATACTGAAACTCATTTGGCCATAAAGACTGCAAGCCCGTCGATGGGCAGGGACTGTCTCTGCTGCCCATTTGCCCATTCCAAGCGCTCAGTACAGTGCTCTGCACATAGTAAGCGCTTAACAAATACCAACATTATTATTATTACGACTTAGTCATTGGTGGGAAAAGATGTTCGCGACTCATCCCGGCGAACAGCCTCAAAGGTTCTGCCAAAGATGAGGAGCACTGACCTCAGAGGCACTACCAATATAATTAATGTTGGTATTTGTTAAGCGCTTACTATGTGCCGAGCACCGTTCTAAGCGCTAGGGTAAATACAGGGTAATCGGGTTGTCCCACGTGAGTCTCACAGCTAATCCCCATTTTACAGATGAGGGAACTGAGGCACAGAGAAGTTAAGTGACTTGCCCACAGTCACACAGCTGACAAGTGGCAGAGCTGGGATTCGAACTCATGACCTCCGACTCCCAAGCCCGTGCTCTTTCCACTGAGCCACGCTGCTTCTCGTAATATATTCTTTGAATATGTGTATTTTATATGTAGGGGTATAAATATATATAATGTATACATAATCGACTCTGAATATAACGTAGGGATGTCTCTTCTAACGGTAACCGAGAAGGGGGAACCAGGACAGTTTTCCGAAGGAGCGTCCCTCCGAAACCGTACCGAGACTCATTTGGCCGTAAAGACCGGAAGCCCGTCGATGGGCAGGGACCGTCTCTGTTGCCGATTTGTCCATCCCAAGCGCTTAGTACAGTGCTCTGCACACAGTAAGCGCTTAACACATACCAACACTATTATTACGACTTAATCTTTGGTGGCAAAAGGTGTTCGCGACTCATCCCGGCGAACAGCCTCAAAAACTCTGCCGACGACGAGGAGCGCTAACCTCAGAGGCACTACCGATATATTTTTTGAATATACGTATTTTATATGTAGGGATATAAATACCTATAATGTATAATTGACTCTGAATGTAACGTAGGGATGTCTCTTCTAACGGTAACCGAGAAGGGGGAACCAGGAGAGTTTTCCGAAAGGGCGTCCCTCCGAAACCGTACCGAGACTCATTTGGCCGTAAAGACCGGAAGCCCGTCGATGGGCAGGGACCGTCTCTGCGGCCGATTTGTCCATTCCAAGCGCTTAGTACAGTGCTCTGCACATGGTAAGCGCTCAATAGATACTACTGAAGGGATAAAGGGTCAGCACTCGCCTTTAATGCTGCAAAATTGACTTTCTCTCCAATTAAGCCAAGAGACGAGCAACCCGGACCAACAGTGACATCTAGTGGCCATTTCCCAAATAGCCCGCGCAAACCACACAGAAATTGCCTCAATTTCCCCCCCCCCGCCACCCACACGATGCCACCCTGGAAGAACACAGACTTATCGAAAATCTTAAAAAGCACCCTATAATCACGCTGGTATTCGTTAAGCGCTTACTATGCGCAGAGCGCCGTTCTAAGCGCCGGGGGAGATACGGGGTCAGCCGGTCGTCCCACGTGAGGCTCACGGTTAATCTCCATTTTCCAAACGGGGTCACTGAGGCCCAGAGAAGCGAAGTGACTCGCCCACGGTCCCCCAGCCGACAGGTGGCAGGGCCGGGATTCGAACCCATGACCCGTGACTCCCAGGCCCGGCCCCTTTCCGCTGAGCCACGCTGCTTCTATAGTAAATCACAAGATCGGACAGCTGCTTAAAACAACTCGACTGCTTCGACCAGGCCTCCGGCGTTCAATCTCGGATCTGCCCCCGAGCGATTTCCGATCATTCCTTCATTCGATAGCAGTTACTGAGCGCTTGCTATGTGCGGAGCACCGTACTAAGCGCTTGGAATGGACAATTCGGCAACAGACAGAGACGATCCCTGCCCAGCGACGGGCCCACGGTCTAATCGGGGGAGACGGGCGGACAAAAGAGCAAAACAACTTAATCACGGTAAATAGAATCGAGGGGATGTACACCTCATTAATAAAATAAATAGGGTAACAATAAAAAATAAATGGTGGTATTTGTTAAGCGCTTACTATGTGCAAAGCACCGTTCTAAGCGCTGGGGGAAGCAAGGTGATCAGGTTGTCCCATGTGGGGCTCGCGGTTTTAATCCCCATTTTACAGATGAGGTAACTGAGGCACAGAGAAGTTCAGTGACTTGCCCGAAGTCACACAGCTGGCGAGCGGCGGAGTCGGGATAATACTATCTGGCATCGAATGTTCAGTCTCAGATCTGCACCTCAACGATTTCACATAATAATAATCATACTACACGCTGGGCACCGTTCTGAGCGCTGGGGTAGAGAAGCAGCGTGGCTCAGTGGAAGGAGCCCAGGCCTGGGAGTCAGAGGTCATGGGTTCGAATCCCCCCTCTGCCATCTGTCAGCTGTGTGACTGTGGGCAAGTCGCTTCATTTCTCTGGGCCTCAGTTCTCTCATCTGTAAAATGGGGATGAAGACTGTGAGCCTCACGTGGGACAACCGGATGACCCTGCATCTCCCCCAGTGCTTAGAACAGTGCTCTGCACATAGCAAGCGCTTAACAAATACCATTATTATTATTATTACAGGGTAATCAGGTCATCCCGTGTGAGGCTCAGTCTTAATCCCCCTTTTACAGGTGAGGTAACTGAGGCCCCGAAGAAGTTAAGTGACTTGTACGTTCCAAGCGCTTAGTACAGTGCTCTGCACATAGTAAGCGCTCAATAAATACTATTGAATGAATGAACTTGCCCGAAGTCACCAAGCTGACAGGTGGCCGAGTCGGAATTAGAACCCATGACCTCTGACTCCTGTACCCTTGCTCCTTCCACTGGGCTGGGCCGCTTCTCAGATGCTCCCTCAGATAATCACCTATCTGCCTAAGGGTCTCAGATGAATGAGGTATGTTTCTGAATATGTTTTGAAATTTGTTGTAAAAAGAAAAGCAACGGTTCCAGAGGAGAAAGCTATGTACGCGGACTTAGAACAGTGCTTGGTACACAGTGCTTAACAAATGTCATCATTATTACTAAAGGGTGGAGACTGTCTATTAGCAAATGAAAGTTCTTAGCTGATTAATGACAGCTATGGTGATCAAATAATCACTATCTCTACAAAAATAACCCGGCTTGAAATTCAGCAGAAAAGATTTAGATTAGGCCCAAAACAGAATCTTTTGTCAGAGAGTAGACTAAAAACTAGAATGGGTGGTGGAACTTTAAAACAGGATAGGTATTTGTTTGGGTGAAGCTTGTCTAAGGAAGATGAACCCTGGAGTCACCTCAGGTCTCCATATTCCTATGTTTAGCAAAAATGCGGAAAGAAATCAAAGGTTTTATATTTTCAAGAGCCCGGGCTTCCAAAAAAAAAAACTCTAGAATCGTCTTGTTACCCTGGAATGAGTGAAACTCAAGAAGCAATGAAAAAGGGGAGAATAATAATGTTGGTATTTGTTAAGCGCTTACTATGTGCAGAGCACTCTTCTAAGCGCTGGGGGAGATGCAGGGTCATCAGGTTGTTCCACGTGGGGCTCACAGGCTTCATCCCCATTTGACAGAAGAGGGAACTGAGGCCCCGACAAGTTAAGTGACTTGCCCGAAGTCACACAGCTGATAAGTGACGAGGCTGGGATTAGAACCCATGACCTCTGACTCCCAAGGCCGGGCTCTACCCACTAAACCACGCTGCTTCAAATTTATCCAACAGCCTATAATTCAGCAAGTGCTCAGTCACTTCAGTCAAATTCAGTAGCAACTGTAACAGTTCTCTGCTGGAAAAGAATAAAAAGGAGGTGAGGGAACTTCTCAAAGTAAGATAATCTTGGTTTTAATTGTTTCGCCCCAATGTCCTGAGGGAACTTATTGGGACACCTGCTGGGTTACCAACAACTGAGAATGCTTTTTACAGACAAGATGAAAAAAATATCGATTTTTAAACCTTTTAAGGACAATTTTACATACCGTTATATGGTAACTAGGTATCATCGGTAGGCAAAGCCCAGTGCCCAGAAAACAGGGTTGGAGCTGCAGGGCATGCAAACCCAGGCGTGGAGGAAGAACTAATCTAAAAATTGTCTACAAACCAGAGTGTGTGTGTGTGTGTGGTGGGTGTCCATCACCCCCAACCCAGTTTCTCCCCTTCCCACAGAGCTCTCAAGTGGTTATCCCCCTGCCAACTGACCCGAGGGAAGGAGAAAAAGGTTCCGAAGATGCTGGGAGGAAATAGGGAGAATAGAGGGGAGGATGGGAGGATGGAAGAAGTGAGGAGGGGAAGGAAGGAAGGAAAAAAAAAAGAAAAAAGGGAAGGGGAAAAGAAGAGAGGGGAGGGAGGAGAAAAAGAAGTGGAAAGGGGAAAGGCAAAAGGAGAAAACAAAAAAAGATGAGGAGAGAAGAGGGGAGATGAATGGGGAGGAAGCGAAAGGGAGTGTGTAAAGGATCCCCCTTTCCCCTTCCCTCTCCTCACACCCTGCAACCAGAGAGGGACACAGGCCGCGCCGCATCACTTGGTAAATGGGGAGGGGAAGGCAGAGCCAGGGCTCCACAAGACGGGGGGGGGAGGGCCGGGGTGGGTGGGAAGAGGAGGCGGGGAGCCAATCTGCCCCTGGGAAGTGGGAGCCGAGGCCCGCGGCACAGTGGGAAGGCAGCGACAGGCTCATCGGTCCGAGGCGCAGCTACGGCGACGGGTCCGAGGGTGGAGGGGACGAGGGGCATTTTGGCTCAAGCTCCTGAACCGGTCCTTCGGTCGCCGCTGGCTGGCTGGGGAGGGCCGGGGAGCACGTGGAGCTCCCTCCCCGGCTTCCAGGAAATGGAGTTGCCTATTGCTCACCGTAGCTCCAAGCAATCACCGCCACCCCACACCCCCGGGCGGCAGGGTTCGCCGCAGGGAAGCTTCTAGGCCGGCAAATGGGATTCTTCCGGCCACCACCTCAATATGGAGGCCGCCTGAATTTATGACCGTGACCAACCATTTTTGAATCAAGACACCCAGGGGGCCTACCTGACATTCCCAGCCAAAGTCCACCACTCCTAACCGCCAAACCCGGGGTGGCTCTGAAGCTCCATCCCACCACCACAAGGAGCGAGAGAAACCAAGAGTTGGATTCGGGCTGACCGGCACCTCCATTAGGCCAGGCCAAGGGGCCAGGAGAGGGAAGAAGGGAGAAAGGTCTGAGGGCCCAGGCCAGTCTCTTTGTCCCCAACCCGTTGTCCTTCTTCCCCCCACTCACCTTCTCTCTCCTCCACCCATCCCTCACCTCCCCCGCGACCTACCCGCAGTGACAGAGAGGCACAACTTCAACCTCCCTGGGAGGGACCGGGTGCACCTCTTACAAGCGCCAAGGGGAAAGGAGAGGGAACGGAGTGCTGAAGCAGCATGGCATAATGGTTAGAGCACAGGCCTGGGAGTCAGAAGGTCAAGGGTTCTAATCCTAGCTCTGCTACTTACCTGCTGTGCGACCTTAGGCAAGTCACTTAACTTCTCCGTGCAACTTGCCTCCGTTAGCTCATCTTTAAAACGGGCATTCAGACTTTCGGTCCCATGTGGGACCGGGACTGAGTCCAACCCAATTTTCTTGTACCCACCCTAGCGCTTAGTACAGTGCCCGGCGCATAGTATGCACTTAAATACTATAATTATTAAATTATTATTATGACAAGGAGGAATCCCGATTTTTCCTTTGGAAAACCTGTTCACACGACACATCTCTGGAACTAGAATCAACTTACTCGGATTTCTTGAAGGTTGTGAAAGTTATTTCCTACTCTGACAGATATCTTGCTTGGAGTGTAGCTTTCATCTGATTTGTAGTCTGCATAAATACATAATGTCTTCACTGTGGTTTTTCTTCTGTAAGTAGTTAAGCAAAAGAAACCAATAAAAAATACAGAAAAATAATAAAAAGAGCCCGTTTACATTTTAAGTGTAAGACAATTACGTTTCGTTCTTTCAGAGGACAAAAGTAAGTTTGGGGAACTGAGATTGATGGAGAGTTTGCTAAATAGTGATAAGTGTTCCCTATAGCCAAATGTGTAATGGATAATTTTTTTAAAACACATCGAGAGAGTACACACCATGAACCTAATTCTTTCCTCACGCACTGGGGCTGATGAAACTTCTACAAAGAAAAATTCAGTTTAGTCCCGTCTAGAGGGTGCCTGGTACTTCAAACAATTCAATCGTATTTATTGAGCACTTACTGTGTGCAGAACACTGTACTAAGCGCTTGGGAGAGTACGAAATAATACAGCTGGTAGACACATTCCCCGCTCACGACGAGCTTAACGTCTAGAGGAGGAGACGGACCTTAATATAGAAAAATTAGGGATATGAACGTAAGTGCTCTGGGGCTGAGTGGGGGCGGCGAATAGAGGGAGCAAATCGGGTCGATGCAAAAGGGAAAGGGGGAGAAGGAAATGAGGGCTTAGTCAGGAAAGGCAAAGGAGATGTGCCTCGTATAAGGATTTCAAGGTGGGGAGAGTGACCGTCTCTCAAATATAAAGAGGGAGGGTGTTCCAAACCAGAGGCGGGATGTGAGCGAGGGGTCAGAGGTGAGATAGAAGAGATCGAGGTACAGTGAGTAGGTAGAGAAGCGAATTGGGTGGGCTGAGTTGTGGTAGAAGAGCTGGAAGATGAGAGAGGAGGGAGCCGGGCTTTAAAGCAGATGGTAAGACGTTTCTGTTTGAGGCGGAGGTGGATGGGCAACTACCGGAGGATCTTGAGGATTGGGGAAACGTGGACTGGAAGTTTCTGTAGAAAAATGATCCGGACACCAGAGTGTAGTAGGGCCTGGAGACGGGAGAGATGAGAGGCAGGGAGGTCAGCAAGGAAGCTGATTCAGTAATCAAGGCGGGAGAGGATAAATGCCTGGATTAACGTGGCAGCAATTTGGATGGAGAAGAAAGGACGGATTTTAGCAATGTCATGAGGTTGGACCGACAGGATTTAGGGATAGATGGAATAATAATAATGGTATCTGTTAAGCGCTTACTACGTGCCAGGCACTGTATTAAGTGCCGGTGTACTTACGAGATAATCAGGTTGGACACAATCCCTTTCCCACACAGGGCTCACAGTCCCAATCCCCACTTTACAGATGAGAGAACTGAGGCACTGAGAAGTGAAATGACTTGCCAAAGGTGACACAGCAGGCACGCGGCAGAGCCGGGATTAGAACCCAGGTCCTTCCGACTCCCAGGCCCATATTCGATCTACTAAGCCACGCTGCTGTGGGCTGAATGAGGAGAAGTCAAGGATAACAACAAGGTTACAGGCCTTTGAAACAGGAAGGGTGGTGGTGATGTCTTACAGTCAGATGGAGGACAGAGTTCGGGTGGGAAGATGAGGAGCTCTGTTTTGGACAAGGTAAGCCTGAGGTGACAGCAGGAAATCCAAGAAGAGACGTCTTGAAAGTAGGAGGAAATGCAGAGAGGGAGAGATAAGGGCTGGACATGTAGATTTAGGAATCATCTGCATAGAGGTGATAGTTGAAGCCAGGGGAGCGAATGAGTTCTCCAAAGGAATGGGTATAGATGGAGAATAGCAGGGAAATAGCGGAAATGAACTCTGAGGGACTCCCACAGTTGGGATGGGAGGCAGAGCGGGAGCCCGTGAAGGAGACTGAGAACGAGAGGCCGGAGAGATGGGGGGAACCAGGAGGGGACGGTGTCAGTGAAGCCGAGGTTGGATAGTTGTTTCCGGGAGAAGGGGGTGGCATGGAAGGCAGCTGAGAGGTCGAGGAGGATAAGTAGAGGCCGCTGGATTTCGCAAGGAGGAGATCATTTGTGACCTTTGGTGGTTTCTGTGGAGTGAAGGGGATGGAAGTCCAATTGGAGGGGGTCAAGGAGAGCACTGGGGGAGAGTAAGTGGAGACGACGGAGCGAGTGGTAGGCTGGTAAGAGGGAGATATGGCGATAACTGGATGGAGGCGAGGGTCAAGGGAGGGGTTTTTTTTTAAAGATAGGGGAGAGTATACAGCTCTTAATCAGCTAGAGTGTACTATGGGCCTAAGCAGCCTGGAAAGGGATAAGAGTAAGCACAGAAAGTATGGAGCAGAGCTGGGTACAATGAATTGGGTACACACAGCTATGACTGTTCATCAAACAAAAATCATCACTCAAGTGCTTTCTGCCTTTGCCAGTGAATTATCACTGAGTAGGGGACACAGTCAATGAAAATTACTAACAGGAATTCTGCGATCCGCCCAATGCTTAGTACACTGCTCCACACAAAGTAAGCTTTCGATAAAATCCCACTGATCGATTGACTCGACGACCAGCAGTTGCCCGCCTGATACCCCAAGAGTTCAACCCATCCACTCCAGCTCCTTTTCAAGTCCCAAAGGCACATACCCAGGTAATATTGGGGACGAACAGCCCACTGAAGGACCCTACACCCCAGAAGAAATGAGAACACCCTACCACCCCCAGGCAACCCCACAGAAGGAAGCCCTAAAAAGAAGTCACCTCAACTAAATTTAAAAGACATTGTGCCAACCGTTTTACTCGTCTGTAGCAATGAAACTCTGTGCAGATCACGGTTTTGGAGTTTAATCACATTTTTTTAAATTAAATAATTTAGTACCTGAATTGGATGTTCACCAGATGAGGCTGTGACCCATCAGACTGCCAGTAAGTTTCTAGATTATCATCTCGTAACTGATCCACTCCAAATCCTAAAAATGAGACAGACGTTAACGGCGAATAGACTACTCTGTGGCTAAACTCTCTCAAAAGGTTCTATTTTCATACAATAAGTGTCAGAAGTTACTATTTTCTGCAGGAATTTCAAAACTAGAATGAATTACCCAAATATGGGTTTCTGTACGGGTACCACATCTATCAATCACATCACAGTTCATCCAACAGCATTCGTTACAGTGACAAAAACGATACGAATCATTAAATATTATTTTAAGACTCCCCTCGACTCTTAATAAGCCACTCTGATTTAGCAAATTCGACAACGGTTTACGGAACGGGTGAGACCTTGGTGATATTCGCTGCTTTTGAGGTTTCGCGATATTATGATCTGTGACCACAGACGGCACCGTTTCTCCCTTCCAGCTAACTTACGGTGCTTTCCGCTTAGCGTCTGACCGATGCTCACCTCAAAAGGCATGGAGCCAGAGAAGTTGCATTACCATAATTCAACGGACAAAGTGAGTAAGGGTTCCTCTCAAAGGCACGCTCGTACGCCTTAACGATGCAGTCTACCATTTGGCAGGATCATTCTCACACCGAAGAACTACTGCTACAAAGAAATGAATCGGCCGGTACTTTCTATAAGTAATTGTGCTTCTTTTTAAGTACTCACTATGTGCCAAGTACTGTACTAAGTGCTGGGGTAAGCACAAGATAATCAGGTCCCATATGAGTTCACAGCTTAAGCAGGAGGGAGAACAAGTATTGAATCCCCATTTTGCAAATGAGGGAACTGAGGCAGATAGAAGTTTAGTGACTTGCTCAGGGTCACACTGCAAACAAGTGGAGGAACGGGGATTTGAACGCAGATCCTCTGACCCCTACGCCCATGCTCTTTCCAGCAGGCCAGGCTGTCTCTCAAATAGTTTCCCGGCAGGACCCCAAATAGTCACTACTAGAAGAAGGAATCAGTGAACTGGGTACAAACAACTATGACTGTTCATCAGACAAGAAATATCACTCCTCAAGTGCTTTCTGCCTTTGCCAGTGAATTATCACTGAGTAGGACACACACTCAGTCAATGCAAATTACTAAGATCTACTAAAAAGCAAATGACCACACTGGAAACATTTCTAGTTCCCGAATCATTTTTCTACAAAACCATTCGGGACATGTTTCCCCACTTCTTAAAGAGCTCCAGTGGTTGCCCATCCACCTCCGCATCACATAAAAACTCCTTACCATTGACTTTAAAGCACGCGATCAGCTCGCCCAGACCTTATCTTGCTTATTTCCTACTACAGCCCAGCCCACAAACTCTGCTCCTCTAGCGTGTAACCAGCTCATCGTGCCTCGATCTCATCTATCTCGCCGCTGACCCCTTTCCCAAGTCTTCCCTCTGACCTGGAACTCCCTTTCCTTCATAGCTGACGGACCACCTCTCGGCCTACCTCCAAAAGCTTATTAAAATCACATCTCCTCCAAGAAGCCATCCCCGATTAGGCCCTTTTTTCCCTTACCTTCTCTCCCTTTTTGCATCACCTAGGCGGGATTGTGTCCAACATGATTATCTTCGATCTATCTACCCCAGGACTTAGCACAGTGCTGGACCCATGATAAGGACTTAAAAAATACCACAATTATTACTTTTATTCTTCTCATCTTTCCCTCTTACTTGGAAAGATTGAACAAAGGCAAGGGATGGGATTTAAGGGGAAAACAATGAAGGTTCATTTCATATAGCGAACCCAGACATTTCTAAAATGCAAAGTTGAAACCAAAAGACAAACCACCAAGCCAGTCAGATTTAACACAAACACAAAAACGCTTTTAGGTATTAACCTATCCCTGATTCCTGAAAATAAGGTGGGCAGCTATCTGCAAAAGAACAAAAGAGAATTCTAAGGATCAATGGGAACAGTAAATTAGATGAATACATTTTGTTTTAAGAATACTGGTGTGAGACTCACGCCGACTGGAATGAGCAAAGAGCTGGGGATTTCTCTGAATTGAAGGAATCGGAGGGAGTATTGGTGTCTCTGGAGATAGAATAAATTCCTCTAGAAGTTTAACATTCTCCAGTAACTCAGATGATGTTATACATCCAAACGAAATAAACCCCCTTTCATCTCATTATAAAGACAGCGCTGCAGTCGGTACCACGTTAAATGTGGAAAAATATAAAGGCTCATGATCGAATGCCACGTCCCCAGCAAAAATTTAGGTCAGAATGCCTCAAGAGGGATGAAGGGTACCAATAGGGGAACTAAGAATCATCCAGGCACTGATGACTCTATCGCCTTTAGAAATACAGAATACTAAATACTATCCTAAACTGATAATCTACAAACTCGAGAAGCAGTGTGGCCTAGTGGATGGAGTACGGGCCAGGGAGTCAGAAGGACCTGGGTTCTAATCCCGGCTCTGCTGCTTGTCCGCTGTGCGACCTTGGGCAAGACACTTCACTTCTCCGTGCCTCAGTTGCCTCACCTGTAAAATGGGAATTAAGACTGTGAGTGAGCCCTATGTGGGACAGGGACGGTATCCAACCCCATTATCTTGTATCTACTCCAGCGCTCAGCACAGTGCCTGGCACGTAGTAAGCACTTAACCAATACCACAATTATTATTATTATGTAACTCTATATGAAGTCCTTTATCTCAACTCCTGGACGCCATAGTCATAATAATTAAGATGGACTCTCCTGTCAGGAAAGATAGAGGAGCTTCTCTCCTGAGGTTTCAGGACTGAGAACCCTGCACGGAGGAATCAATTCTAGTGCTAGAGACTTAAAAAAAAAAAACCTTAGTATTTAAGTGCTTACTTTGTGCCGGGCACTGTACTAAACGCTGGGATAGCTGCAAGCCAATCAGGTTGGACGGAGTCCACGGACAAGGGGCTCGCAGTATTAATCCCCATTTTACAGGTGAGGTGCGGAGAAGCTTAGTAACTCGCCCAAAGTCACGCGGCAGAGGAGTGCTAGAGCCAGGATTGCGCAGGAGGAGTCACAGCATTTCAATCAACGGTATTTACGGAGTGCTTCCTTTGTGCACAGCACTGTGTGCTAAGTGCTTGGGAGATTACAGTATAATAGAGTACAGACATGTTCCCTGCCCAAAAGAAGTTTACAGCCTAGAGGGGATTCTCTCTTCCCTACCAGGCATGATCCCACTGGGGCACAGATCACACCAAGGGTTATTAGGCAGGAGAGGGGTAGGTGCAGGCTTCATCCGTGATAAGAATCTACCGGCAGAACCGGACCATCACTCAGCTCTCCTAATCCCCACACCGGTACTCGGTCCATCGGGCCGACAGCACGGCCTTTGTAGGATGACGTCTCGGGAGACGCTGTATGGCCGAGCTGAAAAGGTACGGTCCTGGGTGTCACCGGGCCTGGGTTCTAATCCTTCTGCCTGCAGTATGACCTTGGGCAAACTACGTAACCTTCCAATGCCTCAGGTTTTCGCATCTGTAAAATGAGGGTTCCCTCTCGGGGTCGCACTGGAGATTTCCGGTACCAGTCTCGACGACAGGAGGGAGAATCAAGCGGAGGCATACCCATTCCAGTCCTAGCCTGGGCTAGCGAGTGGAAGGCAGCCTGCTTTAAGTCAAAACTCCCCTGTGCTGGGCAGCAGCGGCACGGGAGAGAGCCGAGGGCGGGGGCTCAAGTCTACGGCGCGGAAGGAGGCGCCGGTAAACCACTGCCGTATTTTGACCAAGAGAACTCCACGGATCCACTACCAGCACGACTGCAGATCGGAGGCGGGGCGTTCTGGGAGAGATGCGTCCATGGCGTCGCTACGGATCGGAGACGACCCGACAGCGTAAGACGAGACAAAATGAGAATTATATACCTGCTCTCTCCCATATGGGGGACGGGGACTGTGTCTGACCTAACTTGCATCCACCCCAGCTCTTAGTAAAGTGCTTGGCATACAGTAAGTGCTTAACGAATACCAGAATTGGCCACCATCACCAATGGTATTTACTGAGCGCTGTGTTCAGAGCATTGTACTCGGAACAGTGTTTGGCACAAAATAGGGGCTCAACAAATACCAGGATTATTATTCTACAATTCTTACTAAGGGAAAACCCAAACTGTAATCCCCATAACGTCCAACACCATGCGCACGCGCACAACCATTTCTCCCAGCGCCATGTCGCCTCGTATCTGAACAGGCTCACGCTGTCGGGTCCAGGATCCCTATCGACAGATGGTATTTTTTGAGTGCTTCCTGTGTGCAAAGCCCTGTGCAAAGTACGTGGGAAAGTACGCCAGGATTGGTAGACACGATAACTGCCCACGAAGAGCCTGCAGCCTACGGTCCCTAATGCTGCCCTCACATTCTAACCAAGGGATGCAACGCGTATTTCGGGAGAAGTGCGGGAACAGCAAAGAGTTTCCTGGGGAATTCGGGGCAAAAATCCGCATCCACTTGCTCGGGCCGCCAGAGAGAACCAGTGTGCAGTCAGCAGGCTTACTCCCTACCAGACTGCACGGGTTTTATCCCCGCCCCTATGACTACTGATCAAAACCTTGCTCATTCTCCATCCTTATCAGCTCAAGCCCAGTACCACTCCTCGTCGCAGCCCACCGTGGCCCCAGGCTGATAAAGAAAAGTACAGAGCGTCACCAGGCCTTCTCCTCTTTTCTGGGACAGACTGTTTTTCTGATGGGCAGCGAGGATCCCGTTTTGCTCCTTCTTCCCAGAGACGACCCTGCGGTCAAGTCACCATTGGGAAGACAACGATCCAGACAGCGAAAGCGGGCAACGGGGTGAGCCATTTCACACGCTGTATCCTTTTCCATCCCACTCCATTATAGATACGACGGGCACTCCTGTGTCCCATCCCCGGGGGCAGCGCGGAATCAGCCGTTGAGAGCGTGCGCAGAGCGATTCTGGTTGCCAACAATTACACCTGACCTCCCGATGAACGCTCTGACAATTAGTACAGCGGATGGGAGTGTCGCGCTCAACAGTGTACAAACCAGACGAAGTCCCAACAGAGTCAGGTGCTGAGAGGGCGCAGAGACATACGCCGTACCGACCAACCGTCTTGCAACATGTGCTGTTGTCTCCCGGGCAGCTGGGGAAGAGAGTGTGGCTGGCTCGGTGCCAGCGATCGCCACTGATGAAAAACGCAACCAACTCTATTTAAAAAGCTGCACCCAAAGTCCTACGTGAGTAGGGGGATCAGGATAATGATGGCATCTGTGTCGCTAGGCGGTATCCTGGACGCATCCCCACTGAGGAGCGCGGTGCTCACACCAAGCGGGGAAGGGGAACAGGAAAGATGTCCCTACAATTGTCTGCCTTACCCAGACAAAACTGAGCTCACTGGAGGACTGCAACCGGTAAACCGTACCCTTGAGATGCCAAAAACATAACTAAAAAAAGACATCCTGCAACACAGAATACCAGGATGGCAGTGACAATAAAAATACTAAATAGCCTCTAAGAAGCCACAAATCGAAGGGCTCGCTGTCTTTCCCCCCATTTTACAGATGAGGTATCTGAGGTTCAGAGAAGTTCCCTGATCTGTCCGTGGTCACACAGCAGACAAGTGGCAGAGCCGGGATTAGAACCCAGGTCCTCTGACTCCCAGACCCACGCTCTATCCAGTAGGCCACGCTGCTTCTCAACCCCGCATCCCAACTAGAAACCGGGAGCCGGCTGCTGCAGTTTAAAGAGCCGAAGGTCCGCGAGGATCACGAGACGATGGATGAGGCGGCGGCAAAAGCAAGTGCGGAAAACACCACACAAAATATTACAGCAAAGGGCCAGTCTATGTGCGCGCACGACGTGTCTGGGACCGGGGGTCCTACCTTGGCATCCACTGGGAAATTGTACGTTAACGGCTTTTCCATTCAAATACGAAGGCCAATGTTTATATTCTGATATTTTCACTTACATTCTCTTAAGCTACATAAACGTGTACGTGTATAGACACGATTACGTCATTCTTTTCTGATCTCATTTCTGGAGTTCAATCACTCTTCCTCTACTTGCTCGTTGAGCTGTAACGCTCTGAAGTGGGTTAAAAACAGTTCACAAGAGAGTCCGAATCAAATCCAATGAAAATAAAACCAGGGCAAAGTCCGAAAATGAAAGAGATGCTAGATAACCTCGGGCACGGGCATGAGGCTCCATCATTCCTTCGTTTCTACTGTTCGGAGGTTTCCTTCTGGGACCGGCAGCAGCAAAGGCAAACAGGTACAATCTCCTTTTTTCTGCTACTCGATTCAGAAGTAGAGCAGCCTGGCCCTCCGGAAGCCACGCCGTTTCCTTTCTTCTAGCTCGCGTGCCCCTCGGCCCGTGCCCCTCTGCAGGTACAGCTGAGGGAGAAGGAAGCCCACGACGCCAGCCCATCGAGCGGCTTAATCCGGTCCGGCTCCCGGCCAGCCCGCTTCCCCACCCAGCCGTTCCTCCCCGACCGGGCGCAGATAATGCTCGGCAGCCTCCTGGAATGCAGTCTCCAAAACCAGTGAGAATGCAGGGGGATTCTGAGGGTCTTCATGGTTCATTCAACGGTATTTACTGAGCGCTTACTATGTGCGGAGCACTGGACTAAGCGCTTGGAATGTACAAATCGGTAACAGGTGGAGACAGCCCCTGCCCTTCGACGGGCTTACGGTCTCATCGGGGGAGACGGACGGACAAGAACAATGGCGATAAATCGTTGGCTCAGACCCCCATGGAAGGTCACCACCGCTGCATTTCTGCAGTTTAAATTCCTCACTTCCTCACTGCGTGTCAGGCCAGGAGACAGGCACACAGAGAACTATGCGACCCATGAGCCAAAACAACCGCTCACCACTGAGGTAAACCCTTTCCACCAGGTGACTCCCCGCCTCTACTAAAATGGGCTTTTTTTGGGGGGGGGGGGGGGTACTATCTGCCAGCCACTATACTAAGCCCTGGGGCAGAAATAAAATAATCAGCTTGGACATAATCCATGACCCACCTGAGGCTCACAGCTTTAATCCTCATTTTACAGCTGAGGTAACTGAGGCACAGAGAAGCTATCTGCCCAATGTCACAGAGCAGACAAGTGGCGGAGCCAGGATTAGAACCCAGGTCCCCTGACTCCCAGGCCTACGCTCTTTCCACCAGGCTATGCTTCTCCTATGACTCTGTCGGAGAGGACACCTCATAACTTTTCTTGTCCGTCCGTCTCCCCCGATTAGACCGTAAGCCCGTCAAAGGGCAGGGACCGTCTCTATCTGTGACCGATCTGTCCTTTCCAAGCGCTTAGTACGGTGCTCTGCACAGCGTAAGCGCTCAATAAATACTATTGAATGAACTCCCGAAAAGTAGTACCGAGGCATTCCAATGAAGACAAAGGCATAAAGATGGGAAGGGACAACATGTGTCTGGCTGAATCTAGTGTGGTGTCAGAGAAACGGCTGTGAACACGCACATACCGCGGGCCACGGGATCGGGACTACTGAGAACACTTTCCTTCCCACCACGTTCCGCAAAAATGCAACCCTCCACATTACAGGAGGACTGAGAGAAGTAGACGTCTGAACCGAAGAGGTGGTTACCGATGTTATTTTCTGTCCCGGATCTTCTTCTGGCAGAACTGCGTCTCTCAAGTGGTTGCAACGCCCACTCGGTTTTATCCCTGGATTTCAACAGTTCACGAAGGGCAGCGGGGATTAAAATTTAATCTACGAATAGTCATCGAGAAGGCAGGTTTCTTCTTCGGGGCCATCACGGCACAGTTCAAGGTGGAAGGAAGCGCCTAACTCCGCCCTGAGTTCAGTGGAATAATGATTCATTAATTTCTCAGTTTACCTGGTTTACAGGATGACAGTGACCAGACGGCTTGGGATCCTATTTCTCGGACTGTCCCCGTCCTTTCCAATTGCTTGGGGTCGGCACCGGGCGGTGTCTTGTTTGGGGTAGACATTTTTCGCTATTCTAAGAAAGAAAAAATAACCTTTCGATCAGACCAAAAGGAAACGTCGACCAGCTCGATTCATGTTTCGGTACCAGTAAATTCTAGCAATACTTCAGTACACCGGTCCCCTCTCAGGAAGGATGAGCTTGTCGCGGCCACAATCTTGGCCCGGAGGGGCCGGGGCCAGAGTGCCAGAACCACATTCTTTCCGCCATTTCTAGAGAAGCAGCGTGGCTCAGTGGAAAGAGCCCGGGCTTGGGAGTCAGAGGTCATGGGTTCTAATCCCGGCTCTGCCGCTTGTCAGCTGACTGTGGGCCAGTCACTTCACTTCTCTGTGCCTCAGTGGCCTCATCTGTCAAATGGAGATCAGGACTGTGAACCCCACGTGGGACAACCTGATCACTCTGTATCCCCCCCAGCGCTTAGAACAGTGCTTTGCACACAGTGAGCGTTTAACAAATGCCATCATCATCATCATCATCACCACGCCACCGCGGGATGCAGGATCTACTGGGGTCCTTGGCGTCAGAGCGGCTTCCCGCTCCTGACCATCACGACAGGACTGCGGTCCCTGCTCCCACACGGGAGCCAGAGAGCAACCGGAGCCTGCCTTGTCGATGACGGGGACATCGGCGAGGCTGCGGCAGTTTGGTTACAGAAACTATTCATCTCCTCATCTAATCTTTTCAATTTTTATATGGCTTAAATGCTCCCACTGTCTGTAATTTGTTGCCTCTATTTTATTCCATTGTTCTCTAGGCTGTAAGCTCACTATGGGGGGGGGGGGGGGGGGCTTATCTATCAATCGCTTGCACCGCACTCGCCCAAGCTCTTAGCACAGTGCTCTGCACACAGTCAACACTCAATAATTTTGATTCTTTGTGTCTTTCCCCTCCCTTTCCTAGATTGTGAATGGCTTGAGGGACGTGGGCTGTATCTGAACTGCTTATCTCCTTATTTTTACCAAGCGGCTTAGCACAGTGATTGACACACTGGGGACATTTAACAAATATCAAAATTAACATCCAGGTCCCGAGTCAGAGAAGATGCGAGTCCTTTACTGGTAACTTTTCAGGTACCCTTCGTGAAGTTTGAGGGGTTTGGTCCCTAGCCAGAAATACACCATCTCAGACGAGCTGGCTGGCTACTCAGACAAGCCTCAGCAAGGGAATGTACCTTTCGGTTCCTAAGGGGATACATTTTTCCAAAAAAAAAAAACCCAAAAAACTAAATAAATTTAGAAATAATTTAGTTCACTAATTTGGAAGAGATAAATGATCAATTTTTAAAAACTCTCCTTAGGGCTAACATTCCCCTACCTACCCAGTAATGGATTGTGAAAGTGCTTACCATTCATATCCATATCCAGAATTTACTGTTACTTAGGATCTACCTTGTATATCCAAATATTTTTGATAACTGGAAAAGGAGGAGACATCAGACCCTACCTTTTCACACGGAATGACATCTGGGGCATCTCCCTGGACCTCTACCAGGACCTCCACCAGAGAAACAGACCTCCACCTCTATGTGTCGGAACGAGGACTCGAGACATCCCTTCTTTTGCCTGCGGTTACAGCCTCGGGCAGAGGTGGGTTTAACACAATAAAATTTGAAAAAGGGATTTATCCCCCTAGTCCAAGTCCAAAGTTGGCAAGTGAGTTCCCCTACCCCCCTTTCTGATCCAATTTCCGTCTTTCGTCTTTAGCTACTCATCTTTTACTGTGTGCTCTGCACATGTAAGCGCTCAATAAATACGACTGAATGAATGAATGCCCTCCCTCCTCACATCTGCCAATCTCTTCCCTTCGTCAAAGCCCTAGTGACAGCTCACCTCCTCCAGGAGGCCTTCCCAGACTGAGCCCTCTCTTCCCCTCTGCTCCTCCTCTCCTCCCCATCGCCCCTACTCCCTCCGCCTACCCCCTTCCCCTCCCCACAGCACTTGTGCATATTTGTATATATTATTTATTACCCTGTTCGATTAATGATGTAAATATAGCTACGATCCTCTTTATCTGTTTTGACGGTATTGATGCCTGTCATCTTGTTTTGCTGTCCGTCTCCCCCTTTTAGGCTGTGAGCCCATTGTCAGGCAGGGATTGTCTCTATCAGTTGCCGAATTGTACATTCCAAGCGCTCAGCACAGTGCTCCGCACAAAGTAAACAATAAATACGACTGAACCAATCACTAACCAAACCAATCTGTTCAGAGCACTGTACTAAGCAGCTGGGAGAGTAGAATGTAACAGAGTTGCATTTTTTCTTTGAGAGGAAAAAAATATACAACATACATAAGGATATTCTTAACATCCTCGATTCCTCCTGCATCCTATTACATCTATCCAATTTGCTTCAATCCACTACAACGTCCAGCACAGTGCCCGGCACAGAGTAAGCGCTTAACAAAAACCATAATAATAAACGAAAAGAGTATGGGGCAGAAATGGCATAGATCAGCTTAACGCGTCGCTCGGCACACACACCTCTCTCCACTCTTCAGAACCTTCCACAGGCTACCCGCGTCCCACTGTATCGAACAAAAACTCTCAACGACGTTTGATTTCGTGGGTCTCTCCATCAGCTCTTCTTCTTACACGTCCGCTTTCTTCATCTGTAACTCCCCGACTGTTCACAGACCGTGAGCCGCTCGAGGGGCAGGGTCCACGTCTAATTCCCCCTCGTCACTCTTTCCCAGTGTTTAGTAATAAATACAATTACTGTTACCGCTTCCCTCGACTCTCCTGCCTCCATTCCCTCGTTCTTTCGGCTTGGGATTTCTCCCCTCCCCTACTCCTACGGACCCCAGCCATATTCAGAACTCCCCTAAAATCCCACTTCCTCAAAGGAGGCCTTCCTTAATTAATTTCCACAACCTCGAACGACAAACTCATCGGTCACCTCTACTGCCTATGTATTATCTGCACCCATCCTCAGATCTTTGGAACGTGCTTACTCGTACAATTGCTTTATTCTGGTGACCATATTGGTAAATATTTTTGTCCGCCTCCTCCATTGAAGTATCAACTCCTCGGGGGCAGGGAGTATAGGTCGCTTTTCTTCCTTTTGTACCTCTCAAAGCGCTTAGCGTGGTGCACTGCACCCCGTGAATACTATTACTACAACTAAATAACAAAACGCCAATAAAAATCCTCTGACGTGACCGAACATCTCTGCTGTAATTCGCACAGTAGACGTCGCTCAAATCCAAGAGTCTGGATTTCACTACGTGCCCGAACCTACTTTTATAAGCCTGTTGCATCACAAGAAAGTCACCGATACTACTGACCCGTCACATCCTAGACAAACCGAGCGGTGCTCCGGAGTTTTCAAAGAACTGCGCCAACTGAACGAGATACGTACCTAGGCTGTAAAACATGAGAAGCGGCGTGGCTCAGTGGAAAGAGCCCGGGCTTCGGAGTCAGAGGTCATGGGTTCGACTCCCGGCTCTGCCACCTGTCAGCTGTGTGACTGCGGGCGAGTCACCACTTCTCTGTGCCTCAGTTACCTCATCTGTAAAATGGGGATTAACTGTGAGCCTCACGTGGGACAACCTGATTATCCTGTATCTACCCCAGCGCTTAGAAGAGTGCTCTGCACACAGTAAGCGCTTAACAAATACCAACATTATTATTATTTTACCTCCCACTTCGGCCAGGTTTCTAGTACCGACTTAATCCCGGGCCCTCGAATAACTTCTGTGACCCCGTGGGCGATCCACAGCGAATCTGTCGTCGCAAGCATTAAAAACGCCAGAGCGGATGCTACTGGAACACAGTAAACCGATTTGGCTGGGGGAAGAGTTTCAACTTTCAAGTGGTTGGGATTTACGGCTATGCTCTGTCCCCTCGTGCGCTCCCACACTCGGTGGCTCCTAGGTACTCATCATAAGTAGTCTGGTCTTCATATTCAAAAATGAGGCCGCTGACAGCACCGACCCGTTCGTGCCTGTTTGGCTGAATCGATAATCCCTTCTAGTGTGACGTGAAGCCAAGGACCCCCCCCGCCCCCCGTTTCCGGGGAGGAAAGGATGAGTCGACGACGCGACATACGACGGAGAACGTGCGGCAGATGAGCGCAGCTGTGGACGGCACGTCTCCTCTGCACAGAGTTCACGCTCTGTAAGCGCTATAGATTGAGTAATCGGACCTCCTTAACCTAACCCACCTGGAAAACCAAATCACGTGCCCGTCCCTTGGAAGCTGGGGCGGATCAATCGAAGGTATTTACTGGCAGTACGTGCACAGCACTGTACTGAGCGAATGGGACAGTAAAATGTCACGGAGTTTGCAGTCGCGTCCCCTCCTCCCAACGAATTTACGGCAGAGCGGGGGACGCCGAGAGAGCACAGGCCGCCAACACCCGGACCCACCGCCTGGCGAAGGGCCAGTCCGTCCGCTGGATTCCAAAGTCATAAAGACCCGGGTTCTGATTCCGGCTCCTGATTCCGCCGCTCCGCGACCCGGGGCAAGTCACTTCACTGTGCCTCGCTCGCCTCCTCTGTGAATAACAATAATTAGAATAATGGCATTTGTTAAGGGTTTCCTATGCGCCGAGCACACGGGTTGGACACAGTCCCTGCCCCCCATGAAGCTCCCGCTCTTAAATCCCCATTTTCCAGATGAGGTAACCGAGGCCCAGAGGAGGTACGTGACTTGCCCAAAGCCACACAGCAGACAAGTGGCGAAATGGGGATCAAGCCAGACAATTACTCCTCTCCCCCCCGCGGTTCAAAGCCTTTATTTAAGGCGCATCGTCTCCGAGACACCTTCCCAGACTGAGCCCCACTTTTCCGCCCCCTCCACTCCCGCAGACTGTGAGCTTGCTGTGGGTGGGGACCGTCAGCCCGTCGTTGGGCAGGGACCGTCTCCATCTGTTGCCGATTTGTCCCCTCCAAGCGCTTAGTACGGTGCTCTGCACACAGTAAGCGCTCCATCAATACTATCGAATGAACGACTGTCCCTATCGCTGTACTTTCCCAAGCGCTCAGTACAGCGTTCGGCAAACAGTAAGCGCTCCGTAAATACCACTGAACGGAAAGGACTGCGAGCCCCATGCGGCACATCGACTCTGTCAACCAACCGTCTCTATTATTAACAACAATAATAACCGCGGTATCTCTTAAGGGGCTTACTACGCGCTAAGCACCGGGGCAGTTACAAGGTAATGAGGTTGCCCCACGCGGGGTTCAAAGTTTTCCTTCCCATTTTACAGATAACTGAGGCCCAGAGAAGTGAAGTGGCTTGCCCCAGGCCACCGCAGCAGAGAGGTGGCGGAGGCAGGATTAGAACCCACGTCCTCCGACTCCCAAGCCTGTGTCCTTGCCACTGAGCCACGCTGCTTCGCGTGGCGCTGTAATAATGATGGCATTTGTTAAGCGCTTACTGTGTGCCGAGCTCTGTTCTAAGCGCTGGGGTAGACTCGAGGCAAAGAGGACGTCCCAGGTGGGGCTCACAGGCTTCATCCCCATCTCCCAGATGAGGTAACCGAGGGCACGGAGAAGCCGACTAGCTCAAACTCACCCAGCTGACGAGTGGCGGAGCTGGGATTAATCATTAAAATAATAATGACGACGGTATGCTGTGCGCTTTCTATGTAATAATAATGTTGGTATTTGTTAAGCGCTTACTATGTGCCGAGCACTGTTCTAAGCGCTGGGGGAGACGTAGGGGAATCAGGTTGTCCCACGTGGGGCTCCCAGTCTTCACCCCCATTTTACAGATGAGGGAACTGAGGCCCCGAGAAGTGACTTGCCCACAGTCACCCAGCCGACAAGTGGCAGAGCCGGGATTCGAACTCACGAGCCCTGACTCCAAAGCCCGTGCTCTTTCCAGTGAGCCACGCTGCTTCTCTATGTGCGAAGCACTGCTCTAAACGCTGGGGAGGCTACAAGGGTATCAGGTTGTCCCACGTGGGTCTCCCGGTCTTGATCCCCATTTTACAGAGGAGGCAACTGAGGCCCAGAGAAGTTAAGTGACTTACCCAAAATCCCACAGCTGACAAGTGGCGGAGTTGGGATTAGAACCCGCGACCTCTGACTCCCAAGCCCGGGCTCTTACCACTGAGCCACGCTGCTTCTCGGCATTTCTTAATGATGATAATGTTGGTATTTGTTAAGCGCTTACTATGTGCCGAGCACCGTTCTAAGCGCCGGGGGAGACGCAGGGGAATCAGGTTGTCCCACGTGGGGCTCCCAGTCTTCATCCCCATTTTACAGATGAGGGAACTGAGGCCCAGAGAAGGGAAGTGACTCGCCCAAAGTCACACAGCCGACGAGTGGCCGAGCCGGGATTCGAACCCACGCACTCTGACTCCAAAGCCCGTGCTCTTTCCACTGAGCCACGCTGCTTCTCTTAAGCGCTTACTACGTGCCGAGCACTGTTCTAGGCGCTGGGGGGGGGGGTATACAAGGTGATCAGGTTGGCCCACGTGGGGCTCCCGGTCTTAATGCCCATTTTACAGGCGAGGGAACTGAGGCCCAGAGACGTGAAGTGACTCGCCCAAAGTCACCCAGCTGACAGGTGGCGGAGCCGGGATTAGAACCCGCGACCTCTGACTCCCAAGCCCCTGTTCCTTCCACTAAGCCGCGCTGCTTCCGTGCGTACGGCCCTGTCATCCCTTCGGTAGCATTTATTGAGCGCTTACTATGGGCGGAGCACTGTACTAAGCGCTTGGAATGGACAATTCGGCAACTGAGAGACCATCCCCGCCCAATGACGGGCTCCCAGCTGTCCTAAGCGCTTGGGAGAGTACACTGTAAGAGACGCATTCCCGCCTGGTGAACCTGCACCTTCCCCCGGCGCTCAGTACAGCGCCCGGGACGTGGAGAAGCATTCAACAGTATTTATTGAGCGCTTACTATGTGCAGGGCACTGTACCGAGCCCTTGAGAAGCAGCGTGGTTCAGTGGAAAGAGCCCGTGCTCGGGAGTCAGAGGTCACGGGTTCTAATCCCAGCTCCGCCGCTGGTCGGCTGTGTGACCTTGGGCAGGTCACTTCACTTCTCCGGGCCTCGGTGACCTCATCTGTGAAATGGGGGTGAAGACTGTGAGCCCTACGCGGGACAAAAGAGCCCGGGCTTGGGAGTCAGAGGTCACGGGTTCTAATCTCAGCTCCGCCGCTTGTCGGCTGTGTGACTCTGGGCGAGTCACTTCACTTCTCCGGGCCTCGGTGACCTCATCTGTAAAATGGGGGTGAAGACTGTGAGCCCTACGCGGGACGAAAGAGCCCGGGCTTGGGAGTCAGAGGTCACGGGTTCTAATCTCAGCTCCGCCGCTTGTCGGCTGCGTGACTCTGGGCGAGTCACTTCACTTCTCCGGGCCTCGGTGACCTCATCTGTAAAATGGCGATGAAGACTGTGAGCCCTCCGTGGGACGAAAGAGCCCGGGCTTGGGAGTCAGAGGTCCCGGGTTCTAATCTCAGCTCCGCCGCTTGTCGGCTGTGTGACTCTGGGCGAGTCACTTCATTGGGCCTCAGTTCCCTCATCTGTAAAATGGGGACTAAGACTGTGAGCCCCACGTGGGACAACCGGATCACCTTGTATCCCTCCCGGGGCGCTTAGAACAGTGCTCCGCACATAGTAAGCGCTTAACAAACACCACCATTATTACTGTATCTCCCCCAGCGCTTAGAAGAGTGCTCGGCACATAATAAGCGCTTAACAAATACCAACGTCATTATCACTTCACTTCTCTGTGCCTCAGTTATCTCATCTGTCAAATGGGGATGAAGACTGTGAGCCTCACGGGGGACAACCCGATTCCCCTGTATCTCCCCACGTTGTGGGCGCCAGTGTGGCTCAGCGAAAAGAGCGTGGGCTTCGGAATCGGAGGTCACGGGTTCGACTCCCGGCTCTGCCACTTAGCTGGGCGACTGTGGGCAAGTCACTTCACTTCTCGGGGCCTCGGTGACCTCATCTGGAAAACGGGGATTATCCGTGAGCCTCACGTGGGACGAACCCAGCGCTCAGAACAGCGCCCTGCACACAGTAGGCGCTTAACCCGTACCGACGTTATTAACTGGACGCGGGGCGCCTCGGGGGCAACTAGTTAAGCGCTCGCTATTCATTCGTTCATTCGACGGTATTTACGGAGCGCTTACAAGGCGCAGAGCACTGTGCTAAGCGCTCGGTACGTACGGTTGGGCGGCAGAGAGAGACCATTCCCGCCCAGTGACGGGCTCCCAATCTCAACGGGGGAGACCGACAGCAGGGCGAAAGAGAACCAAACAAGACCGCGTCATCGAGAGAAATCGAATCCAGGGGATGTACACCTCTCTAACAAAATAAAATAGGGCGTTAAATAATATATACAAAGGAGCACAGTGCCGGCGGGGGAATGATAATAATAACGTCGGGATTTGTTAAGCGCTTACTATGTGCAGAGCGCTGTTCTAAGCGCTGGGGGAGATCCAGGGTAACCGGGCTGTCCCACGCGAGGCTCCCAGTCTTCGTCCCCATTTGACAGATGAGGGAACTGAGGCCCAGCGAAGCGAAGTGACTTGCCCACAGTCACGCGGCTGCCAAGCGGCAGAGCCGGGATTCGAACCCACGACCTCCGACTCCCAAGCCCGGGCTGTTGCTGCGGTTCTTGTCTGTCTGACTCGGTCCGTGCCTGAGCCCCGTTCTAGGCGCTGGGGATAAGACCTGAAGCAGCGTGGCCCTAGCGGCAAGAGCCCGGGCTTGGAGTCAGAGGTCACGGGTTCCAATCCCGCTCTGCCGCTTGTCAGCCGCGTGGCTGTGGCCGAGTCACTTCACTGGGCCTCGGCTCCCTCGTCTGTACATTCCAAGCGCTTAGTACGGTGCTCCGCACATAGTAAGCGCTCAATAAATACCACTGAATAAATGAATCTGTAAATTGGGGGTGAGGCCCGGGAGCCTCACGTGGGACATCCTGATCACCCTGCATCTCCCCCAGCGCTTAGCACAGTGCTCGGCGCATAGTAAGCGCTTGGTGAATACCAACGTTATTGTTACTTATGGCATCTGTTAAGCGCTTACTATGCGCCGAGCACTGTGCTAAGCGCTGGGGTGGATGCAGGATAATCAGACTGTCCCCCGTGGGGCTCACATTTTCTCATCCCCATTTTTGCAGAGGAGGATCTTGAGGCCCAGAGCGGGGAAGTGACAGGCCCAGGGTCCCCCGGCCGCCAAGTGGCGGAGCTGGGATTCGAACCCATGACCTGTGACTCCCCAGCCCGGGCTGTTGCTATTGTCCGTCTCCCCCGATTTGACTGTGAGCCCGTCACTGGGCAGGGACTGTCTCCGGCTGTTGCCGATTTGGCCATTCCAAGCGCTTAGTCCAGTGCTCTGCACGGAGTAAGTGCTCAATTAATCCTATTGAATGAATGAATGAATGAATGAATGAATGAATGAATGTTGCCACTGAGCCCCGCGGCTTCGCTGATGGAGGGTGGGGAGGCTGGGGGGAGGCGCTGCGAACTTACGACACCCGGGCCGGACGGACAGACGGTCGAAAGGCCGGGGCAGGCGGTCGAAAGGCCGGAGCAGGCGGTCGAAAGGCCGAACAGACGGTCGAAAGGCCGGGGCAGGCGGTCGAAAGGCCGGAGCAGGCGGTCGAAAGGCCGAACAGACGGTCGAAAGGCCGGGGCAGACGGCCGAAAGGAAGGGGCAGACGGTCGTAAGGACGGGACAGACGGTCGAAAGGCCGGGGCAGACGGTCGAAAGGACGGGACAGACGGTCGAAAGGCCGGGCAGCTAAGCGTCCGGATCTGGTCCCCGACGTTGGAGCCGCCGCGGGCGGCGCGGCCCGATGACGTCACCGGCCGGCGCCCGCCGTCCCCCTCGCGCGCAGGCGCACTGCGGGCCCCGCCCCGGCTGGGCGTGAGGCGGCGGCCGGGCGCCGCCATTTTGGGCGAGCGGGGGGGGGTGGACCGGCGGGAGCACGTTGTGCGGCTGGCCGCGAGGAGGCCGGACGGAGGCCGGGCGGCGGCGGCACCTCTCCCAGCCCGCCGCGGGGGGGGGAACCCTTTCGTCTAGGTATGGACCCCGGGACGGGGACGACGGTTGCGGAGGTCCGGCGGAGGGAGGGGGATGGGGGGGGGGGAAGGGGCGCGCGCGGGAGGCCTCGGTTAGGCCGGGTGCGTGGCTCGAGCGCCGGGGGGGGGGGGGAGCGCGCGGCCTCCTCTCCCCTGCGCACGCGCCCCCTTCCCCTGCGCGCGCGCGGCTCGCCCTTCCCTGCGCACGCGCCCCCCTTTCCCCTGCGCGCGCGGCCCCCCTTCCCCTGCGCGTGGCTCCCCCCTCCCCTGCGCGCGGCCTCCTCTCCCCTGCGCGCGCGGCTCCCCCTCCCCTGCGCCCGCCCCTTTCCCCGCGCGCGGCTTCCCCTCCCCTGCGTAGGCGCCCCCCACCTCCCCTGCACGCGGCGCCCCTTCTCCTTACGCGCGCGCCTCCTCCTCTGCGCTTGGCCCCCTTTCCCTGCGCGCGCGGCTCCCCCTCCCCTGCGCACGCGCCCCCCTCCCCCTTTCCCTGCGCGCGCGGCCTCCTCTCCCCTGCGCACGCGCCCCCCTCCCTTGCGCGCGGCCCCCTCTCCCCTGCGCGCGCGTCCCCTTTCCCTTGCGCGCGCCCCTTGCCCCTGCTCAGTCTTGTCTTTTCGATGCCCGTAAATCTTCTTGAAATTTCAGGTGGATGTTAGTAAGTCTCCATTTACTCACACGGCTAAGCGAGGAAGTGGAAATTACCTGAAGGAGTAGCAGTTTTTCCAAACAGCTGAATGTAGAACAACAAAAGCGTCGGTGCAGAGGGCGTCTGGGACTTAATCCCTTTGACATTCAACTGGAGCCGGGAGTGATATTAAAGAGAAGCAGCGTGGCTCAGTGGAAAGAGCCCGGGCTTTGGAGTCAGAGGTCATGAGTTCGAATCCCGGCTCTGCCACTTGTCAGCTGGGTGACTGTGGGCAAGTCACTTCCCTTCTCGGGGCCTCAGTTCCCTCATCTGTAAAAGGGGGATGAAGACTGGGAGCCCCACGTGGGACAACCTGATGCCCCTGCGTCTCCCCCCAGCGCTTAGAACAGTGCTCGGCACATAGTAAGCGCTTAACAAATACCAACATTATTATTAAAGCCGAAATTTGGTGTTTACACGCTTCGCCTGGCGGAGTCATGCACCGAGAAGGATGGGTGAACCTCAGTCCCGAGGGCTTGGGATAAAGGATCCACGGAAAGGAGTTGTTTATAGCGATAGTGGTTTGGCACAGTATTTCTTGTGCATGTTAAGTCGATCGTTGGCATTTACCCAACGTGTACTGGGTGCAGAGCACTGCGCGGCACAGTCGGGTGAGTGCGATGTAACAAAGCCGATAGATATATTCCCTGTCCATAAGGGGCTTATAGGAGGAGGAATAAATTTACAAATAAATAAAATAAACTACAGTTAATCTAAATCCTGTGGGCTTGAGGATGGGGTGAATATCAAGGGCTTCGAAGATGTAAATCCAAGTGTCCACAAAGAGTTTACAGTCTAGAAGGGGAAACAAACCTTAAATTGCAGATAGGGGAGATGGCAGAGTATAAAGATATAATAATAATGTTGGTATTTGTTAAGCGCTTACTATGTGCAGAGCACCATTCTAAGCGCTGGGGTAGACACAGGGGAATCAGGTTGTCCCACGTGGGGCTCCCAGTCTTCATCCCCATTTTACAGATGAGGGAACTGAGGCCCAGAGAAGGGAAGTGACTTGCCCACAGTCACACAGCTGACAAGTGGCAGAGCTGGGATTCGAACTCATGACCCCCTGACTCCAAAGCCCATGCTCTTTCCGCTGAGCCACACTGCTTCTCTGTGTCACAACTTCTCTGTGCCTCAGTCATCTCAACTGTAGAATGGGGATTCGACTGTGGGTCCCCATCCGGGACGTGAACTGTATCCAATTGGCTTGTATCGACCCAGTGCTTAGTATAGTGCCTGGCACCTATGTGCTTAGCAAATACCATTTTTTTAAAAATGGATGTAAATGCTGGGAAGATGGGGTGACTAGCAAGTGCTTAAGGGGAACACATCCAGAGAAGCCGCGGGGCTCAGTGGAAAGAGCACGGGCTTGGGAGTCAGAGGTCATGGGTTCGAATCCCAGCTCTGCCACCCGTCAACTGTGTGACTGTGGGCAAGTCACTTCACTTCTCGGTGCCTCCGTTCCCTCATCTGTAAAATGGGGATGAAGACTGAGCCCCACGTGGGAAAACCTGATTCCCCTGTGTCTCCCCACCGCTTAGAACAGTGCTCTGCACATAGTAAGCGCTTAAATACCAACAACAACAAAAAAAGCGTGTAGGCGATGGAGAAGGGAGGGCACAGAGGGGAAACGAGGGCTTAGAGAGGACTGTAAGCCCGTCAAAGGGCAGGGACTGTCTCTATCTGTTACCCATTTGTCCATTCCAAGCGCTTAGTACAGTGCTCTGCACATCGTAAGCGCTCAGTAAATACTATTGAATGAATTTCTTGGAGGTCTGATTTAAGTAAGACTTTAAAGATGGAGAGAGTGGTGGCCGGTCAGATAGGAGGAGTGGGAGAGTGGGAGGATTTCCGGCCAGAGGGAGGGAACGTGGAAGAGGGGTCGGTGGAGAGACAGGTGAGGTCGAGGTACGGGGAGTAGGTGGGCATGAGTAGGAGAGAGAAATTTGCAGTTTGGGTTGTATAGAGCGGTGAGCTAAGGAGGGAGAGAGCTAACTGAGTGCCTGTGGTAAGGAGTTTCCATCTGATGTGGAGTTGGATGGGGAACCATTAGAGGTTTTTGAGGAGTGGGCAGACATGGACTGAATGTCTTTCCAGAAAACCGATCCAAACAGGAAGTATGGACTGGAGCGGGGAGAGACGGAGGCAGAGAGGTGAGCGAGAAGGCCGACGGAGTAACCGAGGCAGGATAGGGTGGCTTGGAGGGAGAGAAGAGGGTGGATTCGAGAGTCACGGTGAAGGCAGAACCGACAGGTTTTAGTGACATCCCGCATACGTGGGTTGAATGAAAGGGATGAGTCACGGATAACGCCAAGGTTACGAGCTTATGAATGGGAAGATGGTGTCTATAGTGCTCTAAAAGTCTGGGGGAGGACAGGGCTTGGATGGGAAGATGCGTTCTGTAAGCTTGTTGTGGAGAGGGAATATTCCTATTAACGCCAGTATTCTTTCAAGGAGTCATACATTGCTCTGCGCACAGGAAGCATTCAGTAAATCATCTGCAATCCTATTTATTGAGCATTTACTATGTAGAGGGGACTGTACTAAGCACTTGGAAGAGTACAGTATAATAGAATACCCCCTGCCCATAACGACCGTACCACGGATCGATCGCTTGGCCGTGTTCCTGCTGCAGGGCAGATCGCGGTGGGCTCGCAGGCAGGGATTCATTCAGTTATATTTATCGAGCACTTACCGGGCCCAGAGCACTGCACTAAGCGCTTGGGAGAGTACACTGCTACAGTAAACAGACACGTTCCCTGCCCACAGTGCATTTGAAGGTTTTTTTACGAACAAGACACATCGACAGCCTGAGTGGCCATAGCGTAGTGTGGTGCTGTCATTTCTCACCACGAACCAGGTGGTTGCCTCCATAGCCTCTGCAGTCTCTCTGCTATTTTCCAGGGTTCCCGCGGGGCCTGTTGACTTGGCGCGGCGCCTTCGGTGATTCGTCTTCAGTCGGAAACTTTCACCACGCGGGGCCGAGCCCCAGCAGGCAGAACCGGGATGACGTCCCGGGTCTCTTAATTCCCAGAGCGGCGCTCTTTACGTTGGCTGTTCACTGTAACGAAAAGTAACTGGAAATACTGATCCGATTTGACTTTTTTACGGTAAAAGTTAGCCTTTACTGTTGGCCGCGCACTGTGGTAGATACAGGTTGATCAGGTTGGGCAGAGTCCCTGTCCCACGTGGGGCTCACAGTGTAGTATGCTCCCTTGCAGCCCACTGGACTGTTAACTATTTGGGCAGGGATCTTGTCTACTTTATTTTACACCCCCAAGCACACAGTACAGTGCTCTGCTCACAGTAAGCACTCGATAAGTGCCAGTGGTTTAATGATTACTTTTTTTTTGATGGCTTTAACCTGTGAGGCTTAATTGGATAGGATCACAGAATATAACCTAATTTTAGAGAGCACACTTTTGTTGCACTTATTACACTCTGCCAGGGTTGCGTAGTCCATGAAACTTGCAAACAGCTGGGACTAATCAAGCTAACTTAGTTGGATGATCTAAAATGGGAGTACACCCAATTTTGCTCGTTTCAGTTTTATAAGGATATTTGAATAATAATTGTGGTTTTTGTAAAGTGCTGGGAAAGATACAAGTTCAAGAGGTCCCACGGGGGGTGGTTCTTAGTCTAAGTAGGAGAGAAAACAGGTTCTGAATCCCCATTTTGCTGATGTGGGAGCTGAAGCACAGAGAGATTAAGTAATTTGCCCAAGGTGACACAGCAGACAAGTGGCAGAGCCAGTTTTAGTACCCAGATTTCTGACTCCCAGACCTGTCTGTGCTCTTTTCACTAGGCCACGCTGCTTCCTTTCAGAGTAAGTGCCTTTACAATATGCACTCCAGAAAAGTTTTCTACAAGAGACTTTGATATTTTACTTAGTCACCCAGATCAAATTATCAACTTTGTTTTAGCCACATGGCTGAATAGTGGATCTTTCTTTTAATGTCATTTTTGATTACTTTGAACTGGCCCTCTGATGGAAATGTAATTGAATCAATAATTATTAAGCCTGCCCATGCTTTCTAGTAATCGTAAAGTCTGAGGCCTGAGTTGTGGTCTGTATTGAAATTAATTGGCTTTACTGGCATTTACCTCTATTGAACTATCCCACGGAATTAGTACAATATTTTATATTCAGTAGATAAAGTACTACTCATTGATTTTCTATTTTGGATTCTGAGGTCTCCAACAGATCATGTTGAAGTCAGAATCCTTACTGACCAGAAATGGCAACTTTTAGAGTGGGTTAATCCGACTGAATGGAATTAATTTTTCTAAAAAACCATTCTGTGCCTATCTTCCCACTCTTCAAAAACCCATCCATCTCTGCAACAAGCAGACACTCCCCTTAACTGGCTTCAAAGCACTTCATCAGCTCTCTCCCACCTACCTGCTGTCACTGCTCTCCCACGACAACCGAGCTCACAAACTTTGCTCCTCTAGTAATCAGTCATATTTACTGAATACTTACTGTGTTCAGAGCACTGTATTACGCACTTGGGAGAGTACAGATTCCCCATCCACAGTGAGCTCCCAGTTTCGAGGTAACTCTAACATCCCCTTCTTAAATACCTCTCTCACCATCATCAATCCCTTACTCATGCCCTCCCTCCTACCTGGATTCCCTCCCCCCATCATGTCGAGAAGCAGCGTGGCTCAGTGGAAAGAGCCTGGGCTTGGGTGTCAGAGGATATGGGTTCGAGTCCCGGCTCTGCCGCTTGCCAGCTGTGTGACTTTGGGCAAGTCACTTAACTTCTCTGCGCCTCAGTTGCCTCATCTGTAAAATGGGGATTAAAAACTGTGAGCCCCACGCGGGACAACCTGATCACCTTGTATCCACCCCACCCCCCCACCCCCCGGCGCTTAGAACAGTACTTGGCACATAGTAAGCGCTCAACAATGTCCAACAGACCCAACTCTCACCATCTGTAAAACCCTACAAAAGTCATATCTCTTCTAGACTAGTCTCTCTTACGCATCACCTACCCACTTGAATTCATATCCCTTGAGCACTTTGATGCTCACCCTTCCACACTCATGTACACGCCCGTATTCTCTTTCACTTCCTCACCTTTAATATATTATAAAGTCTGATACCCCTCCCTTCCTCATACACCCACAGGTCATGTCTGTCCTCTCTGTCGAACTCAGTCAGCACTCAGTAGATAGGACTGATGGATAGGAAGGTGAAAAGAAGTAAGAATTGGAGTGACTGTTCCAGAGGAGAGGATCAGGGATTGATTGACAGGTAACTTGTGACTGATCCAAAGGAAAGGATCAGGGATTGATATATAACTTGTTGGAGAAGAAGTGCCGGGTCAGTGCTAGTAACATTGGTAAAAATTGAGAAGCAACGTGGCCTAGTGGAAAGAGCACACTCAGCACTGGGAGTCAAGAGACCTGGGTTCTAATCCTGGTTCTGCCGCTTGCCTGCTCTATGACCTCAGCCAAGGCACTCAGAATCTTTGCCTCAGTTTTCCCATTTATAAAATAGTGATAAGATGCTTGATCTCCCTCCTCCTTAGACTCGGAGCCCCATGTGGGACAGGAACTGTGTCTGATCTCGTATCCTTAAATCCATCCCAGTGCTTATGACGGTATTTAACACATAGTAAGTGCTTAACGAAACACCACTGTTATATTAGCAATGATAGTACCTACTGTCTATTGTCCAGGTTTCATGAAAATATCTTTTTTCCCCCTTTTAACCTATCACTACTGCATTGAAAACAAATGTCTATCTTCAGTTCTTATAAATTCCAAAGCCAATTTTATAGACTTAACCCATATCAGTATATGTTATAGTGCTTTATATTTTGTAATAACGCCTTCTTTTTTATCATTTTATAGACTGGGTTCCACCTACATCCACCTCCTAGAAAGCTTCTGACTGTATTCGTGAGCCTGCGTAGATAATTATGGCGGACAAATTAACTAGAATTGCTATTGTCAACCATGACAAATGCAAGCCAAAGAAATGCCGGCAAGAGTGCAAAAAGAGCTGTCCTGTTGTTCGAATGGGTAAGACATATTGTAGCTTGTTTAACTGTGTGAAAAGAAAATTTATAACTTCTCAAGGAACTCTGTGCAACATTAAATAGCTTTTCATTTGTATTGATACTGATGAGATAGGTTAAAATACAACACAGTACAATTGGCACATTTAATGTGGGAAAATTTCTCTAAGTTACTTCCCTAAATGGAGATGGAGTTATTTTGGATTTAAATAGTAAGACTGCATGTAATTATAAAAGTTTTAAGTATACTTGCATTCATATTTTTGTCACTCCTCTGAGTTTAGATAGTGATTTTCATCGTTTTAGTCATCAATATTTGTAATATTCTGTAAGCTTCTAAAAATTCCTCATGTTTAGACAAACACCTTGAAATATTTATAAAACACTGGCAAATATTTCAATTGTTGGCTAGACTTACTGGAAAATCTGGAATTTTAAACGTTCAGTGAATAATTTGTCCTCTTTGTGTTTAGTTCCTGACCGAATTTAGCCACTGAATGAAAATTAGCCAATGAATTGTTTCGTGTTACTCTAAACTCACTGGGCTTTTAATACCCACACATTTCTTTTTACTGGATTCACATCCTACAATTGAAGTCAGTTAATCTCTTAAGCATTTCAGTATAGTTACCTAGATTGTAAGTGTTTAAATTATTTGCATTTAGGCTCTCAAGGGAGCTTTTTCAAACCTGCAGGTATCGCCCCTTGACCGTGAAAGCAAGATTGCTTCCTCACATTTTTTCAGTGTAGCTGTCTAGATTCTGATGGTCCTGTAGAATGAAATTACTGTTAAGGGGGAAGTATGTATACTTTTTGAGACTAAGGGCAAGAGGGGAACATTTTCCAAAGACGACAAGATGACAGTTCCAGAAAAAAACGATTCCCAGTGTTAGCAAAAGAAATTTGATGTGTCAAGAGGCGGTGGCTTTGGGCAAAAGCTGTTCCGTGGCTGGATCTCTACAGGAAGTGGTGCTCTGAGACCCCCCCCCCAGCCTCTAGCAGCAGAAGGGCTCCCTGTCAAGACCCAACCACTTACCCTTTGAGCCCTGGCGTGTGTGTTTATGTTCCTTTTCCCCCGCTTGCCTCTGACTGTGCTCAAATATCTACCTCCGAAGCTCTATGTGACTTCATGTCCCTGGGTCTCATTGTGTGTGTGTGTGTAGGGCCACCTCCCCGTACATGTCTCAATCGATCATATTCATGGAGTGCTTACTGTGTGCAATGTACTAAGCGCTTTGGAGAGTCCACTGTGACACTAACAGGTTCCTTCTCTTTCACCAGGAAAGCTGTGCATAGAGGTCACTCCCCAGAGCAAAATAGCATGGATTTCTGAAACACTCTGTATTGGTTGCGGTATTTGCATTAAGGTAAATGACTGTTATTTTCTCTCAAGTGTGTAAAAGGGACAAGAGAAAATGTTTTATGAATGCCCATTTGTCCATGAAATGCCTTAAAAATATGAAACTGTTCTTTAAAAAGTATAAAGTGAATACAGTGGCACCTAACCTGAATCCAGATTTATACTACATTCTGATGTTCAAGTTGTTAAATACTGTCAGCTCTAAATTCTGCTTTTCCGTTTAAAAATTACATTGGCTGTAGCTATTGTAGTTTCCCATAACCAGTCCAGTAGCCCGTTCTCTTTTCGATCCCCGCTTTCTAGTTTTCTGAAGTCTGTTTCTTCTCTCCAACCAAAATGAATGTTTTAAACATATTTGGAATGTTGGATAAAATTGGGGGAAGTGTATTAAAGTATGGACATTTGAGTATTAATGGGTTTTTACTTTCAAATTGTCCTAGTTTTTTCCTTTAAAACTTCAGAAATATCTTAATGCAAAAACATAGTGGATGCAGCTTAGCAGTGGCAATTACATATGGAAATTAACTTGGTTTTTTTATGGCCTAGAAATTACATAAACCGTAAAGTCTGTTCAGCTTAAGGAAACTCTTGAGTTTAGACTGAAGAATTTAAATTTGTTATGGGCCAAACAGACTAGAACAGATGAAATTAAGCATTATTTTTAAGGCCCTGCTCTTATAACCTTACCTTCAAGTCCTGATATGGCTGTATTTCTTTTGCTTGTTTGAAATTTGTATATTCCCTCCTTCTGGTAACTGCCAGGTTTCTTTAGTCTATTGTATGAATGTCATGAACATATTTTTGTTGATGAGAAGGTGACTCTCACTGCCCAGAGGTTCGAATCCTGACTCTGCTCAAGATAAAAATTGCTCTTCATTCATTCATTCAATCGCATGTATTGAGCGCTTACTGTGTGCAAAGCACCGGACTGAGCGCTTCAGAGAGGACAGTATAACAATAAACGGACACGCTCCCTGCCCACAACGAGTTAGCAGAATGTCTGACAAATAATTTATATCTTTCTATAAATTCAGTAGCCCCTGCCTTCAGGCAGAAACAACTCCAAAACCAATGGGAACCAACAACTCTCATTACTATTTTAACCACCACCTGGGAGGGTATGTAGCCCTCCTCTACTAACCCATTGTGATTCTCCATGATGGAGTAGCCTTACATCTTGTTGTTTAAGCCTATTTTTCTAGTCTTGTCAGAAGTGAATATAGAGAGATTGGTCACCAATATATGTTCAGTAATTCTTCATATCCTTGAAGATAGTAAATTTTAGCACTTTGCCCAGACTAAACACAACCTTAATTTCCTATCTTTTTCTCATAAGTCCCATTTTCTAATTCTTGGATCTTTCTGCAGCTCTTCCCTATTAGAGACTTGTTAAATGCATGTAATATGCTACATGTTTTAGCATATGTTTCTCACCGGGATAGAGTAAAACGTAGATTTTCATCTTTAAATTCTAGAAATGCCCATTTGGCGCCTTGTCAATTGTTAATTTACCCAGCAATCTGGAAAAAGAAACAACTCATCGGTATTGTGCCAACGCTTTCAAACTTCACAGGTATGTTTGTGAGCCATGGTGCTCCAATTTCTCTTAACTACTCTAAGTTTTTCTTTCTGTTCAAATTTCTAAACTTTTCAGATGCCAGGCTGGTGGGAGACGGGGCAAGTTGTGTCTTAACTACAAAAGGGAAACTATAACGGATTAACTGAAAATGCATCAAATTGAGTACATAGTGTCCGCTCACCCAAAATAGATTATTTGTTCGGTTGGGCTTTAGTTTCCCACAATTCATTCATTCATTCAATAGTATTTATTGAGCGCTTACTATGTGCAGAGCACTGTACTAAGCGCTTGGAATGAACAAGTCGGCAACAGATAGAGACAGTCCCTGCCGTTTGACGGGCTTACGGTCTAATCGGGGGAGACGGACAGACGAGAACAATGGCAATAAACCATCAGACTTCATTGTAAATAATTTCTCCAAACATTTCTCCAAACATTAATTATTAACAACATCAAACGCCCGTGCTTATAATTCTTCTGTGCTCAATCCTAATGCTTTGAATCCGGGGATCTAGATTTCCTAGTGGAAAGGGATGTCTCGACCTGCCAGGTTCAAGGGGCCCACTGCAGCAGGGGGATGAAGTGGAATATTTCTCATTGATGTGGCACTTCCTCCTTGTAAGTAAATTGGCAGGCCAGACAACAGACTGCGTGGGGTTGCACATGCTCAATATAACTCTTGTATCAAAACGTTGCGCTCTTATCTTAGAACAGTTTTTTGGGAAGGGTGAATGTAGTCATTTTAGAAGCGATCCTCTCCAGAAGCAAATCGAGTAACCAAAATTAGGAGTTGTAGTGGTCAAGGGAGGATTTCTAACAATTAACTCTTTTTGATGTGGTTAGTCATCTGGCTGTTTTTTTCTAATTGCCAGTTACATCTGACTTGTCTGTTTTCTGCCGGCTGGTCTTTGCATGAAGGGTGGGAGTGCATCAAAGTAGATGCAGACCAACAAAGTAGAGTTATTGGGCCCCACACTTAATTATATTCAGTACGAACACTTTATATGCTTATGCAGGTTGCCTATTCCTCGTCCAGGTGAAGTTTTGGGACTAGTTGGAACTAATGGTATTGGAAAATCCACTGCCTTGAAAATTCTAGCTGGAAAGCAAAAGCCAAACCTTGGAAAGTATGATGTATGTATTGGTTTCTTGTTGAAGTTACTGTTTTGGTTGCTTTCATTACTCATCATTTTTATGACCTAAGTTTATTGTCTTGACTCTATTTTATGAGGGGAATGCACTAATCCTGGGTCTTAATACTGCATAGTCCAAGCATTTTAAGTTCATTTTCATGTTAGGATCTGTAAAGACTCATGTCAGAGAACCAGCGTGGCTCAGTGGAAAGAGCCCGGGCTTGGGAGTCAGCGGTCATGAGTTCGAATGCCGGCTCTGCCACTTGTCAGCTATGTGACTGTGGGCAAGTCACTTAACTTCTCTGTGCCTCAGTTACCTCATCTGTAAAATGGGGATTAACTGTGAGCCTCACGTGGGACAACCTGATTACCCTGTATTTACCCCAGCGCTTAGAACAGTGCTCTGCACATAGTAAGCGCTTAACAAATACCAACATTATTATTATGATGATGATGATGATGTCATTAGCCAAGATGCCCCACCATTCTTTCAACTACCAGTAGACTTCAGCCTTTCTCTTGTAACCAATCAGTTTCTGTCCCTGTCAGTTTCTGGAGTAATCCATTACTCCAGCCTCACATACAGAGAAACAGTCTTCCCCAAATCCACTTTTTCTGTTATTTCATTCTTCTGCTAAAGGTCCAACACTTAGTCCCTACTTCATTATTACTTCCCAAGGTCAGGTCCTCATGCAGCACTTACCAAAATTGTGCCACTTATCTTTCAATTTTAAATATCATTAATTTGACACTTAACTGTCAAAACTGTAGACAGCGAGGCCTCTCAGTCTTATTATTTCTTATTTAGGATCCACCTGATTGGCAAGAAATATTGACTTACTTTCGAGGATCTGAGTTGCAAAACTATTTCACCAAGATCCTGGAAGATGACCTGAAAGCCATTATTAAGCCCCAGTATGTGGACCAGATTCCTAAAGCTGCAAAGGTCAGTAAGCCATTTAGAGATTTAAGTAGGGTTTTTAAGATCTGTTGAATTTCACTTATCTTATTTTTATGTTTCAAAAAATATAGTTTTGTTTTTGTTTGTTTTTTTTAAAAAATATCTAATCGTTCCAGGGAACTGTGGGGTCTATTTTGGACAGGAAGGATGAAACTAAGACACAGGCTATTGTATGTCAGCAACTTGGTAAGTGACTTTTATAAAGTGTTCCTAAGCCTTTTGGCCAATTCAAAAACACTGTTATAAAATTGTAACTGGACTGGTAATATTGAAACTGGGTGTCAGTTCTGAAGCTATATTTTCTCTTTCATGTAACATTGCATTTCATAGAAATTACAGGAAATGTAAAGCAGCAACATGTAAATCTTCCTTGTACTGACGTATTTTGCGTTGTGAATGTTGGAAACTGTGTTTTGAAAGGAACTGCTCTCTGATTTTTCCTGTAGACCTGACGCATCTAAGAGAACGAAATGTTGAGGACCTTTCTGGAGGAGAGTTACAGAGATTTGCTTGTGCTGTTGTTTGCATACAGAAAGCCGATATGTATGTTCCATTTTTCTTAACATTAATGACTATTTCGGGGTTTTAGTTTATCACATACTGCTTAATATATGAGTGCTTTGAGGAGACAACAACTTTAGAGCTGTTTTCGCCTGAAGTATTGAAACAATCATCTGGACACTTAGAATACATGGACCTCCAGTCAGTTCCCTCTTGCCAAAGAAAAGCAAATGAAGCAAAAATACCAGATTGGCCAGAATGGGTTATGTAAGGCTGTTTGATTGGCGGTGTTAGAGGGTTAGGTGGAATGGCGTGATGGCCACTCCTCTCCCTCTTACCTTAGTAGTTTATAGCCTTGCAGTAAAAAGAGCTGGCTGTACTTTTCCGGCATCCAAATACTATAGTTTGCAGCTGCTCTTTTGGGAGTGTGTGTTCATATATGCTCCCAAGAGAGTATGTATGTATATATTTGAAGAAGACACCTTTGACGGTAAAGTTCGTCTCCCCTTGTGTGTGGGACTGAAAAAGCCAATGCAGGATCCTCAGGTCGTTCTGCAGGACGGAATTTTTCCTGATCTACAAACCATGGGCAGGGAGAAGGTTTATTTTTAAAAGAATATAACTGCACCAGACTCTCCCTTCTCCCTGAATGTATTGCAACTCAGTAGAAACCTTCAGTTTGTTTTAGCCAACCATTCAAAGGCACTTCATGGTCACTTTCAGACTCAAGGGTACATTTCTTCTCCCCTTGGCAATATTTGGGGGGGGAAAAAGGCATAGAGCACATCTTGGGGAATTTTGCTGTCATAACCTTACCCATTTCTTTCTCTTTTACATGCTTCTCCTTGGCTTACGGTCATTGCTTTAATAACACAAAATTTACTGTTTCTGATGGGAAGTACTCTTTATTCTGAAATTGTACATTTGTTCTCCCCTTATAATGTTGACGGTGGTTTAAATTATTCTTGATTGGTTGTAAGGTTTGGGATTTATAATTTGTATATTATGATTTTTTGAACAACATGTTTTTGGTTTTTGTCTATCTTGATAGTTTCATGTTCGACGAGCCTTCTAGTTACCTAGATGTGAAGCAGCGTCTAAAAGCTGCTATTACAATACGGTCTCTAATCAATCCAGATAGGTAAGTTCAGGTTTGAAATGTGCCTGTTTCACTTCTTCATTTTTTTCGGCTGTTCTTAGATTGTAAATTCCTACAAGGCAGCTCTTTGTCCTATTGAACTGAGTGTCCAATATCAGGTTATCTAAATGGGGACATGTATGTGCAGATATGGCAGGGCAGAGAAAAAGGAGGAATTCCTCTATAGAAGTGGAATTTTCTTCACGGCCTTCATTCAGAGTTTGATAGGTAATAGCATTCAACTGTATTTCCTGATCTATATTCAGGATAGGCTGTGGAACCATTTTGCTAAAATCTCTTGGAAGAATAAAGAGTACATTTTGGGTCTCTAAAGTGAGCTTCAGAGGATAGTGGGCTTTACTGCTTCAAGAAAGAACTTAAAACCTGTCTTCAAGTATTGAGCTAGAAAAGGAGATAAATGTAGTTTGAACTACAGTGAAATTCTCCTTTCCTTTCCTTGTGCAGCTATAGCTGATCACAGATGGAGTTCTCTTTTGCTACCTGAGAAAAGTTATAATTCAGTTACCTCCTCTGTTGAAGTCTTTCCCCTATAATCAAATTCCTTACATGTGATGCTTAGCTATCCTGATTTTTATGTACTTTACTCTTTCCAGTGAACAATACGAAAAGAAATGTCTGTGTACTTTCACTGTCTTTTTTATGTAAAATAAAATCGGGGGGAAACTAAGGTGCTTTGGGTTTTATATTTTTCAGGTATATCATCGTTGTGGAACATGATCTAAGCGTGTTAGACTATCTCTCCGATTTCATCTGTTGCTTGTACGGTGTGCCAAGTGCCTATGGTGTGGTCACTATGCCTTTCAGCGTGAGAGAAGGTAACTCTTAAGCTCCTCCCCAAATTCTCTCTCCTCTCTTCTCCCGAATTAGAAAAATGTACATCAGTGAAGTCTTTTGACTATTTTTTAGGCGTCAAGCCTAAATATTGCAGTTTATACTTTCTGTAGCCATTTGCCCTGTTTTGCAGCTTATCCTGTATGGTCAGTGAGCTATCACCGCCATGCTATTTACTCAGCACACTACAAATGAGTCATGGCACGGCTTTAGGTCTTGCCAAAAATTCACTGAAAATTAGCAGAATCTGTCTCACAATTTAAAATACATATAGAAAAGTCCAACTCTCCAACACTGACAAAGTCAGCATTCACACTAATAATAAACAAGGAACCATAAAGTAGTTGTTGAACACTGAAAGGCATTCACCTCTCAAGCCACTCTCCCTCACAACCAGGGATCTGATGGTAGGATAACCTGTGGTTTGCTTCCAAAGTTTTAACGGTCGGCGAGAGTTGACTTTGATAATGATATATATCAGTGGGAGGTGGAGTAGATACCAGGTGATCAGGTTGGATATAATCACTGCCCCAAATATAAGCCCACAGTCTTAATTCCCATTTTACAGATAAGATAACTGAGACCCAAAAAAGTTAGGTGACTTGCCCAGGGTCACACAGAAGGCAAGTGGTGGAGCTGGGATTAGGACCCAGGTCATTTGACTCTCAGGCCTGTGTTCTTTCCACTAGACCGTGCTGCTTCTTTGGAGACAAGTGTAATGCTTCTGTTTCGAGCCTTTGCTGTGGCACATTTTGGGCCCTGGTAGTGTGGAATTTGAAATGGTGTCCATCGGCCATCATTCCCCCTGAAGGGCATCAACTCTAGGAGAAACTACAGGTTGCAGTAACAGTCGAGATTCCTTCAGAGTGTGACCCCATTATCCATCATTAAGGATTCAGAGAGTCTGGGGCTATTTACCTCTCACTGGTGGTAACAGCTGTTTGCAGTTTTCTTGCGGCAAAATTCCCACCTCTGTGAAAGACTTCCTAATCTTGTGGTCCATAACCATACTGACAAAAAAATTTGAGTTCTTTTCCCCCCGTTTACTGTGATGTTCCCTTCTCTTCGACAGGCATAAACATTTTCCTAGATGGCTACGTTCCAACGGAAAACTTGAGATTCAGAGATGCCTCCCTGGTTTTTAAAGTGGCAGAGACAGCAAATGAGGAAGAAGTGAAAAAGATGTGCATGTACAAATATCCAGGGATGAGGAAAAAGATGGGAGAGTTTGAATTAGCAATCATAGCTGGAGAATTCACAGACTCTGAAATCATGGTGATGCTAGGGGAAAATGGTAGGTTTATGACTTTGAAGAGCCTTTGCACTTGTGCTTTAAACTGTGAAATGAAATTTTCTTGTTGCTGGGGAACTAGGTGGGGCTCATACATTGTTTCAGAGTTACCATTTAACCATAAATTACGTGGTTATTTCTGGAGTCTGTGTCCCTTTGGAGACGGCATCGCCGTGCGTGTTGAGACTTGCACTCTAGTCCCAGCTCTGCCACTGATTTAGACGCGAGGCGTCTGCATGGAAGTCTTTGCCTGGTGCCTCCCTCTTTAAAACAAAATGATCCAAGTCACTTCTTTCTGTATTTTTAAGATCAAGTTTGAATGAATCTGGGTCTGCTAAAGGATGTACGATATACATTACAAAATTATTGACTCCTGGAAAAAATTTCTCAATACTTAGAAATAGAAACCATAAATACTTATATAGGCATTAAAAAGTGATCTGGCTTACATCTGTTATAGAGGTTGAAAGCATTTTCAAATTAAAGTTAAAATTAATAACTCTAACTGAACATTTTAATTTTAGCATCTCCTTCTAAATCAGTAAAATTGTGGGTGGATGCTTTTTTTACCCCCTCCATAAATCTACAGTGCCTAGAAATGTCTGTGCATGTCACCTCTTTAAAATATCTGGAACATAGAGAATATATTTTTGATACATTTAACTGATTTAATTGAAAAATCAAGTAGTTACTGCAATCTTCTGGCAGCAGTCTAATCTAGGATTTTACATGCTCCTCTCCTTCCCTACCGTCCTTTAGTCAGCCGTAGTCTCTCCCCTTCCTAAGTAAAAGATCACACTCCTTCCTTGGCATCAAATAAATGCTTTATCTCCAAACTATTATATGTACTAGAAACCCAATAAAAACTTCTGAGTCTGGATTGGCTAGTCAATCCAGTGAAGCCCGAGTTCTGGAACGATAAACAATGATTTTAAAAATACCTGTTTTTGTGCTTAAAATGAACAAGACGACGCAGGGTTTTGTAGCAATTTGGAAAAGTTACTCAGCTGTTCATATTTACATGTTGTTCACTTCCAGTACTTTTGTCATTGCCAGGTACTGGGAAAACTACATTCATCAGAATGCTTGCAGGAAGACTTAAACCTGACGAAGGGGGTAATGTTTCAGTCTTATTGATTATTATCACATTTAGTTTGGCGTGAGAGGCACGTTTTGACTATGTGGACTGGTTTTTGGTTTGTTTTTTTTTAAACAGGGGAGGTGCCAGTCCTAAATGTCAGCTACAAGCCACAGAAGATCAGTCCTAAATCAACGGTGAGTTTGCCCCTTTTTGTCATTTAACTACATAATAAGATCCACTGGTACATGACTTAGAGGAACTTTGGAGGAAATTACAGGTGTAATCTAGGCCTATTCATACAATCGTATTTGAGCACTTATTGTGTGGAAAAGAACTCTACCAAGTGCTTGGAAGAATACAGTGGAAAAATAAAGACACATTCTCTATCCACAAACGAGCTTACAGCCCTACGAACCCATCTACACAACTCCATTTTCTGCTTCTTGGTCACTTATTTACCACATGGAGCCCTTCATCATGGTGGTATTTGATGGTATGAGTGCTTACTGTGTGCAGAGCACTGTACAGAGAAGCAGCGTGGCTCAGTGGAAAGAGCACGGGCTTTGGAGTCAGGGCTCATGAGTTCGAATCCCAGCTCTGCCACTTGTCGGCTGTGTGACTGTGGGCAAGTCACTTAACTTCTCTGTGCCTCAGTTCCCTCATCTGTAAAATGGGGATTAAGACTGTGAGCCTCACGTGGGACAACCTGATTCCCCTGTGTCTACCCCAGCGCTTAGAACAGTGCTCGGCACATAGTAAGCGCTTAACAAATACCAACATTATTATTATTATTACTAAGCACTTGAGAAAGTACAGTACAGCAGAGTCGGTTGACATGTTCCCTGCCCACAGCAAGCTTCCCCAGTTAATTTTATAGCCACCGACTCTAGCACTTATGAATCGATTTAGTCCTCTCTTCTCTATATGTGTTTATTCACTTGTGCATTCAATTATCGATTGTGTATATCATTCAGTTCTTTACGTAAGAATGTCAGCCACTCATGAGCAGAGATTTGCTGTTTATTTTGAACTTCCCACTCACTAAATATTACTGCAAGATGCAATATCCCCCCCATAAATGCCATGTATGTTTTTACCCATATTAAAAAAAATGCTTAAATATTTTTCATGATATTTTAAACAGGGAAGCGTTCGTCAGTTGTTACACGAGAAGATAAGAGATGCTTATACTCACCCTCAGTTTGTGACTGATGTAATGAAGCCTCTGCAAATAGAAAACATCATTGACCAAGAGGTACCAACTCACCTGATCCACACTTTGGTATTGATGGTTCAGAAGGTCATTCTGTGGTTTGCTAAGCTCCTCTTTCTGTGAACAGGTGCAGACGTTGTCTGGGGGTGAATTGCAAAGGGTCGCCTTGGCCCTCTGTTTGGGCAAACCAGCCGACGTCTATCTCATCGATGAACCTTCAGCATATTTGGACTCCGAACAACGTCTAATGGCAGCTAGAGTTGTCAAACGGTAATGTGTCTTTCCCGGGGAGGGTGACGGGGTGTCTGTGTGGCACTTTATCGATGTATTATCTTAGAATACTTGGAATAACCTCTTGTGAACATTTTATATATGCACGTGAAGATTTCAAAGCCTCACTTTATTTCTAGTTTCATCCTCCATGCCAAGAAGACAGCCTTTGTTGTAGAACATGACTTTATCATGGCCACCTACTTAGCAGATCGCGTTATCGTATTTGACGGCATTCCATCCAAGAATACACTTGCAAACAGGTAAGACCAAATGAGAACGTTAATTTCCAGTGAAACGGTTCAGAATTTATATTCAACACTGCGGGCCTTCTTCCCATCATTGAAATCCCTCCAGGGATCTCTGAGGGGCAGCAAAATGCTATCTCATTAGCTCCAAAGCCGCTTTATGGAACCCAGATCTGGCTTAGTGGATAAAGCACAGACCTGGGAGTCAGATGGTCCTGGGTTCTAATCCCAACCTCAATACGTAGCTGCTGTGTGACCTTGGACAAGTCATTTAATTTCTCTGGGCCTCAGTTACTTCATCTGAAAAACGGGGATCAAGACGGTGAGCCCCATGTGGCACAGGAACTGTGACCAACCTGATTGACTTGTATCTATCCCAGCACATAGAAGCGGTGCTCGGTACATAGTAAGCGCTTAACAAAGTACCATTACTATTATTATCTCTGTCATGGAAGTGAGGAGGGGAGTGTGACCAAATCAGAAGTGTCCTACGATGCTAACCTAACTTCCAGGGTAACGTCGATCAGGCAGGAGGTGATGGAGAACGAGAGAGGGCTTCAGCCTCTCCTCCCTCCTTCCTATCTATGCAGTCAGGAAGTTTAACGAAGCGTCAGGTACCCAACAGGACTGAGGGGAGGTCGCCGGCGTGCATCGTGGAACAATAGTAATAAAATTAATGGTATTTGTTAAACGCTTACTATGTGCCAGGCACTGTACTAAGCACTGGTGTGGAGACAGTTCTCAATCAGCCTGGGGTGCCTTGTTCTTTCAAGAGCTCTGGTATCAATTAATACATATTCTAAGTAGGCCACGTAAGTCATCAGGCATGATGTGATCACGGTCTGAAAGAGGAACGTGTAAGAACTGAGTTCAGTTATTGTTCTGTCGTTATAAAATTCCTTTTTGCTGAGTATCTTAAAGCATTCATTCCACACTCAAAGATCTGAGCACGGATGGTTGTCTCCATTTTCGAAGACTGGTAAATCAGGCAGAGGACACAGAGCAAGTTAGAGTTGATTTGTAGATCTTTCCGTTTTAAGTAGGACATAATGCTTTAAAAAAAATTCAGCAAGCATTTCAAGTCCTCCTCATCTTCCCCTTCTACAAAAGATGCTAGGTAGGTCAGGGTTGAACAATGCAGTAAAATACCTCTCTGCCGTCTTATTCCCAGCCGGGACATTGAGGTAGTTGAATAATTTAGGCCAATTTGTGTGCATATTACTAATGAAAAGCTCCGAACTTCTAGACTCAAAATAAGTTTTTGCCAACTCTGTTTCTTGTGTGTTTTCTGGGAGTTTGAACATAAAGAAAGAATGCGTGGTGTTAGACTGGAGGAGAGACATTCCCTTAACTCTCAAAGATGAAGCTGCATGTGTTCTATCGTAATGCCTTCCCATAGAAGTAGGCACCTAATCGACTTTCACGTGTTCAGACCGTTTCAGCGGTGACCCATTTTTCTCTCTTTCTAGTCCTCAGACCCTTTTGGCTGGTATGAATAAATTTTTGTCTCAGCTTGAAATTACATTCAGAAGAGATCCAAACAACTACAGGCCAAGAATAAACAAACTCAATTCAATCAAGGTATGCAGACGTACTGGAAAGTGAAGTTTGGAGTTTTACCTGAGATGGATTGGAAAAATAGATCACGCGTAAGCCTGCGATAGTAGAAAGACTCCTGGCAGGCCTGTCGTTTGTCTTTTAGTGAAAAAGGCACTGTGGCCGATCGACGGGGGTTTAGAAAAGTGATAATGGTCCTTGGCATTATTTATATTCCTGTGTCCCCAGAGAAAGGGTAGGGATCTGCTCTCACGAAAGGAGGGGAGATGGAGTAGGTTGCCTGTTAATGTGTACAAATCGTCTGACTCTGTATTTTTGTAGCCATGTTATTAATTTGCTTTCTTTTTACTTTTCTTAGGATGTAGAGCAAAAGAAGAGTGGAAACTACTTCTTCCTGGATGATTAAGTTGAATTTGGAAATAGATAACCCCTAACTAATTGGAATATTGTATAAAACTAATCAGGTTTTAGAATGCCCCACTTACCCTGGAGCATGGAAGTGATTTGGTTTATTATACCAGGAACTAATAAATTGCATTAAATTATCATTGTTGACTAGAAACTGCCACTTTTTGTTGAACGGTCTAAAATGAAAACCTGTAGAGGGTCTAATGTAATTTATTCACCCACCAACCACTGATCAAAGATTGATTTCCAATTTTAAAAATTTAAGAACTTTATCTGTACAAGGTGGTTTACAGAGTATGTCAAAGCATCTAGACAGCTCTCATTTTCAAAGCGAATCAGACTTTGGCTAAGGCTCTGTTAAATAAATATCCAGCAAAAGTACAGTTCACGTGTTCTCATTTAAGTCTCCAGCTGGGCTTTGTAATTTGTAGAGAACGTATTTAGGTCAGTTCAACTCTGCTTCCTCATATGTTGCCTGCTAGGCTTTCATAACTAGATTCAGACAAACAGCCTAAGTTTGAAAAAAAATCATTAATTTTCTCCTCTTAATAAAAGTATCATTCTGAGGACTAAAGGCAGAAGTAGCAATTTGTCGTTATCCATAAAAGGTAGTGATCCAGCTTTTTCAAGGATGATATTCTGAAACTAGTAGGTGTGTGATCAAACCAGCTGTGTGACCCTGGGCAAGTCACTTAACTTCTGTGCCTCAGTTTCCTCATCTGCAAAATGGGATTCAATACCTGTTCTTCCTACAGTCTGTGAGCCCCAAGTGAGACCTGACTCTCTCATGTCTACCCCAGTGCTTAGTACAGGGCTTGATAATGCACTTAACAAATAACTACTATTATTACTTTCCTACATAACTTTTAGTCTGTTAAAAATAAAAACTATTTGAAAAACGGAAGTTTTTGGAAAGGCTTGCCCTAAAAACAGTTGAACAGAGGAACGATCCTAATGTAGGTATTCCCTTTAAACATTCTCCCGGTCTGCGCAGTCACTGTGCCCTCTGACGCCCACTTTATTAATAAATTAGATCTAAATATTTGTTCATAGATCATAATTCTGGAGGAAGAATTTACATCTTTCAAATGGACTATCCTCTTATCAAAACACAGGCCGGGGAGGGAGAGTAGCGGAATTTTGCGTTACATTTCTTATATGATTCCCTCCCCACTCTCACTTTTACCCCCAATTTGCCCTGGGTCCTGTGTAAGGGAGAGCCATGACCATTATTAAATGGCTAGAAAATAAGTCGTAGGCGCTTAACACTGGTGTTAAACCGGTCTGGATCGTGGTGGGAGTTACAGTTGCAAATAAATAACAATTGACTCATTTATAACTGCTAATAGCCCTTCCCCCTCAGGACTTGAAGCTGGAAAATGGGAGGCCAACCAAGGGGGTACCTCAGCTCACTTCCCTGAGGCTTCCATGTCTTGGCTGGGGCAGTTTTGCATCTGGAAAACATCTGACAACAGTAATACAACCTCCTGCGCCTTTCGGGAAACTGAAACAGCTTCTGGAGAAGCGGCATGGATTAGTGGATAGAGCCCGGGCCTGGGAGTCAGAAGCACCTGGGCTCTAATCCCTGCTCCGCCATGTGTCTGCTGTGTGACCTTGGGCAAGTCACTTGGCCGGACCTCTATAAAACGGGGATAAGAATATGAGCCCCATGTGGGACAGCGACTGTGTCCAAAGTGTTTAACTTCTATTTAGAAGAGTGTCTGGCACACAGTAAGTGCTTAACCACCACCATAATGCTCATCGTCATTCTGGCCCCCAGTAGCATGTTCCAAATTTGGGAGAGTCCGGGTTTCCAAGCTCCTCTCATCAAATTACACGCAGAATTAGTCACACGTGCCCATTAAACCAGCAATATCATTAACTGCTACGCAGTATGGCTCTGACACTTCCTTAGTTGCTCCTGGGACCCCAGAGTTGGAAAACTGCTGTGCAGTTTGAGGGCGAGTTAAATGATGAAGACTCCTACCTAACACTGACATTGTGAGAAACGGCGTGGCTCAATGGAAAGAGCCCGGGCTTGGGAGTCAGACGTTGTGGGTTCTAATCTCCACTCTGCCACTTGTCTGCTGTGTGGCCTCGGGCAAGTCACTTAACTTCTCTGGGCCCTCAGTTGCCTCACCTGTAAAATGGGGATTAAGAGTGGGAGCCCCACGGGGGACAATCTGATTATCCTGTATCTAACCCAGCGCTCGGAACAGTGCTCAGCACATAGTAAGTGCTTAATAAATACCGTTATTACCCTGGATCAGAATGTCAGCGTGGCCGATAGTTGGCTTCCTTACTTGGACCCTGAGTTCCCGAAAAAAGGAAGCAGCCCGGCTTTGCCCAGTGTGTCTTGCACCCCTGACACTTCATAAATAGGGCACCTCACTGAAATACTCAGCCGAAAACATTAATCGCCCCTCTCCAAACCAGGCATTCCAAAGAAATTATGGAACTGCCTGGAGTATTTTGAAGACTTAATTCGCTCACAAGTAATATTTGAATCAGAGATATATTGAAAATGAGCAAAAGTAAATTCAAACATTTAAGCCACGAACTAAGTATTGACGCCCAAAAAGGCCCCCAAATTGATCACTCTTTACCTTTTTCCCAGGTCTAGCAGTGGGCGGAGAAGATGTCAAAGCGTTAATTTGATCTCATCCCGAGGATTATTCAAGAAAGCCAATAACTATAAAAGTTACTCTGAGCTTAATTAAGGATTTAGCCATGTGGAGGCAGCTCTGCTGTGGATATGGATCGGGAAGGAGCCACTTCAGGGAAAGCAGAAATTCTTTTTCAGCCTTATACAAGTGGGAGCTTGTTGCCCCAGGGAGGAACCAACCCCTATTATGGGGCAGAGAGGTCATGAGTCAGTAATAATCATAATAATGTTGGTATTTGTTAAGCGCTTACCATGTGCAGAGCACTGTTCTAAACACTGGGGTTGATACGGGGTCATCAGGTTGTCCCACGTGAGGCTCAGTCTTAATCCCCATTTTACAGATGAGGTAACTGAGGCACCGAGAAGTGAATTAAGTGACTTGCCCACAGTCACACGGCACACAAGTGGCAGAGCCGGAATTCAAACCCATGACTTCTGACTCCCAAGCCCGGGCTCTTTCCACTGAGCCACGCTGCTTCTCATAATGTTGGTTTTGTTAAGTGCTTACTATGTGCAGAGCACTGTTCTAAGCGCTGGGGTAGATTCAAGGTAATCAGGTTATCCCATGTGAGGCTCACAGTTAATCCCCATTTTCCTGATGAGGGAACTGAGGCAAAGACAAGTGACTTGCCCACAGTCACACGGGGGACAAGTGGCAGAGCCGGGATTCAAATCCATGACCTCTGACTCCCAAGCCGGGGCTCTTTCCACTGAGCCACGCTGTTCCTCTAGTTTCTCCTTTCTTTCCCTAGTATCCCCTTGCCAACCTTCAACGGGTTCTTTTGAACAATAAAGACTGACTATATCGAGCACTGCCAAACAATACGTATTTCCCTTCCTCTCCCGCCTTTCTCTTGCCCATGCCACCTATAAATGCTATTTAGGGGATAAAACCAACCCCAAAAAGCACGCCTGAAAACATCTCAAGCGTTCAGATTCTGAAGGGAACGGCCAGTTGACCTCCACCAGGCACAAATGTTCTGTGATCATGGAATTGAGAACCTTTAAAAGAGGGCCTCAGTCTACCCAATTTTCGGAACAACTGCTCCGAGAACCGAGGCCGGTGCCAGCTTTTAGCGTTTGCAATGCGAGCAGTCCATCACGTGGCCTAGAGCGGCCGGCCCGACGGCTCGTTAAAATCACCCGAGAACCAATACGCACAAAAGGAGGGGAAAGACAGGAAACCACCTCTGATCTGGGACACCATGAGGCTTCCAACTCCAGGCCCACTACAATCTTCATTTGCGCATACTTTTCCCTCACTGGTACAAACTGTCAGCACAATAATGGGAAATCAAGAAATGTGAACAGAAATTTCGGCAACCATATCTTCTAACAATATCCAGGCAGTCCACCGCTTGACCCAGCAGAAAGCTGAAGTCCTAATGCGATTTAAACAGCAAACCGCTTTGTGCTCGTAATTTTCTCCAGTATTTCTAATAGAAGCCCAACGTCGCTGCGCCAATCTGCAAAAAGAAAACCTCTATAAATTTCCTCTGGAAACTTGCACACGACTTAGTTAGCGACGAGGTGTTTCTTCTGGTGATCGAGACAGGAACAGAAAGAATCAAGCCTAAGACCTGACTTTATATTTGCATATGTGACCATTAATATTGCTCGGTAACACTGCGTTAACCAGTCACCCACCCCTGAGCAACGACCTGTATAAAATACGAAGACTGGCTCCCCGGCATGTTTTAATTCCCTTATTACCTGGCCTCAGATTAAACAACGAATGGATCTCGGGGGAAGATTTGGCCTTACGTCTGATTTTCGAGGTGTTGAAGAGACCCCTGAGCGCAAAACAGATGGTGCTGTTGAACCGGAGAGACGACTTATTTCAGCAGTGGGTGGAGAAGATGTCAATGAGTTAATTTGATCTCATCCAGAGGAATTATTCAAGAAAGACAATAACTATAAAAATTACTCTGAAAACAAAACAAGTGACTGTCAATATAGAGAAGCCATGAAGCACTGGATCCCACTCCTACGTAAATATAAGGAGACGGGATCGTCAGATGACCGACCAGACTGAAGTACTTCGTATACTTTTCGGCACGTGACGTTGGACGGAAAGATTAACTCGGTTATGCTCTCCCAGTCTAGAAGTGACGGATCGTTTTTCTCCAAAAACACTGAGGAGCAGCGTGGCTCGGTGGAAAGAGCCCGGGCTTGGGAGTCAGAGGTCAGGGGTTCGAATCCCGGCTCTGCCACTTGTCAGCTGGGTGACTGTGGGCGAGTCACTTCACTTCTCTGTGCCTCGGTTACCTCATCTGGAAAATGCGGATTAAGACTGTGAGCCTCATGAGGGACAACTTGATGACCCTGTATCTACCCCAGCGCTAAGAACAGTGCTCTGCACATAGTAAGCACTTAATACCAACATTATGATTGAGGACAGGTCACCCCGCTCCTCAATAACAACTCATCCACCTCCACATCAAACATAAACTCAACACCGTCAACTTGAAACAGCGTGGCTCAGTGGAAGGAGCACGGGCTTTGGAGTCAGAGGTCATGGGTTCGAATCCCGGCTCGGCCGCTTGTCAGCTGGGTGACTTTGGGCAAGTCACTTCTCGGTGCCTCAGTTACCTCATCTGTAAAATGGGGATTAAGACTGTGAGCCCCAAATGGGACAACCTGATTCCCGTGTCTACCCCAGTGCTTAGAACAGTGCTCGGCACATAGTAAGCGCATAACAAATACCAACATTATTATCACCTTGCCCCCTTCCACTTCACCTCGCTATTTTCCTACAACCCAGCCCCCGGACTTCACTCCATTAATACTAACCTTCTCTCTGCGCCTCGACCTCAACTGTGTCGCCGCTGACCCCTAGCCCACATCCACCTCTGTCCTGTAACGCCTGCCCTCCTCAAATCCCAAAGACAATTATTCTCCCCTTCTCCATCTCCACAGGCCCTACTGAAAGCCCCCCACCTTTCATCTCCCACTCCCTTCTGCGTTGCCCTGACTTGCTCTCTTTTTGCTCTTCCTCACTCCCAGCCCCACGGCACTTACACACATATCTGTAATTTTATTTATTTGTATTGCTGTCTCTCTCCGCCCCCTGCCAGACTGTAAGCTCGTTGTGGGCAGGCAATGTGTCCGTTTATTGTACTTTACTCTCCCAAGCACTCGGTATAGTGCTCTGCACGCAGTCAGTGCTTAATAAATACGACTGAACGGATGAAGCAGTGGGAGGCTGGCGTGATCGGAAATGGTCTTCAGGGACTCGTGCCTCGTCGTGGTAATCCTCGGGCACAAAACCTGGATGTCTACTTCGCAAAAGGTAACGAAAAGAAAGCATCGCCCCATAATGATACACGGGATGTGAAAGGTCCCTCACGTGCTCCTGGTCATTTGGTCCCGCTGCTTCTTCCAACACACTGGAAATAAAAGCAGCGTGGCTCAGTGGAAAGAGCCCGGGCTCGGGAGTCAGAGATCGTGGGTTCTGATCCCGGCTCCGCCAACTTGTCTGCTGTGTGACCTTGGGTAAGTCACTTCACTTCTCTGGGCCTCAGTTATCTCATCTGTAAAAATGGGGATTAAAAGACGTGAGCCCTCCGCGGGACAATCCGATTACCCTGTATCTACCCGAGCGTTCAGAACAGTGCCCTGCAAATAGTAAGCGCTTAACAAGTACCATAATTATTATTATTATTAAATGTTTTCAAAGGGGCTAGGGACCACCTGAAAGTTCAATCTATAGTATCTATTGAGCACTTACGGTGTGCAGAGCGTTGTACTATGCACTTGGGAGAGTTCAGCATAAGAGAGTTGGTAGACACGTTCCCTGCCCACAACGTCTATTAATATAAATTAGAGATATGTACACAAGTGTTTTGGGACTCATGGAGTGAATAAAGGGGACAAATCCAAAGCAGAAGGGAGTGGGAGAAAAGGAAATGAGGGTTGAGTCAGGGAAGGCTTCTTGGAGGAGATGTGCTTTCCAAAAAAGGTTTTTAAGGAGAGTAATTGTTGTATATGAAGAGGGAGGGTGTTCCAGGCCAGAAGCAGGAGGTGGGCAGGAGGATGGCGGTGAGACAGACAAGATTGAGGTGCAGTGAGAACACTGGCATTAGAAGAGGCTGAGAAATGCTTGCCTAAATGAAATCAGGCTGGCAGCCTTTTGAAAAGACCAACTGTCACTGTTCTTTTTTTCTTTTTTGCTTGGCTTTAAAGGAAGTCTGTGGGGAAATCTGGAAATCTGTGAGGGGACTCCTGAGTGCATTAAACTGGTTGTGTTCTCTTTGGCTAGTGATACAAAGGGAAAAGGAGGCACTGGTAAAAGTCAAGGGGGCACAATGCAAATTTTGTGATCTGAATAGAATTTTTATAACTGAATCAAGTTTAAAAACGCCTCAAGAATTTAAGATCTCCTATACAAAATACATAAACTGTCAAAGAGGTGAAATTTCCTTAAATGTTTCTATGCTAGTCGGGAAAACCTCATTTTCCAATTGTGGTGAAAACCTACTGCAAGATATTCAAAGATCAGAAAGCCGCTCAAGCAACATGGCCAAGAAAACCCCGGAGATCTTACCCAACCAACTCTTCACTCTGGTAGGCCAGCGGCAAGTTTCTTTTTGTTTTTGAATCAAACTTCAGGCAAGATTTGAGACAAACAAAATTTAATATATGCACACAGTTTTATGTACAATGCAGCATCACACAATGTAGGGCATTAATCTCCTTTTATACATTCAGATACTTTTGAAACACTTCTTAAGGCTACAAAACAGAACATAGAAAAATAAACAGGAATATATCGAACACATACAAAAGTGATGATAAAGAATATAAAGTACTATTTTCCTTTCAACACATCAAAAGATATGTGTATATATACTTATTTTTTTTTACAAGTAACATCACAAAGGATCACATCTTCACATGCTTAAAGTATTATCTGTACTCAGTGTAAGGCTATTACGTTCTTTCATATATATAAGATTTTTCCCTAGGCCTGAAACAATGCAATCTCTATACCATTCAAGTAAATTCAACCCAAAAGTTGCTGTTGTCCAGTATTAAGCCATGTGCCCACTCCTTTTCTATGCTGTGTACATCGAGCTCCTGCAAAAATATTTGCTTGGAAAAAAACAAAAAAACCCTTACTCACGGAAAGAGTAAATGGCTGTTACTACCTAGCAAAACGCTCAGTTCACTGAATCGATACACAGAAAACTATCAGCTAGTGATTCCTGAACAAAACACAGTAGCCTGCAGGCATAAAATTGGGAGAAAATGCAGTAAACAAAAGTAATGTAGCCACGATGTGCAGGATCCCCGGCTACACCACTGTGGACCTTGCTTAGTACCGGAAATGGAAAGGCAAAAGAATTACCTCATCAAAAACTGAAGGGAGAAGAAGTGCATACAATAAAGTGGGCATCATTTATGATGCAAATCCATAAATATTGCTAGTTTCAGGGTTGGCTGAAATGGTTTCTAAGCCCGAAGTGATTAGCAAAGAATTTTATTGCACCAGTCAGTCTGAAAGAGCTTAGCAATTCACAGAGATTTTAGCACAAATGACCCTCAGTTAGACTAAAAGCAACACATAGAAAAGAGTACTGAAAAAATGTAGAGCAAGAGGTGTACCATGGTCATCGCTGGCCAAATTAAGGCACGCTTTGAGCATGGGAGAGTCACCTCACATGGGTTCAAAAGAAAGGAACATGTCTAAGGTGAATGAGACTGAAGCAACGGTACGAACGCACAAAAATCTAAAGCAAAAAAGGAGAAACAAACAGAATACTACAAAGCAAGAACAGACTACAAACTCAGCTTCAGTACCTAAAAAAAAAAATCAGATTAACTTTGAGCAGTCCTGGAATAATTGCATTTTAAAATGTTTTTTCCCAATATGTTGAAGTCCTATCATTTCCTACTCAAGGTATAAATGAGGCTCTTATCTCTTAGTTTTGTTCATATCAAGGAGGTCTCACCTTTTGTGCACTCTTAACTTTCACATTCCTATGTGATTTCTAGACAGGCTGAACCTCAGGAGAAGTTTGCTCACTTTACACTTCTCTGACCTCACTAACTAGGGTTAATTAATCTAACCCTAGATTAATAAACAGCAATTCTAAAAACCTCTCTCTAGAATACTGTTTAAGCCACAGCTTTTAGCCTGTAAGTCACCTAAAGAAGTACCATCTTCTAAAACAATCTTTGAGTTCTGTTTCTACTTTCTTCCCATAAGACCGGTAACGAGAGACAATTCAGTGTTTCCTTTGAAAAACAGAATCCAGACTATCCTATGGGAATGAGGTAAGGCAACAGGTGATAAAAGTGAAAAATGCTCTCTCTCTAATATTAAACTTAAAACATCCCGATACTGATTGTACAGAGCATTTGTCCCAGAGATAAAAGGATCAGGAAACTGTACTTTCTGAACTCCTGAGATCAAAACCTTTAATTTGAACTTTTACCTATATTTAAACCTAGAAATCTAAACATACTAATAAAAATGGCTTTTAGTGAAATCGCGTTGAAATTTACACGCTATATAAAAGTTGGAGTCTATAAATAGAGGTGCCTCAAGTCTTTCGTAATTTAACTGACCACTAAACTTGTACTGGGATACAAAGGCTTATGTCGTAGGTCTTCAGCATGTTTGAACTCACAGGATCTTAATATGAATCCCCTTAAACATCTGTTTTAAATATTTCTCCTGCACAAACAACAGTTACAATTTCTACCAACTTCCACCTAGGACCATCTCAATAAAATGGCATCATTCAACGTTTTTCTCCAAACTTGTAGAATTTTCAGAGCACCTAAATGTTAGTTGCTACTCAAATCAGTAGTAATTGGGTTCAAGGACTTAGCTAATTCAAACAGAGGTAAATAGGGAGAAATACAAACCGGCAAAGATTTACCAAATCTTGCCCAGCATTTAAGCCTCTCTGAAGGTTTCGTGTGGACCAGAAAAGCACAGGCTCTCAGAGGAAAGTCAGCGCAAGATCTTTAAAAGGATATCTGTTAAGGTGGGGGTGGTTGACTGTTTATTTCTGGCCAGGTATGTAATACGTGACACGCAAAAAACATTATGGAACTTGCATAGCAATGTTTATCACTCAAGCTTCTTCCTCAAAAGGTAATGTATAAGGAGCATCTTTTATACCAGGATGTACATTACATAAAATTCAATCCCCAGGTCATTTTACAAAACATCCTAGCTGACTGAATACTGTGTTATTTCAGAGAGCCAACTCTCCAAACTCCGAGCGCACCATGCAAAGGCAATAACTAGGAATACTGCATGGGCTGAGGTGGAATCGTGTGGAAGGGGAAGAAAGGAACGATAGGTTGTCAAAAGAAACGAGTTACCCAAGGGGATGGATCATTTTAAAATGCAAGGCGAAACCCAATTTCTAGCAGCCTCTATAAAAGACCTCCAAGTCAAAATCTTCTGGGTTTTATAAAGTAGTTTAAGCTATGAGACTAGACACGCAAAGTGTAACAAACATAACAAACAGTGCAAGGAGTAATAAACACAGTAGATTACCATTTAAACCTTTGTCAAGCCAAAGCAAAAAAAAAAAAAAAACAACAAAAAACCAAAAAAACAAAAAACCAAAAAACAAAAACCCCTCATGTTTATGCATCTCTTCTCACAAAATATTTAGACTCTTTGTCAGTGCATTAGTGTTAAAGTGGCATTTAAAAACTTCTGTGGTTATAACAGGTACAGAATTCTTTTCAAAATGCATAGCATCTACACTCCATTCGAGTAGGCACCATTATATTTGTCCCAGTGCTGTGAATTCTTGGTGGGAACAGCCGTTTGATTACATTTCCTATCAATTCATAAACATCTATTCTTAACTGCTGTCTAAAGTCTATTTCAACAATTTCTTTCTTAAATTCAAAAATATACCCTATGAATATTAAAAGAACTATATACAACATTTCTAAGACACAAGTTAGTTGGCTGCCTTAGGTATCATAAAGACAAGATATTCAAGTTTGACAGAACTGAGATGAAAGGCCTTTGGACTTGGAAGCATTTCAAAAACAACAGTGCTATAGGCTGAGAATTTCTTTAGCCCAGTTTATGTCTAAGGCATTGTATAATAAAATATATATTTTCTATTTGGTGCAATGTTATCTATTTTTGGAATCTACGGTAGGTCAAATGCTATATTTCTGTCACTTCAGTAAACATTTCAATTGTTCTGAACATTTATCGAAAACAAACTCTGTGAGAAAAAAATCAACAATAAATCTGTTTTATATTTTAAACATCTTATTTTTATACTTGATAAACAGGTGCTGTTTCTGCTTTCATAGCTGAAAAACAACCACAACAAGAATAACCTACAAATAACTAAACCAAAAGTAGCACGTCAATGCCAAAAGCTTGTAATGCCAAGGAGCCATTTGCCCCTAGGCTTCACTCTGAGGTTACTAGTTTGTTCCAGAGAAGGGGGAAAGAGGGGAAAGGGGAAAGGGAAAGAGGGGAAGAGGGACAGAGAAAGAGGGGAAGGGGGACAGGGAAAGAGGGGAAGGGGGACAGGGCGGAGAATGAAGGGCAGGGGAGTGAAATCCGTTTTGAGGTGTTTATATAATAAATAAACCGACAACCGTTCGGAAATACTAAGGGGGTTCCTCTTCAGAAACCCTTTCTGCTTTGAAGCCCGCACGGACGATTTCTAAGGGTGTTGGTGGTGTCCCCTGTGGCTATCTCCCATCGCTGACTTTCTCCTGTCACCCCGAAATGGCCGCCCTCTAAAATTTCGATGATATTGAAAGCCTTCCTCTCTGCTTCGGTTGGGAGGCCCTTTCCAAGGCTCCTCACCTCTGGGATGGGGATACCCGCCTCTGCCGGAATAGGCCCAGTCGTGCCTATACTTCCTATTTCCGTAGGTCTGATTGTAAAACTGCTTGGATCTACCACTCTTCAGAATATCAGACACCTCGTTTTCGTCTTCAGAACTCTCTTCCCTTGGTTTCTGTACTCTGCTGTCAACTGAACTGGCCGTGGTTCCCGTGGCCTTGGACTCTCTCGATTCCTCTGGTCTCTCCTTAGCCACGGAAGTGGTACTTTTAAGACGAGCGTCTGGAACCAATGGCAAAGTCTTCCTTTCCACATGTGGAACCGGAAGATGAAGGTGAGCCTTTACCTCCGAGGCAGGAGGGCAAACGGCAGGGGTTTGCTCCGCTTTCTTCTCCCGGGTCGACTGTTCGCTTTGGACGCTACCCTCTCTGGGAGCGGTCGAGAGGGGTAGGGCTCCTTCCCTGTTGGCTTCCTGGTCTGTCGAGACTAAATCACATTCCTTCGGTGTAGCTGGGTCCTCCAGGGGGAGGGCTAGTGCCCCCTTGTCCTCAGGAGAGATGACAACATCATGCCTCACCACGGTATTCTCGACGAAGCCCTGAAACGGATACCCATACCAGAAAGGAGGGAAATACGGAGGTGGCATGGGAACAGCTCCTAAAAATGGACCGGGACCAAAGGGAGGCTGCGGAAATGCGCCCTTGCCCTCTAGCGACTCTTCATAATTAGCATGAAGAGGCTGTCCGAGATTCACGGATTCTATATCAACCTGGTGAGATACCGGTTCTTGACATTCAGACCCCTGAGAAGGAGGTACAGCCATGGGTGTGGTGAAGGATGTTGGAGGTGTAGGCTCAGCCTGTGCACCCTGGTCATTTGCACTGGACTCATTCTGTTCGGGAAAATGTCTTTCTGTACAGGCTGAATCGTGTTCACTTTGAGATGAAGGAGCTTCCTGGAACCAGTAGTTGTGAGGATATACAGGAACTGGAACCTTCGCATACACTCTGCATGGAGTGAAATAAGCCTGATGCAATGGATACAGATAGTAATGAGGAGCCCACATGGGGTAGCTGAAGGCCTGAAAAGCAGAGAGAAAACTGACATGAGAGAAAGATAAATGGCTCCGACATATCCCACTTGGAAAACCTCTGCCTGAAGAATCAGGCAACAGTACCTACTTAATCTGTTATAAAAGGAAACGTTTCCCTATTTCACCTGCCACGTAAGCAGCGACTCTAGACCAAAAGCTGTTTAAAAAGAGAGAGGCAGAAAGAACAAAACCCAACAACAAAAAACCCCCCAAAACTTTCCTCCTAAGAGCTTGGTTCCTGAAGGTAAGATAGTGCATGCATTACTAACTTCCAGCATTTCACTGCCACCTTTTGCTTCCTTTCTGTAAAAACAGCAATGAAGAACCCTCCTTCCTTGGGCTGGACCTACAAAACCATTAGCTCTCAATGGACAGCCACCATTCAGACTGCCTTTCCCAACCGTCACCCTCTTAAGCACTGTTCATTGAGCATCGCTTTTCACAAAGCAATCGGCCAATCTGCCCAGGGATAGTAATCTGATGACACTGTATTGCTGCCTGGAACAACCCTCGCTGCTCTGATGCTCTTGCTGTTTCCGGTTCCAGTCTTACTAGTTGCAGAAAGGACAACTGTCTTGTTGTCGGTGACGATGTTCTCGGTGTGTTTACTTTTGATTTTTTGCTTCAAACCTGGTTTTTGTCTGAGTTTTATACTCTAGGACGGTTCACCGAGTGGGTGAGGGCACAATAGTAACTGCTGCTGTGGCAAATGCCCAGATTGCACCCATTCTCCCGCCAGCCACCTCACAACAAGTGCCCCGGGACACAAGGTTTAGGGTAAGAGCCGGTGAATGGCTCAGTGGAAAACCCCACCGTTACTGCAATGAACAGTTCAAGTCCTCAGCGGGCTGGCAGTAGCACATCCCCTTCCCCTCTTAACCACTGGTGTCCGAGCATGACACGGGGCCAGAAAAAATGTACTTCTAGATTTTCACGGAGGTGGTATACAAGTGTGCAGGAGTGTGCAGGAGATTCTCTCACTAGACTGTAAACTCACTATGGGCAGAGAACGTGTCTGCTAATTCCACTGTATTGTACTCTCCCCAGGCTTAATACAGGGCTCAGCGCATAATAAGCGCTCAATAAGTACCAGTGATTGACTGATTGAAGATAATAATGTTGGTATTTGTTGGTATTTGTTAAGCGCTTACTATGTGCAGAGCACTGTTCTAAGCGCAGGGGTAGACACAGGGGAATCAGGTTGTCCCACGTGGGGCTCACAGTCTTAATCCCCATTTTACAGATGAGGTAACTGAGGCACAGAGAAGTTAAGTGACTTGCCCACAGTCACACCGCTGACAAGTGGCAGAGCTGGGATTTGAACCCATGACCTCTGACTCCAAAGTCCGTGCTCTTTCCACTGAGCCACGCTGCTTCGCTCTCAGATGCAGTTTCATCATTCGCAGGGTCATCTTCAAACCAAAGGACAACTCCCCTACCCTACCCTAAGTCCTGTATTGCCGTCCACTGGGACAGAGAACACCTGAATGCTCCTGCAGAGTTCCTTCTCACGTCATCTTGCATATCTCCATTGGTTTTTGGGACACTAATGACTGTTTCAGGCTACTCTTCTTCCAAGGGGAAAAGCAAGTAGCTGGAGAAATGGAAGGAGTAAGGCCAGTGTAAATGCCTTAATTTAGGGGGCATACACAATTTCTAACAGGCAAGTGGTACAGCTCTTAAGGCCCCCAACCACATAGAGTTCACTGGTATAGAAAGAAAAGACATACAAGGACAGGATCACTCAAGCATAAAGTGCATTTCAAAGACTTAAGGATAAAAATGCAAATTTCAAAATTTACGACTGACCAGTACAATGTTATCAGTATTGCAAGTTTTCTTAACATAATTCCAACCTAAATTGATCAACAGCTCTAACATCCGTATGTGAGTAAAATATAATTTTTACTTAAAAATAGCTACCTTCACACCAAGGTTGAAGAAAAACCGGAGGACGTTTTTATCTATGGAAGATAGAACAATGAATATAATTAAAATTGTATTCACACAAAAAAGAAGTTCATTTCCTGCCCTAGACTTGCACAATATCAGAACCCATTCTAACTCAAGGATTTTCACTTTTGCAAAAAAGATTTTTGCCTGTAATATCAGTGATCTGTTAAACATAAATCATGAATTTTAGTTTGACCATCTCCAAAAACTGGTCTCTTGTTACTATAGAATGGGAAATAGTTAAAAGTTCACTCAATTCTGCAAGAACTGGGGGTTTTCGCTTCATATTTTGCTTGAACATTGTTTGGAAACTGGGGAAGGTTCGCCTGACAGTACGAGCCGATAGTTCTTCTGTATCTCAGGGGTTCTGTTCTTGCAAAACCTTGTGATGAGAGAAATGTGCGTTGAAGTCAACAGAGTCCAAAACTACGCACATACGTACAACCATTGTCTTCCTAAACTGTAGCACATTGTATCTAAAACACATTCACGTTAGTAAAACACTCCCTAACTCCCTGACAGTGTTTTAGCCAAACATATAGTGAAAACATAGACCACGACAGAAATGAATGCACATACATCTTCTCCAATCCTATTGTTTTTATAGATCAGAAATCACAGAATGACAAAACAGAACTCACAGATCAAAAATGGGGATGCCAAACATTGTTCAAACCTCTGCTTAAATGAAAGTCACAACTGGAAATTGGGTTTCATAACTCTGAAACACTGAAATGATCCAAAACAACAAACCTACTTTAATAACGTACATAAAGAATCAAAGGAAGCTCAAGTTTAGAGCAGGGACATTAGGTCATCATTTACTCTTATTTGAAAGAAAAAAATGGGACATGGTTCTTGTATAAAAATACACTGATAGTTTTAAGTTATTTTTGTTTATCTGTGAATGCCACGGTTTGCATATTCCGACCTCTCAACTCCATTTCTTTATTCCTGACTCCTCTCTAAACCAATGATGACTAATGGAAACTGTTAAAGGCGCTTACCTTTAGGTAGATCATCCCCAGTATTACACAGTGAATATGCTGGTGCTGTGGCTCGCTCTCCCTTTTCATTCAAAGGAAACCCAGGGAAAAGTGGGTCTTGATAAAGGCTCAAGGTCTGAGGCAAAGGCATTATAGGCTGGTTAATTGCTTGGATAGGCAGGGGAACTGGAGCAACAGGAGTGGGTGTTAAGTGAGCCTGTGACACAGTAGAATCCAGTCCAGGGGTCAGAGTCTGTGTCACCGACAAAACAGGAACTTGAGAGGGAACACCTAAAATGAGGGATAAAGGAAGAATCAAAAGCCCCGCATGCCATGAGTAAATCAAATGCATGCTATTAGTGCTCCTCTTGGGGTTGCGGGAAAAACTGTTAAAAGTAAATATTTACTAGGGGAAAAAAACGGAGACAACTGAGAAATAATAGTAGCTGACAAATGGTCACACTACATCCATCAACAGTATTTACTGAGATGCCACTGTAGGCTTAGAACATTATACCTGTCAAACAAATAGAAACAGCAACCCTATCATGGCTGGAGAATGAATTCCAAAAGTACAGCAAAGTGGAACCCCCCAAAATCCATGAGACCTAGGTAACTAGGAGTCTGAGGGCGAAGAACAGCGTCACTGGAGTCCCCTGTACACCTGAGAACTCCCAGTTTTATATCACCCCACATTTCCAACCCAGTAAGAGGCTACGCTCCATTTTTAATGATTTGAGAATCTAATTTAACACATAAAGGAACAGGTCTTTAACCCCAAACACTGATTTTCTCTTCAAACCTGTAGGTCCATAAGCTGCCGGGTCACACTGCCACGGTGGCACAGTAGCTGGCAAAGAAGGCACAGTGGGAGGCAAATGTACCTCAGGAGGGACTAGAAGGACTGAAGGATTTGCTAATGACACAGGTTCTGCTGATTTCTACAAAAGGAAGAAAAAAAAATTAAGCTTCATGACATTCCACTCATTTACAATCAATTCCCCTCTGGCTAAATTTGGTTTCTGGATGCACCTGTGAACTTTCTTCTAATCTTAACCTTCTCAGATCTCTGAATTAAATGATGTTGTAAATGAGATTCATAGGTAAATGGTACTACACAAGTGCAAATAGTTTTACCAGTCAGTAGCTGCAATTTCCTCATCCTAAAATGAGGATCTCAGATTCAAGAGGTTAAGGGATTAAGGTGATGAACTGATTCATTAGTATTTTCACATTATTATCATCTGGTAGACTCAAAGTACTAACGAGTTAACTGGCATGGAAGTAAACCACTGCTTCAACCTTTCCAGGTGAAATGCTGTCCCTTATATGAGGGATGAAATGTTGACAGGGTATCCAGGAGAAACCTGGAAGGTATTATTCAGAGAAGCAGCATGGCCCAGTAGACAGAGCATGGGTCTGGTAGTCAGAAAAACCTGGGTTCTAATCCCGACTCTGCCACTTGGCTACTGTGTGACCTTATGGCAAGTCAATTAACTTTTCTGTGCTTCAGTTACCTCATCTGTAAAACAGGGATTAAGACTGTTCTCTGTGGGATCTGGACTGTGTCCAATGAGATTAGCTTGTACTTATCCCACTGCTTAGTACAGTGTCTGGCACTAAGAACGTACTTAACAAAAGACCATTTTTAAAAAATTACGACTCCCTATTTTTCATATTCTAGGAATAAAAAAAAATTCAGACATACAGGGCTAACAAACTCCAAAGGGTCATAGAGAACAAACTCAATTCTACAGTTTGTTTTCTGAAATTAATCTAGTTGATACAATTTAATCTAGTTACCCAAAAGAGTTTGGGACACCAAAAAAGAATGGGTTCAAGAGAGTCCAACCAAGTGTTTGTTACTCAAACTTTAGACTATCTGACCTAGTTTTGATTCTATTTAAGCTTTCCTCCGCACTGGCTTTTTAAAACCCAAAAGTATCCCACACAACATATATTCTGGCCAATTAACCTGAAAAGTCATGTTATAAAACTGCCTACAAGTGTGGAAAATTGTAAGATTGCAGATTTTCTATTTCCCAGAAGATGAAAGCACTGGAGATATATTAAGAGATTAAGTTTTTACATTTAAAGGACAGTACAAGAAAGAATCACTCAATTAATGGTACATGCGCTTGGTACAGTGCTCTGCACACAGTAAGCAATCAATAAACACGACTTAATTTATTGAGCATTTATTGATTGCAAAGTTCTGTACTAAGCACTTGGGAGATTACTATACTGTAGGTAGACAACAACCTCTACCCACAAGGAGTTTAATAACTAGAGAGGGAGTTGCTCTGATTCACAGCACCCTCCTTCTTCTTAGGGGCAGAGTCTGTCTCTTGCTTCTCTTATACTTTCCAAAGAGCCTAGTACAGTGCCCTGTACCTCCTGAGTCCTCGATAAATGCAATTTTTACTATTTCCATAATAATTAACTCAATTGATTTCTTCTCTTAAATTTTCAAATACATATGGCTAGTTTGCCAATTCCACAGCAGAAGTAAATCATCAGTACGCTTCTTACTTGTTCAGCAGGACACAGAGGTTGTGTTTTCTTCAATTTTGAAGGAGTTGAAGCTCTCAGACATTTACTGCCATCCCCATCATTCTTTGGAAACTAAACAGAGCCATTTTGTTATTCCTACAGTTATTCATAATCCAGTTCTATTACTCTCTTTTTATTTTGTATCCACCACGCCACAAACTCCCTCCATCTTAAAACCCCCCAAAATGACAGTATCTAGTAGCTTTCCTACCACGCTGGCGACTCCCCTCAAGGACACTACCATAAACAGAACGCTACAGAAGATCAAAGAAATCCGAAGACAAATAAAAAAATTAAAGCATTTACCTCAGAGGTACTTTGCTCAAATTTCTGATCTAAGTGAATCTGCTTGAGATTTGCATCTGTGATAAAGGCAAAAAACATGAGTAAGACTTCTAGTTAAGTTTGTATATAAAACAAAAACTTGAAGATATAAAAACCAAAAGAACTGATATCTATACTGATCTTCCGTGTTTAAATACTGCTTTTTAAATGTAAATACATTATTTTCATCTAATGATTTTTTTTAGAAACGTATTTTTCTGTTTCAGTTCAGAAATAGTTATTTGTCCCAAACCACACTCTTGGAAACAGAGACGTGAGAATGACTTCTAGGCCTCCAAACTTGAAGCATTAGCTTTTACATCATTACTTACCCTTATCTCTTTGTTCCTCTATATCCACTCTTCTCCTGTTCCCTCTTCGTTCATTCCCTGGTAGCTTTCTCTGGCTACAAGTATTAGTAGTCTGAGCAGCTGTCTGACAAACCGATGGGCTCTTGAGAAAATAAAACAAACTCCATTTTGGATTGAAGATTTAACCACCGAAATAGCATATATCATCAATCAATCAATGGTATTTATTGAGCAGTGACTGTATCCACAGCACTGATCTGTGGCACTTGGGAGAGACAACAGATTTGGTAGATGAGATCCCTCCCCACAAGGAGCTTACAATCTTCAGGGGAAACAGACACTAAAATAAATTATATATAGGGGAAACAATAGAGTATAAAGATAAGTTCATAAGTGTTACAAGGCTGGGGTGAGTATCAAAGTGGTTAAGGGACATTCAACTAAGTGCAGAGTCAAATGCAACCTCACACACTCTCTACCACAAATCTCTAAATGCACTTAGTTATGCATCTACCCTTGTTCTCATTCATTTGATCCCTGTCTATTCTGTGACCCCCTCAGGGTAGAGCTATATCTAGTTCCTCTAAAATTAACAGGGCTCCAAAAGGTGTAAATGAGTTACAAGACAAGAGTTCACTTTGTGCAGAGAACCTGAATTTGTCTTGGGTCTTCATCCTAGATCCAGGTGAACCTTACAGTACCCCACTGCTTCCTTCTTTCTGGTCCACTGTCTTCCCCTCATGACTTCACCTACAACATTCTTCAAGCTGCCCTATTTCCCAAACTCCTCCCAATACCCTTGCAGGTGTCCATTACAAATAACATCTTCATAAGCAATTCATAAAAGGAAATGAAAAACCACCGCATAATTTTTAGCATATTCTACGTAACAGCTACCTAAAGAAGAGCACTCTAGAGTAAGGATGAAAAATAGCAACAGGTGCAAAATCTACCCAATAGATCAGACACTCATTCTTTGCATCAGGCCACTAAAATCGATTCTCTCTTTCAAATTATGAATAATGTAATACTTGGGGTAAAACCAAATGAACAGAATATCAAAACCCTCTCATTGGCTACAAGCAATAAAGTAGATTTATACATACAGAAAGGGCTGGGAAGGCCTTTTCATCTCGTTGTTGAATCTCATAAAGCAAGCGAGATTCTTCTATTGCCTGTTTCTCTCTGCGCTCTTTTGGAGAAAGGCCAAAATAGTTACAGTCTCTGGTAGCCTGGTCAGAATCTTCAGTTCTCTCACGTTCTGGTTTTCTGCAGGGCAAATATTTTATTCATTTAAAAATTTCACCAAACATAATCGGAATATTCTAACAAATGTATTTCCTACCCACATCCCAAGAATACGATTACAAATGACTTGTGAGGGCTGGTGGGAGGAAAGTGGGGGAAGTAGAAGAATTAAAGTTAAAATCTGATGTATTACCTCTTTCTTATGAGTGTACAGACAGATGGGCCTGCAATATCAAACCTGGGCTAAATCTGGGGAGGGGATTCAGTATTTCCTTGTCTACCTCCTCAAGAGGAGGAAGGATGGAAGGAAACAGTGGTGATGGAAAGATGATATTACCATATTAGGCTGTATCATTAGAACCAAAGAGCAGGATTGAGAGAAAATCAAAAACTTGTTTCAGTGCACAAAAGTTAAAGTTGGAATCCCTAAAAATTGCTTTTTAAAATGTCAATTTTGATTGCAGATCTCAAAGGACAACAAAAACATATCAAAATATTTACCTAACCCACTTCACAAAATGTCAGGCCCTAAAGACAACATGTGCTTTTGAGTTCAAATACAGAAAACCCAAATTAAGGACATTTTCTTGGCACAGAATAGATAAAATTAACTTTGGTCTGTAATAAGGGAAGCAGCGTGGCTCAGTGGAACAGAGCCTGGGCTTCAGAGTCAGAGGTCATGAGTTCGACTCCCGGATCTGCCACTTGTCAGCTGTGTGACTGTGGGCAAGTCACTTCACTTCTCTGTGCCTCAGTTCCCTCATCTGTAAAATGGGGATTAACTGTGAGTCTCACGTGGGACAACCTGATGACCCTGTATTTCCCCCAGTGCTTAGAACAGTGCTCAGCATATAGTAAGCACTTAACAAATACCAACATTATTATAAGAGGGCAGAAAGCACAACCCTAAAAAAGCAAAGACTTAAAACCCAAGAAATCTAAACAGTTTTTATTTTATACCTTCACCTATCATGCACATAAAACCTAACAAGAGATCCCTTACACAGCTCTAAATATTTATTAGCATATCATCTGATAATGATAAAAATGTTAGAAAAACAATCACTGGCCAAGATCCTCAAAGTGCTGGGTCTTTTGAATCATAAATCTGAGCAGTAGCAGGTCTCAAGCTATTTGAGCTTTAATGAAGATACTCAGAGTGTTACTAAAGAGAGGAAAAATGTTCCCTCCCATAAATGCATTATACCCATCCTCAGCATTTATCCATGTATGTATAATCAAGTGTGCATTCATTAAGTCTGATATTGTATTCTGACAATCACACTACTCTTATCCTAGTGTCTCCTCCTATTCCCACAGTTTATCATTTTTATCAGTCTCTCTCCTCAGTCATATTTGTTGAGTGCTTACTGAGTGCAGAGTGACCATACTAAGCACTTGGACAATTGAGACATACAGAGTTGGTAGATATGTTCCCTGTCCACAAAGAGCTTACAGTCTAGAAGAGGGAAATGGATGTGAAAATAAATGATGGATATGTACATAAGTGTTGTGCGGCTGAGCGGGGGCTGAATAAATGGCACAAATTCAGGGGTAGGGACAACTCAGAAGAGAGAGGGATTAAGGGTAAGGAGGGCTTATTCAGGGGAGACTTCTTGGAGGAGATGTAATATTAGTACGGTTCTGAAGGTGGGGAGGGTGATAGAAGGTGACCATCTGACGAATAGGAAGAGGGGAGGGAGTTTCAGGCCAGAGGCAGGACATGGACAAGGGGTCAGCGCTGAGCTAGACGAGATCAAGGTACAATGAGTTATCAGGTTGGCGTTAAGAGGAAGTGAGCATGTTGGGTTGTAGTAGAAAATCAGCTAGGTAAAATAAGAAGGGGGGAAGGAGACTGAGTGCTTTAAACCCAATGGTAAGGAGTTTTTGTTTGATGTAATAATAATAATGTTGGTATTTGTTAAGCGCTTACTATGTGCCGAGTGGAAGTGGATGGGCAACCACTGGAGAAGTGGGACAGAGAAGCAGTGTGGCCTAATGGAAAGAGCCCGGGCTTGGGAGTCAGAGGACGTGCATTCTAATCCTGACTCCGCCACTTGTCTTCTATGTGAACTTGAGCACGACACTTATCTTCTCTGTGCCTAAGTTACCTCATCTGTAAAATAGGAATTAAGACTGTGAGCCTCACACAGAACCACCTGATTACCTTGTATTTACCCAGCTTTTAGAACAGCGTTTGGCACATAGTAAGCGCTTAACAAATAACATAGTTATCATTATGTGAATTCAACTTTTTTTGTTTACAAAATTGATTGAGGCTTCTTTTGTACTCTCCCATGCATTTAGAACAGAGTTTTGCCAGAAGATATTAACTGACTGAAGATATTGTTTAGGACATTGTAACAGTCACCTATTTCTTTTTTTAAAATGTTGTGTGTTTAGAAGACTATACAGAGAACAGAGAACAATCTATCAATGGTGTTTATTGAGTGCTGATGGTGAGAACACTTTACTAAGTGCTCAGGAAAATACACAGAGTTGGTAGGCACATTAGCAGTACAATTAGTTTTATAAACTCGGTTATAGAGTAAAAACTCCTTTACCAGATTTGGGGTTTAGTATATATAGAAAATCCAATTATCTGAATTTGGGACTTTATCCAGAGCAAAAGGCAGATTTAGATTAGCATGCTTGCTATTCTGCTATCAAGCTGCAGGATCCTGAGCATTATCTGACCTCGACAACAGAGAAGCAGCGTGGCACAGCGGAGAAGGCACGGGATTGGAAGTTAGGGTCCTGGTCCCATGTATTCTGAATTATTGGGTAATGGTGGATTAACTATTACAGAAATTCAATACCAAAATACAATTTAAGAAAAGAATAAACAAAAGCACCCAGGTCAAACATTTCTCCCGTCCAGCATCAGGAAACACACACATGGGAAAAAGGAACAGTAATGTGAAAACAACACATCCCCTACTACGATGGTTACTGAACTGACTGAAGTCACCATCATCAAAATCCAATTTTTATAGCCCCAAATATAAACTGTTTCCAAAGTACTTGCCAACTCCAGTTTTTAAATCTAGCGCAGAACATTCCACAGATGACATCACAATAAGGGACGTTAAATCAAAACAGAGATGGAGCGAAGGGAATGGGGCAAGGCAGCTTGTTTTGGGGCTACAGACGTAGATTTCTACCTCAACCTACCCTGTAAAGATAATTACCATAAAATACATTTCTCTAGGTTAAAGTCCCAGAAAGTGCCCTCTGAAAGTCTACAGTGTTTAAAATAACAAATAACACCCCCACAAAGTTTTCTCTGCTCAAAAGTTAAAAATCAGAAAATTAGTTCCATTCTCCACATTTTTGGAGGAGAAACAGTCTTTTTGGACATCATTTTTACACTGCTGGGGAACATTTTCCAGAAGACTAACACAAAAAACTCTCAAAATATTTTTTTCTGGAAATACATCATACAATTATTTTCCTATTCCTTCATTTTGTTTTACTGTCTTGTCTATTCTAAAAGTATCACGTTATCTTCCAAAAATAAGAAAATCAATACAAAGATAGTCATGAAAACTTCAATATCCAAATCAATTTTTCAGAAAATTTACTTGCAATATGCTAATTTACAAAATGTTGTTACGGGAATTTTAAAGTTGCTATTTTCTGAGACAGTTACAAAAATTAACTGGAAACAACACATAATAAGGGCCACATGAAAGATGCCCTAAAAGTACCCTCTTATGGAAATAATCTATTACTGTCAAATATAGGATTGGATCTGAGAATTACACAAATATCTCCCTACCATTATATAGCTTCTAGGCCAGTGCAAATGAAAACAAAATTAAGAGCAACTTACACAAATTTTTCATTTGCTGAAGCTGAACTTGTTACCCTAATATTATTAAATAATATTTCTTAAGCACTTACTATATGCCAGGCACTGTACTAAGTTTTGTGATAGACACAAGGTAGTCAGATTGGACACAATACCTGTTCAAAATGAGGCTCATAGTAGAAGGAGGAAGGAGAAAAAGTATTTAGTCTGAGGAAACAGACTCGGAATGTTAAGTGGCTTGTCCAAGGTCACACAGCAGGCAAGTGATGGAACTATACTTAGAACCCAGGTCCTCTAACTCCCAACCCCATGCTCTTTCTACTAGGCCATGGTTCCATTTCAGTATCCATTTTTTCTCTCTCCTCCTCAGATGCTCAGAATTAATGCCTATTTTAACAGGTAAATGACAGCTTTAAGTTTGACAACATGAATAGCACATTTGTGTTATTACTAGTTAAAGATCCGTGGCTGCCAAGAATAGAATGACTATTTTTGACCAGAACCTTTAAATTGTATTATAACCAACTCATTGTCTAAATATAGATATTCAGAATTTAAAGATCATCAAGATTTGTTAAATGTCTTGAGCTAAATGGTCTTATTGATGAATATGAAATTTTTAGCAATTTAAAAAAGGTATAGCCAAGATTTCAAAGCTTCTTGACCGTGGTTGTAAGCAACAGTATCTCCATTCCACGTTATGCCACTATGTTATGCCATAATCACCCAGAGGCCTAGACAACAAACTCCATTTTAAAAAAGCCCACTGCTATCATGGAGTTCTTCCAGTGACAGAAAAACTCAATTTTCAATTTTCATGAGTATTTTCATATACAGAAAAAACATTTTGTTAGGGTAAAAATATCTATTCTAGAATTTTCTCAAGTATTTCAAGATTTTCAGGATTCTACATTGATCGGGTCACTTCACAGTAAATTGGTTTATTTACCCTAAATCTAACACTGCAAAAACATAACAGCCCCATTCCACCCTAAAAATCCCAGTTCACTCCTCTCCTAACTTATGGCCAACATTTCATTACATCTCCACCATCCCACCTCTTTTTTCCGGTAAATATTCCACTCTTGTCACAATTCCATGCCTGATAACTTCTGCCTCAACCAAGCCTAAAAGTGAAAGCTTTATCTGCTGTGATAAAGCAAAGAGAAAAGAACAAAACAGAAGCTTGAATGCTCCTACTTTTTCAGCTACATCTGTGATAAGAAAAACTGATAAACTGGAAGGGTTTTTTTAGCAGATGACAGGTACTAAGTCCTTTCAGTTCATACCATATGATTTGACCTTAAACTACCTTCGCAATGGTAATTTAAAAAAATCAATTATGCATGGTGGGGAAATCAAAGGAAAAAGATGGGGTTTAGGCAGTTAAGACCTGGGGGATGAGAGGCTTAACACTTTGGGGTGCTTCCTCTCCAGAGGTAACTGTGTCAAACACCTAGCCATGGAAGGGTGAGGCCTATCAAAAGGGTCATTTCCCCACATATGTGAGAAGACTCTACGGAAGGCTACCTTAATGTCAACAATATGCCCTGGTATATTCCAAGTCCTCTGATAAAAAAAACTAAGAAACATCTTGGTCCAAGAAGAATCCCTACACAACTGCCAAGCTCCAAAGCACCATCAGTAAAAAAGACTGCAGTAGCTAAAAAAGAGTGTCAGACTCGCTGTGGGCAGGGAACATGTCTACCGACTCTATTATATTGTATTCTCCCAAACACTTCCTATAGTGCATTACACACAATAAGCATTCAAATGCAACTGACTGATCATAACAAGATGTAAGATATTTCTGAAGAAGCAGTGAGAATTATCTTTGGGTTACTGAAAAAGTTTTTAAATCTGAAATCCTCATATAGGGTTTGTTTTTTGTGTTTTTTACTACAAGACCACATTAGACAAGTGCCATTTGCATATTTAAAATGAATAAAAATGTATAGAAAAATTACCTTATACCCTGGGAAGGAGTCCTGCTTAGCAATTTGTGCTCGGTTGAGGCCTGCTGAGGAGGTGGCCCATGGGACTGACAGGAGAGGGCCTGCTGTTTAGTTACAACAGTTTGCTGAAGTCGAGGAGGTAGCGGTGACTGGGATTTTATGGGCTTGCTTGAACTTTTTGGCCCTCTGCAATCTGCATCTGCGATAAAAACATGAGACGTTTTCAAGACGATTTTCCACAATATTCTAATAGGTCACATCATCTGGCAATTAGATTAGTAGAAAAAAGATGTTACTACCAGGCTGAAAATTTTGTCCAGGGGTTGAAGAAGGCTTTCTTATCTTCTTCCCGTAGACAGTGTTCCATCTTTCTGTCTGAGGAAGTGGTTTGAGGTTCTTCAGAGAAACAGAATATCTTGACGGGAGATAGAAATAATATGATTCACCTCTTGACTAAAGTAGGCCATATTAATATTTGAAATCAATCCTCTCCCATTTCTAAGGGAGTGTGGGGGTCATGAACATGTCTTTGTGTAGCAAAATTGAAAAAACAAAATGGAGTTATTGTTTGCATTCAGTAGTACTTAATGGCTTTCTATGCAAATGCCAATGAATTATCTACAACGGGTCTAAAAGGAACTGAGGTCAGAAGTCACAATTGAGTAGAAAAGTAGTTAATTATAAAGAACCAACAATCAGTCAGTCACATTTACTGGGCCCTTATTCTGGGCAGAGCTCTGCAATACGGGCTGCGCTCGGAAGAGTACAACAATATAAGAGAGACATTCCCTGCCCACCATGAGCTTACAGTCTCTACTTATCAGCTGTGTGTGACTTTGGGCATGTCACTTAACTTCTCTGTGCCTCAATTACTGCATCTGTAAAATGGGGATTACGACTGGGAGCCCCACGTGGGACAAGCTGATTACTCTGGATCTACCCCAGTGCATAGACCGGTGTTTGGCGCATAGTAAGGGCTTAAGAAATACCACTATTATTATTACTATTATTACACAAGAGTTGAAACAGAGCAAGGTGTCAAGGACAATATCAAGGTTTTGGAGTTCAGTGAAAGAGAGGATGGAGATGGTGCTGACAATAATAAGACGACTAGGTGGATGAAAGCATTTACGTAGAAAGAAGAGTTCAGTTTTAGACATAGTGAATTTATAGAACTGGTGAAATATCCATTTGGAGATGACCTGGAGGCAAAGAGAAATGCAGGACTGCAGAGGAGTGGGGTCAAGGCTAGCTTGGTAGATTAGGAAATTAGTCATCTAGAGATGGTTGCTGAAGCCACGGGAGCAGATGAGATCCTTGGGGTTGTGAGTATAAAGAGTGGAGGGTTTAGGACTGAACTTTGAGGGATACTCACAGTGAGGGGATTAGAGGCAGACGATGAGCCGGTAAAATGGAAATTGAGAAAGAATAGCCAGAGAAGCAGAAAGAAAATTAGGAAGAAAAATGTAATGTGTTGATAAAACCAAAATTAGTGTTTCCAGGAGAGGGAGAGGTCTAGTGTTAAAAGGTTAAAAGGTGAAGGGGGATTAGGTAACTGGGATGTTAAGGAGGATTAAAATAGAGTAGAAAGCATCCAATATGGCAACAGAAGTCATTGGAGAGTGTGGACTCAGTGGTGGAAACCAGATTATAGTAATTACTGTAATATTAATAAAATGAATATAAACCTATTCTATCCTATGAAATGGTCCAGACAGGAAATTATTTTTGTTTTAAAGGAGCCATACCATCTCATTTTGATGCAAGGCTATTATGAAGCCCAACTGGCCAAGAAAGAGGCGCAACAGTCAAAATAGAGATCACAGCAATCTCTTCAGTCATCCTTGCACACACAGGGAAACACCATCAGAAGCATCCTCAAATATATGACTTGTATCTTCTGTGAATACAGATATTTAACACAATATATCCTCACATTCTTCTAACTGCGATACTTAAAGAATACATACTTCGCTCCATGTTCCTCTTCAAAAACTGGTCCATTCTCAGAGTGAGTATCTTGACTGTGTGCATCATGAAACTTCCCATTTTGATTTAGACGTGGCTACAGAATAACAAAGAATGAATTTAAAAAAAGAGAAAGAAAAAACAATCCATAATTCCTCAGGGTGCCCTGACCTCAAAGAAAATTAGACCTTTTTGTACATATCAAATTCTTGGTCTAGTGAACTTTGTGAGTGCACTGAGGCTCATTTGTCATTTAAGACAGGAGACTACTTCAGCAGCAGGGTACCAGGAGATAAATTCACAATCACTTTTAAGAGGTTACCTTGTAAAAACTTAATCTGCATTTTAAGAGAAACAACACACTACACCGACTGAATTTCTTTTTTCCTTGAGAGTACCTAAAAGATATGCTCTCAATTAAGAACTGCCACTAATCAAAAAAATGAGGGGGAAAAAACTTTTAAAATCTCTCTACAAGAGGTCTAAAATTTTCATACTCAAATTTGCTAACTCCTATTTTAAGGAATTTTTTCAGTTGTCATAATTTAAAATGCTGGGCTCAAAATTGCACCTTAAGAAGAGTTTCTGGTTTTTTTCAGTGGAAAGAAAACTAATTGCCCCACTACAGGTTTTTCTTCTTTTGGAAACCTTTAGGAAGCAGGAAAAGAAACCAATGACCATAAATATTTGGTTTTTTCCAATGAAAAATTTTTATTTTTTCATTAATGCCTTTTAATGGAAAGACTATATATTAAACACAAAAATTTAACTGTTTTTCTCTAGAATAGTTGGCTCAAAATCAACTCATCCATTCCAAATTCTCCTTGACACCCTTTATATTGGATTTAGGCAAGACTCAACCTACTGAACAACTCACCAAAATCCATTTTGGTGTCGACAGAGATTTTTTTTCCTATCAAAGGCAATAAATATGCTACCAAATATTTTTTGCTATGAACACTGCCAAAAAATGTAGTACCTTAAAGACTAGGTCCGGATAATTTCTAAAGGCATAAACAAGCCACAATATGCTAAAACATGGGTGCATCTCTTAATCCCTTGACATGGACTCACAAACAGGTATCAAGAGGGTTTCCAGTTCCCCCAAATAGCAACTGAACACTTATAATGCAATTATTAAAATGCAATTAAATTCTGAACTTTCACAGTAACTAAATCTAGTTCAAAATCAAATACAAGCAATTGCAAAGAAATAATTTACATCATACAAAATTTCATAATTTCAAGAAACCTCTCCCATTACCTCCCCATCAATTGTCCATTTACTTACCTTAAATTTGTCTCCAACATCATACTGCAAGCCAGTAGCGAGAGAAAAGTCACTTTTTTGCTGGGCTGTAAACAACGTTGAAATAATATTCAGAATTTATCAACAATTATTTTATGCTTAAAACAAAAACTGATTAAACACTACACTCTACAGGAAACGCTCCCCCTTCCCACTCGCAGCAAATATTTTGGCACTTAGACAATGGTTTATTCTAACTCACCTTGTTTGGACTGAAGCCAGATTTCATATTCAATATTTCTATAGACTTTTGGATTGAGTGATTTGAGAACCTTTCTCGATACGGGAAGGGAAGTAGAGTTTCCATTGTTCCTAAAATGCTGCACAAACAGAGCCAAAGAAAAAGTGTCTTCAGAATACAGTTTTCGTGTGGCTTGTGTAATTCAGAGACTGAATAAAAAATTTCCATAGCAAAGCCAATGCACAACAGAAAAGAAAGAACTAATGACCAATTCTTTCTAAATGAGGGGAATTGGTAATAAAACGTCAATGGTGGGTTACGTGAAATACATTAATTTCCAGGTGCAAATTACAAAGATCGGCAATTATATAAATGGCTAGTGGCCAAATACCATGTTTACAACAGAGAAGGACAATATACGACTATAAATTCACTATTGAGAAAGTTGAAATAAAAGAAATCTTAACCATTAAAAAATACCTGGTTGCCTGATCGAGACTTAAATCCATTCACATCATTAGCTGCTGTAATTTTACTCCTACAAAGAAGTAACAACACTGTAATTAGAGTTTTGCAAATTAAAGGCTTCAGAATTTCTTCCAGAACTCATGCACAGAGTTAATTCTACCCTTTTGAGCAAACTACTGCACACTACAATGAAAACACAAAATACATTTCTTCCTAGGGTAACACACTAAACCAACAATATCAGAGCAAGCATGAACACAATAATAATATGTCTAGCTATTTATCCAGCAGTAAGAGAATGAAAATATGAAGAAAAATCAGAGGTATTTATTGAGCAATTAATCTGCAGTGCACTGTACTAAGCGCTTGGGAGAGGGAAATATGAAAGAGTCAGCAGACACATTCCCTGCCCACAACGGTAGAAAAGGACAACCCAACATTAAGCACAACCTTATTGATGACCTATATTCTCTTCATTGGTTTTATCGTCATCTCTATTTTTGAGATAAGTTATAAGAAACTGACCTCCTCTTATTCTCTACAGGGGGAAAGCCTACTAAGTATTGTATATCAAGAGTCATCAAGCGGAGAGCTGTGGTCCAAATCCAAATCTGCCTACTGTGGGCAGAGTACTGTACTCAGCGATGGGGAGAGTACAATGCAACAAAATAACAGACATTTCCTTCCCACAACAAGCTTAAAGTTCAGAGGGGAGACACAGACATCGGTATAAATAAATTACAGATATGGACAAAAATGCTTTGGAGCTGAAGGAGAGATGAATACAGAGAGCAAATCACAAGGCGATGCAGAAGGGTGTGGGAGAAGAGGAAAGGTGGGCTTAGTCAGGGAAGGCCTCTCGGGAGGAAATGTGCCTTCAGTATGGCTGTAAAGGGGCAGAGAGTAATTGTCTGTTTGATACGAAGGGGGAGGGCGTCCATGCCAGAGGTAGGAAGTGGGCGAGAGGTCAGCGGCGAGAAAGATGAGATTGAGGTACGGTGGGAAGGTTGGCGTTAGAGGAGAGAAGTGTGCGGGTTGGGTTGTAGTAGAGTAGCGAGGTGAGGTAGGAGGGGGCAAGGTGATGGAGGGCTTTAAAGATGTCCCGTGCAAGACCTGAGAAGGTAACGGGGACTTGCCAGGGTCTCCGTGGCCCTCTGAATACTTCAACAGAATGCTCGATGAAGTGTCTGGTGAGCCAACACGACGTGGTGATTTCAAAGCTGAAGCAGACCCTCCCTGGCTTTGGAGTCACCTAATGTTACCCTTTAATTTGTGCAACCCCTAAATAACATTAGGCCACCTCAGTTCCTCGATCTCCTGGAGCACTTCTTTAGCTATATAAATATATACAGAGTTTTCCCTATATCTGTAATTTTCAAGTCTGTTTCCCCTTCTAGACTGTAAGCTCTTTGAAGGCGTGTATAATGTCTTCTAATTCTTTTGTACTCGACCAAGAACTTAGTACAGTGATTTGGAGACAGTATACACTCAAATACTATTGACTGATTTAGAAGATGCCATCAGAGAAATGATAACTTTTAAGTTTTTCGGTATAATATTTTTCAGGCACTGTGGCCCCTGATAAGTTTTAACGACCTAATATAATGGACAAAGGTGAACCAGTGAGATCCTGTTAAAAGGTGATGATGCTTGTAACCAGGTTACTTTTCTTATAAATGTATGCCAAAAAAACAAAGTGAAAAGGCCACCATAATTAATCCAGCTCTCCAGGCACTGTTAACATTCAATACAACCTACCAAAGTAAACATCTTTTAGGCAATTGCATGTAAGTCCTTTCCAGCCACTGCACAAACAATGAAATCTATTCACCAAGAAATTTACTTAGAGAAGAAATTCAAAGCAGACAAGGCTGTTGTCCAAGAGACTGGGGAACAACAAAAACGTCCTCAGGAATTCTCTGAATGATACCTCTATTTAACGCCACAAAATTAATCTTCTAACCTAATAATGACTACGGTTAATTATTAGAAAACAAAAAAATTAATTTTAAAAACAGTTGCAAAGACTTTGCTCAGAAACGAAGATGTTATTTATCATAGCTGGCCCTTATCTTTTGCGTTTTCCTTTCGTTTTTCCCACAGCCAAGCTTGCTGCAGCAAATTCCCTCAATTTTTCAGTGTTTTACACTGAAGATTAATTTTTCACAGGTTTTCTCTGGCCAGTCTTCTGGCATAGCTTCAATCTATCAACAAAAACTTGGTCACCCCAACTTCTGCATAGCTTAAAATAACTTGTTTTGCAAAATATCTGTTCCATGGGGCACAGGACCTGTTTGAACTACTTTTTCCCCATACATTAAGTTAAAAAAAAATCAATATTGGATGATCACTCAAGTGATTTGATGTTTTCTTTAAATGAATGAATTGCTCTTCAACTATTCACTGTTCAATCATTCCATTTTGGCAAAGCAGGGTCCCATTGTTCCCTGAAAAGCAATCATTTCAAGTATTTATTGTTTAAGAAATCTTCCTTACCTGTAACTGTCATCATCAGAATCGGATATTTCACAGTTATCAGTACTTTCTTCAACTACCTCATCAGAAGTATAAAGTTCCCTCATGATTTTACTAACATCCACATGAAATACCTTCTCATAAAGCAATTCATACAGAAG